>NC_136637.1:26352529-26665356 GCF_949748355.1 Melanostigma gelatinosum
TGTACTCGTACTTTACTTGAGTATTTCCATTTTATGCTACTTTATATTTTTACTCTTATCAAAACATAGGCTATCAGGAGTGTCTGTATTAGTGTGTGATATTACTTCTTTTATTATTATTTCCTGATAAGAAACACAAACAAACAAACCGTCCCCAACCCCTGCTGGCTAAAACACATCTGCTTCCCACTTAGTCATCACAAAATCCTGTTTGTGCAGAATTATGTGCAACAATATGATTACTGTAAGTTTGATAGCAGAATACTTTATGCTCGCTAGCTATTGCACGGTTCCACAGTCTCGATCACATAATAACGCTCCGACAAAGATAAAGCCGAGGCAATGCACACTGCAGCTTGCTAAGCATACAAAGAGTTAAATTCATAATTATACTGGCGTATAGTTAATACCACCGTAGCAAAGTCCTTGTACAGGTCATGCCGAGCTCCAGCTCTTTTCTATCCATATCTCAACAGAGGGTAGTGGTTCGACAGCTGAATGGGCATCTTGATTGGCTGGTGTCCACAGGGGTAAGCCCATTAAGAGGGGAAGAATGGCAGGGCGGCGAGGTCAGGCAGGAGAGATGATAAGAAGAGTAAAGTATGAAAGATTAAATAAGAGTAGAAAGGAAACTTCAAATGAAATGAAATTAGGTGAAATAGGGTATAATTATAAGAGGGGATGGTAGCCCAGTGGTTAGTACTGCTGCCTCACTGCAACAGACCCAGGTTCAGTCCTCGCATGTTTCTGTGTTTGGGTTTCCTTTGCCCTCCAGAGACATGCGAGACTAGTGGATTGAACACTGTGTAATATAACCTGCACACACCTATCATCAATATTCTGGCCATGGGTACAAAGAGACTCTATATTTGTCGTTAAAACGGATTACAAAATGTTCATGAGTTTAGTTTAGGAGGCATTGCTAGAGGAGAGAAAGCGTGCGGCTTCATATCAAGTTCTCCAGTTCTACAAAGGAGCCCATACTTCAGTTTAACAGTTGAATAATTAATGTGCAACAGCTCACTTTGTGAGTCCACAAAAGCCCTCTTCAACTCGCTTTCACTTTGTCTACGCGTCACAATATTCCTCAAGGACATCAGAGCTGAGAGTGTTGGTTCTGTGGTCTCCTGGCCGTTGGACAGACATCGCCGTACTCACAGATATTGATCAGAACCTCTTGTTAGCGGGAACAATAAACTCTCCTCAAATCGAGCGGTTTTCTTTTCAAAAACGTTGTGAGTTTAGCCAGTTCAGCTCGTATTTAATATGCACAGACAGGCATGTGATGCTAAATAGAATGCTTTTCTGCTTCATCAGTGCAATCTTTAGCCTGCAGCTTCTGCCTGCTTGTCTGCCTGCCTAATGCCCGGAGTGGGGCAGCCTGCTGTGCAATGAGAGCCTCTCGCTGCACAGTGATTTCTGTGGTGTCAAATACAATTCAACATCCTTTATTAATATACCGTAGGCTTTTAAACTCGCTCGATTGAATGCATTTACTGCATATGTACTGTGTGTGTGTGTGTGTGTGTACCTGCGTGTGTGTGTGATGTGCATCTCCTCTCTTCCAGGTTGCGCCTTTGTCAAGTTCTCCACACACACCGAGGCTCAGTCTGCAATCAGCGCCCTCCACGGCAGCCAGACCATGCCAGTGAGTACAGCTCTCTCCCTCACATATAATGAACAGAGAAACACACACACACACACCAGCAACATCCATCACATGCACAACACGTACACCCGGCGCACCAATCACAACAGCTGTGTGCAGTCCACCTCTCCCGGTTAAGAGCTGTAAACTCGTAGTTTTGAACTCACCCCCCCCAACTGTAAAGTTTGAATCAATTTATAGAAAGTGCAACCATCCTCATAAATAGTCCAGCTTTAAAAACAGACAGTCAGAAATATCCTTCTGTCTCTTTAATTAACACGGTACTTTTTACAAGAAGAAAAAAAATCTAATTTCCAGATAAAACTGTTTAGAGTGATAATTGAATTTTGGGCGAGTCATCAATCAGTAGTTCTGCTTATATAATCAGTGAATATAACTCCAGTGTGAGATTACATTTGCTCGTTATGTAAGCACACCGTGTCCTCTGAATTCTCTCTGTATTGGATTTACCATGAGCACAGAAGCTGTACCGCTCATTTGTATGTGTCTCGTGTTTAGACAAGCTCGCTGTATACCTGATGGTGTCAAAATACAAAGCTACTTACTCTGCAGTCCAAAGCTGAATAGAGTCATTCTCCGTGACATCCGGGAAGCGGACAGAGAGTCACGTCCCACATTATGCACTAGACTCTGCTTTTATACTCGTTTTTTGTTTGGGGAACTCTCGCCCCAGAGAAGCAGGGACCCTGAACTCTCTCCCACCTTATCTCGCCGACGGCGTGTTTCACTGCGTGATTTCATTATTAATGGCTGCCAATGTGTGGCTCAAGAGAGGAGAGCAGAGAGAAGGACTAGACGCCAGCTGTGCCATTTTTGGCACAACCTCCGAGTCAATCTAAGTGCAAATGACTGCAGGTCATGAGGAAAGACTCTGGGTGTCCCCTCTCCATAGATACCCTCCTCTCTCTGTTGCTCCATCCCCCTATCTGTGCTAGCTCTCTGCCCTCACTCATCTCGCTTTGGCAGCCTCTCGGGATATTAGGCAATAGACTTGTTTACTCCACCTTTCACCACATTGGCTGCTGAATTATTCATCTAACTATAAGCAGGGGGCAGAAGGGAGGGGAGTTAGAGCTGGAGAGGGAGTGAGAGACAGAGAGGGGGGGGGGCGAGGAAATGAGTGAATGGACAGGATTTATACCTCCACTGGTAAATTGATTATAGAAATCTGATCAGCATCTCATATCCTGTGGCTGCTGGAGGAGAGGACACGGTGTGCCTGCCTCGCTGAGATTAGCGGACCACCGGTGGACCATTACGCCTCAGTAAGACGCTGCCATTCAGAGCAAAGTGTCCATCAATGTAGCAAAGATCCCGGAGAACACCTTGGGCCGTGCGTCCCGTGTATCCATTTGAGTTGATGTTGATCGCGGTTGAGCTGCAGCTGCAAGAAGAAGTCAAGTACATTGACGGAATGAATGAATAAATATTCTTTCATATACACACTTTTGGATGCATTGAAAAATGAATGCATGAATAAAGAAATAGAAGAAAATAAAAGGTATCATTGACAACAACATCACAGGATACATACTCAACCTACGAAGGGCATCTATTGGCAGTTATAAGCAATTGTCTCATTCCTACTTTGAGGCTAACTATGCAAAACTATATATATAGATATATTTATATATCTATATATAGATATAAATATATATCAGCTCAGGCCGCATATTTCTGTCCTAAACTGACCTGAGTCCGAGAGAGTAGTAATGCAGTTATATATATATTTATAGGTGTGTGTGTGTGTGTGTGTGTGTGTGTGTGCGCGTGTGTGTGTGTGCATATCTACTGCCACACACAAGGCCGTGGCTTTTGAGCCTCAGAGAGATGACCGTGAATAAAGCCCGGCCAATAGCGTCGCTAGCTGGGTGTTAAGAGTGCACTGAATATTAACACTGCGACTAACTACAGCAGTTTGATAGATCGACTGCCAATCCCCCAAAGCATGAGCACTGGCTTCTTAGAGTTTATGGGTGTGCACCCACACGCACACACAAATGCATGTGTGTGCATACATAAACATGTACAAACAGAAGCACTTTGTGGCTCGAGCATTTTCATGCGCGCGCACACACACACATACTTTTTCGACATTGCTCCGCTCTCTGTTTCACTGTCACAGGCTCGTACAGCCACAGGCTGGGGTCAAAGGCTCCCTGACTGATCTTATTTTCCAGCTCGGAGGACTTGAGCTGAATAGATTTGTGTTATTCATGTAGAGGGGGAGTGGGCATTTTGTATGCATTCTATGTGTGAGTCGGGAAGGAAAGAGAAATTCCACATGGAGTGCGTGCATGTGTGTGGAGAGTGTATATATATATATATATATATATATATATATATATATATATGTAGATAAAATGACACAGTGCATGCAAAAATATACTTTACGTATAAATGTGTGGGAGCGTACATATTTCCGTGAACGTATCGAAATGAAAAATGATCTACGACATCATGTCACTGTGTGAAGGATGACAGCAAGGTGGTGTAAGTGTATGAATTATAGGAGAGCATCGGCAGGTCACATGTAAGACCTTGGGTGGATCTCCATCACACCCTAACCCGTCATATTTCAAGCATGCATACATCATCCTCCCATACACACCGCCACTATTTCTCAGCCTTGTTCAGCTTTCACACACACACACAGTGGCTCAATTAAACATTTAAATGCTAGAGCTGTAAAGCAAATTGCCGGGATTCAGCAGGGCCGTGTAGGAAGTAAGTCCCGGGACAGGGGGGGGGGGGTCAGGGCCGCAGGGCCGGGCTGCTTTTTCACTCTGTATCCGCATTACCTGCGCCTGGGTTTGAGGCAGTTTCAGCTGACCCAGGGACGAACACAGTAATACTGGAGCAGGATGATGGAAGGATAAGAGCAGAACAAAGGAAAGCAAATGAGGTAAAGTTTGCATAAAAGCGAGAGCTGGATGAGTGAGAGCAAAGAACGTAAGAAGGAAGAAAAAGCATCCAAATGTGATTCCCCAGCTGCTGGATCTTCTCCATTACAGAGAACACACACACATGCAAGTGCCAGGATTTAATACTCAACAAGACACAGTGTTTAATGTCCAGATCAATATGTCACTGCCCTAAATACGGATAAAATGAAATGTGGAAAGGCAAAAAAACAGCAGATCCTGCAGTACATAAATGCTGGTTTTATGTCAGAAAACAGGAATGATCTCATTGTGCATTCAATGAGATGCAGAGTTTTAATGTCAGTATTTCACAAGGATGATAGATCTTTGTGCTGCTACTCATTGAACAAAGTTCTGCCTTTATATTTTTAAGTTAACGTTGATTGTTTACGATCTGTCATCTCCCCCACAAGTATTTCTACCCAGGCAATTTACATTCTAATAACCTAATAGATTACAGTCATCCATTATTTTACTAGCCAAGCTCAAAGAGGATGTGTATTTATGATTCCATGGGTGGTAATGCATTATTACCACAATAAGCATAGAACAGCATCGCGCAAGGGGCATAAATTATAAGCTGTATACTGTAGCACTGAACTGTATATTCAGCATCGATATAGAACTCAGTGGGGGGGGCAAAATAGATAACTCATAATTTTCAAATTGTGAAGGCGGCTGAGGCATATGATGCCATTTGTTGTGGAGAAACAGGCAGCTTTAGTGGCAATACATTATGATTAAAAGAGGCGGGTTTTTTATTTTGCAGGCACTGATGAAAAAGAGTCTGTTGTAAGGATGCTGAAATCGTGTTATCAGGAAGACGGGACGTATTTCTTAATTTTAGTTTTTGTGCTCGCAGCGACTGAATCATAGTTTAACTCACCCATGCAGACTGAGTAAACCATTAAGGCCATGTGACACTTGAAGCCAATGCAGCTACATACCAATACTGGATCAGTCTTCCTTCTGGCTTCACTCCGCACTAATGCGAGCCGGCACATGTTCAAAGTTAAAGAAGTGTGGGATGTATAGCTCGGACCGACACCAAGCCTCGGCTATGGGAAGGAACTGCAAAGAGGCAGACTTTCCTTTTGGTTCTGAATCTCTCTAGTGCCTTTTTATATCCTCCCTGTTTAACTCCCCTTCCTTCAGTGGCTCTCTAGGCAGCTGGAAGCCGCCTGGCAGGGGGATTCTGCTCACACTTGGCAGCTTAAAAATTTAATGAGACTTTTACTTCACACTTCAGATTATACTCACTGATATCCTGACAGGCCTAACTGGGAAAACCTGGGAGATAAACAAATGTTGCATTGGATGCTTAGCCGATAAGCCATTAGACTCAGGGGTCCTTAGGAGAACCAGTGGGAGGGCAACGTCAGTGTATAGACCTCGTTGACAAAAAGTGCAAAGTTGCAGAGAGTGGGACATACATGCAAGAGTATATGAAAGAGAATGGCACAAGGCTCTTGTACAACTAGACATGCCAATACACAATAAACCATGTTTCTATCATTCACGCATTTTCTTTAAAAAAGGGGATGACTTCAGTGTTCCAACTCAACCTCAGATTATAAAATCACCTAAAGATGAGAGAAGCAGAGCAGGAACACACAGCGCTCATTACCAAACTAGGTGGCCCTTTAATAGCTTCTTATTTTTAACGGTGAGAAGGCCTTATTTGTATGTACCAGCACATCTCGTCTGTATTCCGGTCCTGCACTGCCCTATCCTGGATCCTCTCAAAGTTAAACCTCATAATAAAGTTAATGATGCAGACAGTAAAAAAAAAAGCTGGTCAGACACAACAGACAAACCCTAAACCTGTAACCGTGCCAAAGTTAACCTTGAAGTGACTGAGCATAGCATCTCATATATGAGATGCTGCTTGTGCCTAGTTCACGCTACCAGACTTCAGCCCTGATTTTACGCCCGCCAATAGATTTTTATAGCTCCTGGACTAAACACCAGATCAGAGGCAAATCTGCGTTGGCTCTGTACTCTGCACTGCGAGAGCTATGTGTGAACTGTTCAATGACGCGGGCCGAGAGGCTTGCCGGTGCATTGCAGACACATTCCAGATATCTAGCAGGCTTACAAATACCTGGATCTGTCAGGGAGCTACAGCCAATGAGAGCGCGAGACACGCGTTCGGGCAAAACCTGGCAAAGGGGTCGCCTGGAACAGTGAGAACTTTACTGTATGTGTGTTGCATTTGCAACACGGACGAAAGTAGTTGTTGCACCATAGGGTGTTGGATCGAGGGTCTTTCCTTGTGTGACGCCCTCTCGCCGGTCGGTCATGTAGTGTGTGTAGCGATCTGGCAACTTTGAAAGTTGTGTAGCGTGAACATGGCTTTAAGAAAGTGATGACACAGAAAGTACATCTCTAATACATTATGTTCTATCGCTTGTTGCTGTTATTGTAGACTCACACGGAGCTCTCTGTGAGCAGGAAAAGTGTTGTTCCGGTGCGACATGATGGCTCTCACAGCAAGAAGCAAAACAATTAGTCACTCAGCTGGACAGAGTACAGATGTCAGCCGGCTTGACAGTCTGACAATTAGTCTGTCAGACAGTTAGCCAACCATCTCGCCAACCAGCCTGCCAGTGAGTCAATCACTCAACTAACTAGGCAATCAGCCATTTAGTCAGGCATCCAACTCACCAACTGGCTTCTCACCTACAATCCATCAAACCTGTGATTCAACCAGCGAGCAAGCCAGGAGGAGAGGGCTTGGGGGAGCATTGAGAAAAGAGGGGAGAAAGAGAGGATAAAATCGATACGCTACAGTCGAAAGGTCCAGTGCCTGTCTTTGAGCATCTCTGTCGATGTCTTTATCAGCAGGACTCCTGAGACCTCAGTCAGTGGACTATGCAAGTAATGGAAAAATAGAAACATAAGAATGAATCATGTTGTAGTAATATTGCTAGCATTACAGCTGCCATTTATAACAACAGTCCAGCACAACCTCCTGCCAGGTTTAACCCAGATCCAACCAAAAAATACCCCTTTAGCCCTTCAAATGTCCCAACCCCCAGCCTTGACTCCAGGCAACCATTCACCACTGTTATTGACAATCTTGCATCAATTTCACGGGGCCTCTTATCGTGACTGACACACAACCTTTCTACACTGTCAGATCAGAGTAATATTTCGGCCTTTTATACGGATCGATTGGCCGGTTTGGGGGCGCAGAGGGAAGAGGAGGCGGAGCACGCGAAATGTCAACTGTAGTGCTAAATCATTTGAAGGTTCTTATTGAAGGGTGTGTGGCAGACCCACCTGCTGCTTCATTATTGGGCTGCAGAAAGAGGGTAATAGTGTTGATAAGGGGATGGCTAGCCAGAGCCACAGAAAGGAAGAGGGAGGATAAACAGAGGAATGGAGGAGTGAGACAAAATTGCAACATTTTCTTTGAAGAACACTTACACCAAGGGAACCACCAATTGCAGCTCTTATTCCAAATCATTGTACATTGCAGATCTTTTAACCTTATCTGTGGGGAGGAGCACCAAGGTTACATATATGTACTATACCGGAGGGGGAGAAGCTGGGGGGGGAAATATCAAGTATTTATGTCATGCACAGCGAGGCTGCTCTGCCCCGAGTGGCTTTGTACATGTTAAACACTGATTGAAAAAAACGGAAGGTTTCCGTCGACACGTCTGCCTCCAGAGCTGTGCACTCAATACGTAGAATATTTCATTCTCCACATATCTGTTCATGTTTACGTATGTCAGCCACACAATAAGGAGGCACGATTCTCTGCTATAGTACAAATGTGCAATGATGTTGCATCTAGAATGCCAAAAAAAAACTCTGACATGCAATTAGAGGAGCACACTAGATATTGATGTTGACACCGGTTGTTGTTGCTAATGAACACGGCACACTAAGAAATCAAAAACAATCACCAACAGCATTCTTCATGCTCTCGTATTTTTAAGCCTTTTGTTCGTGGCCGTCTCTAAATACGTGGTAAATCCTTACAGTCACACATGCAAATGATTCCTGAAGTGGGTCAAAGCCTTTTGGGCATAGAGGATGAGATGCTGTAAGACCACCGTAGACTGACTGAGCAAGTGTTAGCATGAAACGTGCTACATTTGAAATTCAGTGCACTAGTGCAGTGCCCGTCTAAAAACATGCCTGTTCAGAAGCGGCCGAATGCTTCGCCTGTGGGGTTGCTGCTTTTAGCTTTCTCCAGAACCGCTCATACAAACAACTCGCTTGGGTCCAGAGCAATACACCTGCCATTATTGGTTTTACTATTTTTAGTTAATAGTTTTCAGAAAAAAATGTTTTGATATCTTCTACTACTGCCAATACCAACATTTCCAGTTAGAGAAAGCGTGAAGAGTAAAGCAAAACAGCATTTGCCCAAATCACTAAATCCATCACGACGTTGGGTGAAAAATGCACCCAAGTCTCGGGTTGATTGCTGTCGGAAACACCGGTGACATACACTCAGCGGAGGTCATTCCCAACGAGGCGTATTAGTCTCTTGGTTTGAACTAAAGTAGAGAATGGATGTGACTAGCAGAGGTATTTTGTTGACAGTGACATTTTAAGTTAGACTCAAGTCACACACTGAGGAAATACAGTCTATCTCACAGGAAAAAAAGACATTCAACTCACAGTCACACTGGTGAAATATCAATATTTGATTCAATGTTTGATTTCATACATATATTTTCTTGTGTATTGTAAATTTGTGTTCGTACATTGAGAGCGGAGTGGAAACCGGAGACAAATTCCATGTATGCGTAAGCACACATGGCCAATAAAGCTGATTCTGATTCTGCTTCTGATTCTGCTTCCACTTGGCGACCTGCTTGTGTTGGCTCCAGGGAAGTGAAGAAGAGTTTGGTTGTAAAGTGAGCTTATTGATACTCAATGTGTAGCTCCTCCAAATTGCACATAATTCGACAATGCACGCCGTTGTGTTTCCAGCAATGCAGCCGCCAAGTGTGAAGTCGATCTGACGAGCAGCTCTAGAGACATGCGTAGGACAGACTGATACTTCTTGCTTTGCTGTTGATTATCTGTTGCCTCTCTCCATGACTTAAATCAGGGTTAAGTCTCCATGTTGTTTATCTTCTGATTTTCAGTTCTCTCTGCCCCCTCAGGGTGCGTCCTCCAGCTTGGTGGTCAAGTTTGCCGACACTGACAAGGAGCGCACCATCAGACGCATGCAGCAGATGGTTGGGCAGTTTGGCATCTTCAACCCAGCCATCGCTCTTCCCTTCAGCACCTATAGTTCTTATGCACATGCGGTGAGTTGGACAAGACGCACGTTTGCACACACAACTCTTTTGGAAACGCATTGAATTCTAGCATACGTACTGGATGACTACGTGCACTATGCAGCAGACACAGGAATGAAATTGCAAAATATCTCAATTCATTTGAACAGGTTTACTCACTGAATCTGAAACTGTTCGATTGTCCTTCAATCAGTCCTTCAATCTGCTATAATCATGATCAGATAACATACATGTATACATTTTTTGTCATATTAACAATGGATTCATTGTCTTTGCATTTGTGAAAGGTGTCGCTCGTAGTGATGAACCCACAGAGAATAATCAGCGGACTCTGCAGCTCCCCTCAGCTCTCAGCGTCTTTCTGCACACGGTTTTGGTTTGATGGCCGGCTTAACTTAACGGTTTTGGTTCACTCTCACCGCTCTCGTGGCGTCACTTTCAGCTGTAGCGGGCAGCTGTTCAAGTGTAAACCACCACATCATCAGGAGATTGAGACAGAGGACAATGACATCAAGGAACAACACTGTTCCTGTAAATCCTAGTGGGTCTTTATTCACTGTTACAATCATTAAAAAGCAAAGGAAGCGTGTGTATACCTTCAGTAGCATAGAGACGCTAACGCTAGTTACTGGTGTGCTAACGCATTCTGCTAGTTAACACAGAAAACTTGCCACTGAAATCTGTAGTTTATAACTTTTCATTTTTGGACACAGATGCTTTTGTCTCTGTTTTCTGTGTTTTGACCCTGACTTGGTAGACGTTGTCGTTCGTGAGAAGTACCTTGCCGAACCGTCATCGCTTCCATCGGCACCGTCCACTCCTCCTCTTAAGCAGAGCTGCTGTGCCATCGCGCTCGGCCTCTCACTGCCCACAGCACGTAGGCACTCACACATTTAGTGAGCTTGTACCCTCCAACCCCTTCATCAGCTTCCCTCTGCCCTCCTACCCCCGCCCACCGTCACCCCTCAGGACATGGCACATACACACACAGCAGACCCACGGCTCTTTGATGAGTTCAGACAGCCCCTCTCACCATGCGCCCCCTCTACCTTCTATCACGCTGCTTCCCTACCCGTCTCCTCTCCCTCCCCCTGTCCCTCCCTCTGGGCCCGTGAGGCTTCAGGGGCCACAGTTGACTCAGAATATTCCATGGGCAACTTATCTGAACACAAACTTTGCTCTTCCCCGCCGAGGGGGAGCGCGCACACACACACACACACACACGTACACCCTCACTTGCATGCGCATGCACTTAAACACAACCTACTTGAAGCAGGCTAAAATTAATTTAAGAAAAGTTTGCCATGCAGAGATAAAAACCTGGTCCTCTGTCACAACACACTGCATAAATACACATAAACATCAGCTGAGTATTTATTTACAGAGAAGAGGGGAACGCACTTTTTTTTTCCTGCATTTATTTGAATGTTAAAGTTATATATTTTTTTGTTATTTCTAAATGCCAGGATTAATTGTTGACGTTAGCCAGGTCTTGGGGGGGGGGGGGGGGGGCTTATCCATTTCCCTCATTTTCACGTCACAGCCATGGGACCCAGTGTGAGATGTGCAAATTGACCGTCCCAGAGTAATTGCGAGGCCATCTCTTGTGCGCTCCCCAGTAAAAACTCCCACCTTCATTACCATTCATGAAATGCAGCCCTTTCCCAGGAAGTGTGGAGAAATGCAAATGTTTAAGGGGTGGTGGAGGCAGTGGCGGTCTGCGGGGAGACCATTGTGCCCCGCTCAGGTTGGCCATGACTCTTATTTACTGTGGCCCGTGTCGACTCATACAGAAGCACACAAGAGCGTGCACACGCGCAGCAAATGTTCTCTCTCTCTCTCTCTCTCCCTCTCTCTCTCTCATACACATATATAATATGACAAAGAGCAGGATGATGCGAGGAAATTGAGTTCCGAGTGAAAGTAACAAGGGCGCGGAGGATACTCCAGCATTAGAGAGAATCAATTACCATTAAACCTAAAAGGAGAAATCGCACGTATGTGGTGTCTCGACACAAAGATTACACAGCATGAATGATGTTAGTGAAGGTGAGATTCTCCTTGTGTGAGTGTTGTGAATCACAGACTGTGGGTGCCATGCACCTGCATATAATGAACTGAGCACAACAAAGCAAGTCGCTGGAGAAACTTTGAGGAAAAGCAACCTTGGAGATAAACTTTTGATAAAGTAATGAGTGCACAAGAGGCAGTAATGGATTATCAGCGCGGCTCTTCTTTTCAAATCTAGCTAAATACTTTTCCAATGAGTTTTAATACCGGTTCAGACTGCTAGGTACGCAATAATGTGGAATAAAGAGAAATACTAGTTGTCTTTAGTGTGGGTGTCCTGCTTGTGCAGCGGTTATGATTACATTACAGTCATTGGTGCTGGCTGCATGTATATGATGTGCAGCCTTGATTCCCCCGTAGCCACCAGGAATGTGCTGAAGTCATACCACAAATGTTCCCTCACTGCAAGATAAACTGCACATATTCCCAAGACGGAAAAACCTGCAGTGACACAAAAAGGACTTTATCTCCAAAGACACACTACATGTTCGCCCACTCTCCAGATACACTGGCCAAGAGAAGAGGAGGTGGCATCGCAAAGAATACAGACGTAGGGTGAGATGGTATATATAGCTATAGCCAGAGAGTACAGTAAATGGTAAATTCAAAGAGCTACCTCTCCACTACAGCAGTGGATGGGATTATAGAGTTGAGCTGACAGCCAGTAAATTGGATTTTAGTCAGACCAGGGGAAGGAGGGGGCTCTGAACACAAATTGGAGGGGTACAACACTGACAACATATGCCAAAAATGAGAAATGTGCCATTTTCACGATCGACACAGATACTGGTGTGCTCTGACAGGATACATCCTATTTGCAAAAAGGTGATTTCATAAAACACAAGCGGAAGGAAGAGCGAGTGAGTGAGATTCCTTGTTTCATTCCGGCGTTAGTTGTGAGTGATAATAGTCCTCCCATGAATCGCTGAGTACAAGTAATAAAAACCAGCTTTTATTACCTCTTGTACATCATATTTGTACACGATTAGATTTGATTCAAGTCACTTTCACTCAAGCCGTGTCTCTCTGTGCAGACAGCCATTTTAGCTTCCCTTGGTCTCTTTAGGTGGAGGACTGCACGCTGTGTCGGGGGGGGCAAGAGAGGAGTTTTACATTTAAAGGCGCCTCCGGCACCGTGCCCCTCTTGCCTCCCTAAAAGATGCATTGGACTGAGCGTGAGATAGATAAATGAGAGGAGAGAAAATGGTTTAACTTGGCGCTGTTAGTGACAATGTGTGGGCGGATGAGAGGGAGGGTGATGACTGTAAACTCACATTAGGAAACATCTCCCCCTGTTGGAGGGACTCCCGTTCAAACAGCAACACAGCACACATGAGAAATGATGGTAACAGATTACTGCATCATTTAGCTGTGCTGTAAAGCCGCATGCACACACCAGCTCGTGTGTGAGCTGGTTCAGCTGTGTTATACTTGTGAGGACTCTACACACACACACAACAAAGTGCATCAGATGAGAAAAAGCAACATCTTCAAATCTTTCTGTTGAAATCCAGCCTGCCAGCATGGGGGTAACAAACGAGGCCATTGAGCTTCGGTCTTCTGTCTTCAGTCTTTTAGTTCACCTCATTGACCTACTGTCTTCCTCTCTCTCTCATTTTATCAACCTTTTTCACCCTCTCTCTCTCTCTCTCTCCATGCATCCCTTTGTCTCTCTCTCGCTCTCTTTCTCTCTCCCCCCTCCATCCCCGGCTGGTTGGGCTATAAGGGGTCACATGTGACAGTGCTGAGAGTCAGCGAGTCACAGAGCAGCGCTATAGAGATAATTGCCATGTGATAAAGAGGTGATTGCCTGCTGGCACCAGGGGAGAGTAATGCCATCAGGTTGCAATAAAAAAGCAGATGTCTGACACTAAATGAATGCTGCTGGAGCCCGGGCAACTTTCTTTGCTCCCTTTCATCTCACGCGCTTCTCTTTTGTTCCCCTTGTTTCTGTCTGCCTTTTCTTCCCTCTTCCTTTCTTTTCAAGAGGAAGCAGAAAAGGTTGTGTCTGTGAAGATGAAGACTCAGTTCCGCTCATTCTCCCGCGGAGACATTTGCTATCTGCTGGGTAGCGCATAAATAAAGAAACGGGAATGGCTTTTGAATATAATGCCTTTGTAATTTCGTTAAAAGAAGGGAAAAAAGCATATACACATGAAAAGTAAAATGGAAGAACTTTGAATATCTGTCAACATAACCACTCTGCTTTCTGCTCTTTTTTTCGGAGCCAGTTTGTATTAACCGCTGCTTTCCGACGTAATTATATGCTCGGGTTTCCAATTTGCTGAACTTGAATTTGGACCGAAGCGTCATTGAATGCCAGAGTTGTTATCCATGACAGTCTGACGGATGGCATCAAGGATTGCATTATCTAAAACATGCATAGGCAGAGAAGGCTAGTATTCTGGCGACGCCAGCATTCACTCCCACTCCACTATGCCTCCATCCAGGCCTGGGTCTTGTCTAAGGCCACACGGCCCTCAACCAATAGGCTGCAAGCTTATTACAATCAGCCCTAAGTCCCCATCCTCGCTGAAAGCAGCCAGCAGAGCCAGAGAAAAGACGCACAAAAAAGCAGTGAGTGGTGTGACAGTGTATTTATTCTGTAATACCGGCTGAAGTCCAACCCTGCTCACATCCTAATAGGGGGGGCAGTGACCGCGTTGCCAAAGCAAGTGGAGCCCCAGATCCTCTAGACCTCTTTGTTTGTTTCTGTGTCATTGCTTTTGTTTGGTTTCCTGTTCCTTTGCTGTCTTTTGCAGCTCTGCCACCTTAAAGGCTCAATTCATCTTATTTGGAAAGGAATGGATGATTCCCATTTGTCACGTTGGAATTATGCAAATGACAAAAAGGGAGTTAACAGATAGCAGTGGCAAGGCATGTGGTTAATGGATGAGATGCCAGCGCCGGGCATTCTACAGCGGGACGGCCACTTTCAGGTTACCTGACAGGGGCACTGAGGGAAAATAATTGGCTTTTGCGTCGCAGGGTCCCCATGCAAATACAAGCAGAGTGGCATTCAATACCGCCAGTGTCTCACAGTATCGTCATTAGTGCCAGTGGCAGAGGGGTTTGATTCTGCTTATACGAGTCATTCTCGGGCCACAGCCATCAGCAGCTCCCCTGACACGTAGCAGCAATGCAGTATTAAACAGATGCATAGACGGGTGTAAGACGTTGGTCCAGCTGTGTTTGTATCCCTATACCACACAGGTCTGCATGGCTACATCGCCAGCAAAAGAGTGTTGATTCCCTACACAAACCCGCTGGCCCACAACCTGCAGAAGCCATTGTACAATGATGGATTTTCGTCTAAATTAGGCACTCAGCATGTCGTTTGCATGGGGAGAATTTAAGCCGAGTGCCGAAACTCAAATAGTCTCTATCGCCCTTCATGCATGTTTTGTGTGTGTGTGTGTGTGTGTGTGTGTGTGTGTGTGTGTGTGTGTGTGTGTGTGTGTGTGTGTGTGTGTGTGTGTGTGTGTGTGTGTGTGTGTGTGTGTGTGTGTGTGTGTGTGTGTGTGTGTGTGTGTGTGTGTGTGAGCGCTGTGCAGGGCAGCATGTGAGCATGAATAAACACTGTGGGCAGCATTGGATGTAAAATAGTTTCAGCTCTCACTTCATGCTGAGTAGAAATGCAGAGTGAATGAAAGGCTATTGATTTTATCTCTCCAATGGGTGAAAATCGACTGCCTTTTCAATTGTCCGACTAACACGCTGTATTACTAACGTGGTCTGGAATCTGAGTGCTACACCTGCTTTGAAAATATTGTTTTTCGTGACTCAGGGCTTGGACACCTCAAAACAGCCTCACCAAAGTGCACAGCGCTGTTTGTTGTAAATGTTTATCGCTAAAACAACTTTTCACTGGCAAGTCATTTATTGAAGTTCCAACTCCAAAAGTGCCTTCTGTGTTTGGCGAGAACGAGCCCAGAGACGGGCCTAGTGGTGTCTGACTGAATTATAAAACAAAGCTGATTCTAAATGTCAGTCTCCAAGCAGCCATCATTACAAATGCATCAGAAACGCTAGAGATGAGAGAAAAACAGAGGGGAGTATCAGATGGCCGTGGCATTTCTATACAGCCAAACAAGAGTGTTGTGAAGTTTGACAATGGTAAGGGAAAAAGCATCGCAACTCTTCTGCAAACTTTGCCCGTTCCCTGAGCACAGAGATAATGTCCACATGTCAATGTCTTGATTTGTATGAGCCCAACAGACAGCTATTAAATCGTTTCTGCAGCTGGTGACAGGCTTCCTGCTGGGAGGAGAGACAGATTCACGAAACATAGGTTGACAGGCTTCCTTTTTCTTCCCTTTCTTTTATTCCGCTCTACTTTCTCTGTACTTCCCATGCACTATCCATCCATCAACCTCAACATACACCCCTCCCTCTGTTCTACCCCTGCTACGTTTCTCTCTCCTCTCTCGCTCCATTCTCCCGTCTTTGTCCCGCTGCTTCCCAACTTACGATATTTTTCATGACCATCCGTCCTCCCCTCACCTCCCTCGCACCCTGTTCTCCCTCTCTCTCACACACACTCACACCCCCATCCGACCCTCCTCTCCTCCACCCATCTCTCCGTGTCCCTCTTCTTTAGCTCATGCAGCAGCAGGCAGCCATCATGGCAGCAAGTCACGGAGGTTACCTCACGCCCAGCGTGGCTTTCCCCGCCACACAGATCCACCAGATGGGGGCGCTCAACATCAACAGCCTCCAACAAACCACCATGACCCCGCTGTCGAGCGAGTTTCATCAAGCCCTGGGTGAGTAAAAGTGTGTGTGTGTGTGTGTGTGTGCGTGCGTGTGTGTGTGTGTGTGTGTGTGTGTGTGTGTGTGTGTGTGTGAGAGAGAGAATAAAAACTAGAGCTGCAGCAAGGCCAAAAGGAGGAAGGGTGCCAACTTACTGGTATTCAAAAATGATTCCACTGGAGGGAAAGAGAGACGAAGATGAAAAATACAGTCAATTGGATTTGCATTTGTATTCTGTTTGTGAATGCAGAACATATTTGCGGATAGTCGCAGCAGAATAAGGGAATATCAATAAGTAAGTTTACAGATAACGCGCTAATTTCCCGGTGGTATTTTGACCTTGTGCTTCGTGCATGATCTGCATGCAGTTGGTTTTGTTTTCCATAACAAACACCTCCTATGCAGAGACATTACAGAGGAAAGGGAAGGACTTTGAAATACCTACCCGCTGCATCACATTTGCTTATTCAGCAGTGCTTCGTTTTTCCTTGAGACAGAGGAAACTTCAAGATTCTCCACGAAACAAAAGCACGAGCCGAAATAAATAATACAGTATCCAAGTCTTTGTTGTGCGCCGCTCAACTACTTTGTCAACACTGCAGTATTGAGTTTTTAGGGTGATGACTTTGGTAACTTTAAACCAATCACTGCGAGAGAGAACGAGAGAGAGAACCGCCATCTGTGCGACGAGGCCTGTTGTAGATCATCTTTAAAGCCATCACAGGAATCCTTACGATGAAGTCGCTGCACTACATCAAATATTCTCTGCACTGTGGTTCCCTTAAGTTGGAAGAGTGTTCACTTCTTCATTCACAGACACAAAGGAAGGACAGTTTTATTGTACAAGCCCTGTTTTGTTCTGCTTTAGTTTCTTCACAACAGCCGGTTCAATTACAATGAACAGGACGGACAGCAGACCAGGTGTGGAAATCAATGGGAGCCGTATTAACCTTTGATTCCCGCGTTTGTCCACCTCGCGCCATGTGAACGCATGCACAGAAAGTGTGACGGTGGCACGTGCTGTACTGCATGTGTACAGTACATCCGCAATCATTTTCAACGTTGTTCAACACATCGAGAGAGGGGATCCATTTGTCAAATATTCACAGTGATGTTTTCGGTGCAAGGTGTGCACTTTTGGGCGGGCATAATCAATCAGCGACGGTGATTAAAAGTGGAGCTCAGTCTTGCTGAGAAGCCTCTTCTTTTGATGGCTAAAGCAGTGACAGTATGGCAATTCAGATCTCTGTGTTCTGCATGCATACCTGTATTTTGCAACACAATAGTGCTGATGAAAGATTGTGCAACTGTGTTGCAAGGAACCCTGTCTCTCTCTCTCTCTGTGTGTGTGTGTGTGTGTGTGTGTGTGTGTGTGTGTGTGTGTGTGTGTGTGTGTGTGTGTGTGTGTGTGTGTGTGTGTGTGTGTGGATTCTTTGTCCTCCAGTCTGTTTGCAGCCTGTTTGTAGCCTCTCCAAAACCAAGATCTGTGCCTTAGTCGAAAAGAAATATTGCCATATTTAGTTCGACGCTATTTAAAAGCGAAACAGAACTGCTTCTGTGTCGGGAAATGTAAGGCAATTTTTGTATCAATTGGCGATGCTAGGAGCTAACGACTTGGCACGGGCAAGGAAAGAAAACTGCTGTTTTAGCTTGTGATGCAAAGACGGGAAGGGAAGAGAACACGTGATGTGTGAAGTGATGCCATTCGTCTGCTTTTGGACATGCTTCTGTGTAAGCTGATTACTTTTCATTATTGAATGTCATATATTATTAACCCTTGAGAGAAAGCATGGCTTTTGTCAATTCTCAAGGACTATCATCAATATGACATGTTTTATTTCCCCCTTTCTTCATCCATTCATTTGAGCGTGGCTGCCAGCAGCTGCAGGAGCGTAGCTCGCTGCTTTGGGATACACAGCTATTTTCTCTCTCCCCTTTCACACTTGTGGCTATGACTTATTTAGAGTTCATTGAAGGAATACAACATTACTGGCAAGGCTGTCTGTATAAGTAGGCCGAGAGACTCTGACACTAGAGACTGCAGGATGACTGCCACCAGTCAGTGGAATTATTCATTGTAATATCCGAATCTGTTTTAGAGTCCGGGAGCAGAGCGCTTCCCTTCTTCGACAGAGGTGTAATTTATGCATTACGTTTTATCATCAACCAAATTAGATTTTAAAACAAATCTATGCATTTTGACATTCGGCAACTGCGTCAATTGTACCAAAGTATAAAGGGAAGGAAAGGTTAATATCCCCTTTCCTTCCAAAGAAATTGCCATTTGACAGCTAGTCGCCTTTGTGAATTACCTCCACGGCTCGGCATTAACATAAAGCTCCAATGGTGGCTTAAAAGATGAAAATCCTGCCTGATCTTGCGCTAAACATGTGACAATAATCTTGTATGTAAATGCTCAGTATAACCTCTGCAACATGAAACAAATGTTGTTTGTGACAGCGAGCCAAAGTACAACAAAGAGGCTCAGAGGTTCAATTCAATTCAATTCAATTTATTTTTGGATAGCCCAAAATCACAAATTACAAATTTGCCTCTGAGGGCTTTACAATATGTACACGTTTGACATCTTCTTGTCCCGGGACCCTCACATCAGAACAGGAAAAACTCCCCAAAAACCCCTTTAACGGGGAGGAAAGAGGAAGAAACCTGTGGGAGAGCAATAGAGGAGGGATCCCTCTCCCAGGATGGACAGGCGTGCAATGATGTCATGTGTAGAACAGGATAGTGAATTACAACACATTCAATGTAATTACAGCACATTCAATGTATGACACAACCACGACAGGAGGCAAGACCTGGTCCAGGTAAACCCGGATACACAGGAACCTGTGAGGCGAGAAAGCACAGAGACTCTGGTGAAGAAGCAGGTCAATAATGTGCATTAATGGTATCGGTAGTATGAAATAGTAATGTGAGTAATAATAAAAGGGATATTAGCAGTTGGAGTCAGCAGGGCCATGGTAGGAGGAAGGACCAGGGTCCAGATGAAACCATGCTCCATGGAAACCTGTGAGGAGAGGAAGCACAAGGACTCCGGGGAAGAGACAAAATGAGTACCGTGCATTAATTGTATCGGTAATAGGATTAATAATCAGTACTGTGCATTAATGGTGTCGGTAATAGGATTAATAATGTTAATTCATGAAGATCGTAGTAGATGTCAGCAGGGCCATGGCTGGTTGAAGAACCAGTGTCCAGATAAAACTGCGGTCATCCTGTGAGGCGAGAAAGCACAAATACTCCAGGGAAGAAGTAAAGTTAGTAATCAGCATTAATGGGACATCAATGCATACAGACGGAGGTGAAGAAGAGGAGGAGAGAGGTGCTCAGTGTAGGAAGTCCCCCTGTAGTTTTTGCCTATACCAGTTTGTCCATGGGCCGGTCCAAGGCAAGCCAGAGCCAGCCCTAACTATAAAGCGCTAACTATAAGCACTGTCAAAGAGGAAAGTCTTAAGCCTACTCTTAAATGTGGTGAGTGTGTCTGCCCCCCGGACAGAAACGGGAAGCTGGTTCCACAGAAGAGGAGCTTGATAACTGAAGGCTCTGGCTCCCATCCTACTTTTTAAGACTCTAGGAACCACAAGTAACCCTGAATCACTGGATCGCAACTCTCTAGTAGGGCAGTATGGTACTATAAGCTCTTTAAGATATGATGGAGCCTGACCAGTTCGGGCTTTGTAGGTCAGTAAAAGGATTTTAAATTCTATTCTAGATTTTACAGGGAGCCAGTGCAGAGAAGCTAATACAGGAGTAATATGATCTCTCCTCTTAGTTCTTGTTAGTACACGAGCTGCAGCATTCTGGATCAGCTGGAGAGATTTAAGAGACTTATTAGAGCAGCCTGAAAATAAGGAATTGCAGTAATCTAATCTAGAGGTAACAAATGCATGAACTAATTTCTCTGCATCGCTTTGAGATAGGATGTGCCTGATTTTTGAAATATTACGTAGGTGAAAAAAGGCAGTCCTAGAAATAAGTTTTATCTGAGAGTTGAAAGACAAGTCCTGATCAAAGGTAACTCCAAGATTCTTGACGGTGCTGCTGGATGCCAGCGCAATGCCATCTAGAGAAACTATATCATTAGAGAACTGATTTCGGAGGTGTTCTGGGCCTAGTAGAATAACTTCAGTTTTGTCTGAGTTTAACATCAGGAAGTTGCAGGTCATCCAGGTTTTTATGTCTTTAAGACACGCTTGCAGTTTAGCAAGCTGGTTGGTTTCGTCCGGTTTGATCGATATATATAATTGAGTATCATCTGCATAACAATGAAAGGTTATAGAGTGTTTTCTGATAATATTGCCTAAAGGAAGCATATATAAGGTGAACAAGATTGGTCCAAGCACAGAACCTTGTGGAACTCCATAACTGACGTTGGTCCTCATTGAGGCTTCATCATTTACATAAACAAACTGAGATCGATCCGATAAATAGGATCCAAACCAGTTCAGTGCGGTTCCTTTGATGCCAATATAATGTTCCAGTCTCTGCAACAGGATGTAGTGGTCTATAGTGTCGAACGCAGCACTAAGGTCTAACAGGACAAGAACAGAGACGAGTCCTTTGTCTGATGCGATTAGAAGGTCGTTAGTTATTTTTACCAGAGCTGTCTCTGTGCTATGATGCTTTCTAAATCCTGACTGAAAATCCTCAAATAAACTATTGTTACACAGAAAGTCACATAACTGATTTGCAACTGCTTTCTCAAGGATCTTAGAGAGGAAGGGAAGGTTCGAGATCGGTCTATAGTTGGCCAACACCTCTGGATCCAGAGTGGGCTTCTTAAGAAGAGGTTTAATCACAGCTACTTTAAAGGACTGTGGTACATGACCTGTTACTAAAGACAGGTTGATGATGTCTAATAAAGTTGTGCTAATTAATGGTAGCACTTCTTTAAGCAGCCTAGTCGGTATAGGGTCTAAGAGACAGGTGGACGGTTTAGACGTAAAAATTGTTGAAGTCAGTTTGTCAAGGTCGATGGGAGTAAAGCCATCTAAACATATATCAGGGTTTACAGCTGTTTCTAAGGTTACTCTATTTGTGGAAAGATCGGTCGAGGGCAGGAGATTATTAATGTTGTCTCTAATAATCATAATCTTATCATTAAAGAAGTTCATGAAGTCATTGCTACTGAGGTCTATAGGGATACTCGGCACAACAGAGCTGTGACTCTCTGTCAGCCTGGCTACAGTGCTGAAGAGGAACCTGGGGTTGTTCTTATTTTTCTCTATTAACAATGAGTAATAAGCTGATCTGGCATTACGGAGGGCCTTCTTATATGTCTTAAGACTATCTCGCCAGAGTAACCGAGATTGTTCCAAGTTAGTGGAACGCCATGTTCTTTCAAGTTTTCGCGATGTTTGCTTTAATTTGCGGGTTTCAGGGTTATACCATGGAGCGAATCTCCTTTGTTTTACCAACTTCTTTTTTAAAGGAGCAATAGAGTCTAGTGTCCTTCTCAGTGAGCTTGTAGCACTGTCGACAAGATGATCAATCTGGGTCGGACTAAAGTTAGCACAGGAGTCCTCTGTCACATCGAAGCATGGTATTGAGTTAAATACAGACGGAATCGCTTCTTTAAATTGAGCTACGGCACCATCAGATAAACATCTAGTGTAGTAACTCTTGCTTAACGGTGTAAACTCAGTTAGTAAGAATTCAAAAGTTATTAGATAATGATCCGACAGAAGAGGGTTCTGTGGATAGACTATTAAATCGTCTATGTTAATGCCATAAGTCAGAACCAGGTCGAGAGTATGGTTAAAACAGTGAGTGGGTTTCTGTACATTCTGACAGAAACCAATCGAATCTAATAATGAAATAAATGCAGTACTGAGGCAGTTGTTCTCGACATCCACATGAATATTAAAGTCACCTACAATAATTACTTTGTCTGTTTTAAGGACTAGACTTGATAAAAACTGAAAAAATTCCGATAGAAATTCAGAATACGGACCCGGGGCCCGGTACACTATCACAAATATAACTGGCTGTATTGTTTTCCAGGTTTGGTGTGAAAGACTAAGAACCAAGCTTTCAAATGAGTTATAGTCTAGTTTAGGTTTAGGGTGTAATAATAGGCTGGAGTCAAAGATGGCTGCTACTCCACCTCCTCGGCCAGTGCCTCGAGGAATGTGAGTATTGATATGACTTGGAGGAGTTGATTCATTTAGGCTGACATATTCATCATTACTCAGCCAGGTTTCAGTAAGACAAAATAAGTCAATATGATGATCTGATATCAGCTCATTTACTAGTAGAGCTTTAGATGACAAAGATCTGACATTTAAGAGTCCACATTTAATTATCCTATTTTGTTGTACTGTTGCGGTAGTTTTAACTTGGATTAAGTTATTTTGTTTAACTCCTCGATCGTTTATTTTTGATTCAATTAATTTAAGTGGCCGTGGGGCAGACACAGTCTCTATGTGGTGTTGCGTGAGTAACTGCTCTAATGGAAGCTCAGAGGAGTGTGTAAGACTGCAACTCTGCTTCCTGGTCTGATCTCTGGGTTGTCATGTACCAGGTCCATACAGAAACTGGGTCAGATTTGCAGAGATGAGATCTGCTCCATCCAAAGTAGGATGAATGCCGTCCCTCCTAAGCAAACCAGGTTTTCCCCAGAAAGTGTCCCAGTTATCTATGAAGCCCACATTGTTTGCTGGGCACCACCAAGACAGCCAGGTTGAGGGTGCTCCTCTGAAAACAATGAGACATCCATTTGATCAACAGATGCAAAGCATTTAAGCTTGATGGCGCGTACGCCGTTTGCCAGATGGCTCAGCTGATTAGAGCATGTATCCTTACAATGATGCATGATGATGCTTTTTGAAAATAATGTTCACCAGGTGCCGCTCCCTGAGCACTGCAGAAGAAATAAAAGTTAAACAAAAACAAGGGAGGGAGAGAGAGAGAGAGAGAGAGAGAGGCAGAGATGGAGTAACAGCAAGAGAGGAAGAGAGGGGGCGATAAAGAGGGTGAGGGAGGAGAGGAGTGGAGAGATGCAGATCCTGCTGGGTGTATGTGGCGAAGAACACATCGTGTCAAGGATGCTTTGTTAGGATGTGAGAAGTGTGTAATCAAAGTCTCTCTTAATGTTCTGTTGCATGGTGCTGCTCCACTCTGAAGACGTACACGCACAAGTACATATCGCACAAAATACACCGCAGATGCTCCACAGCCAGAGACGGCCCACTCGGCGGCAGCTGGCTGTGCCACGACGTCCCTGCTTAATTCGAGCACGGCGACATCATTGATGCAGAGCAGCTGTTTGACATGGTGATCCCTCTCAATATGTGCACCTGTCCTCCAAGACGCATCCAACGTGTTATTTAACCGCAAAGAAATGCAGCAGTTGAAAACAGAATCACCCGACGCCGCGGCTTCGACGCACTCCTAATGAATAAGAGGAACACCTGATTTGGTGTGAACACTGCAGACCTTTACAGAGTCATGGACTTTGTAGTTCAGTCGCTTAAAGATGTTTCGACACGCTTCCTCGGGTATTTATTCATCTGTAGAGGCGTTATATGGCTGTACAGATTTGCATGATCAGCATACAAGCACATTCTCACGAACATTAATGAGGTCATCAGTGGAGATGACAAACAGGAGGACTATTTACTACATTAATTAAGGTAGTAATCCTACTCTACCCGAGCAGAGATCCCTCAAACTTCAGAGTACAGATATAGTGCACGTCATTGGTCTTTGTTGTGAGAGCAGCAAGTGTTTGATTACAACTTTAAGTCTCTGACTTGACTTTAAATCTTTATTATGTCTTCACTGCGTAGAATATTTATTACTACATCAGCAAAAAATCGAAGTAAAACGTTAATCATCTAATCTGCGTCATCAGGACTGAGTGGGTCGGGGTGATTGACAGTTGCCTGGCAGCCCACCAGACAAATACAGATCTTTGATGTGAAATACCAACCGAAACTGAAAATAGTATTTTCTTGTAGGAGCTGCTGACTCATCGAAAGAATCTGATTGATAAAATAGGTTGTTAGGGCCTTCAGTGGAACGATTATATACATCCTACAATCAGTTGTCGAGGGCGATATTGATAAGAGTCACCCTTTGAACGCAAAACACACGATGCCTCAATTTAGAGTTGTATTTTGATGTGCATTGAAATAGGTTTCTGCTCTTAGAAGCACTTCTGACCTCTGGTGACGAGTAGTCCTCTTGAATATCTGTGTTGAATACACTTATTGTACGTCGCTTTGGATAAAAGCGTCTGCTAAATGACTGTAATGTAATGTGTACTGGACAATGAAAGAAATGAATGTGAAGGTGCATTCACATCTCATTTAGTTCACAAATATTAATATTAATCTAAGGGGCGGTATTCAAAGTCGCATCGTCTTCCTTGGTGTACCGACTGGCCTCTGAGAACGCTGCCCGTCCCATATTCAGATTTATTATTCACACTTTAAGACAGACATTTTCTCTCCGAGTCTAAATGCATCACATTTTAAATCAGTTAGATGAAAGCATCTGTTTTGAGTGCTTCTTACTTGCTCCAGCGCAAAGACGGTCCTCGTGCTGGTAATGACTGCACTCTATATGGGTATAGCATTGCTCGTTGATTTGAATGCATAATTAGCATAATAAATGCTTCTGTCGCATGTGAAGACTTCTCTCGTGAAGCAATCGTGGCGAAGGAGCAAATCAACAGTTTTCTCTAAGAAGCGGCCGCCGAGAATCCGAATGTAATTCTGCTTCCATAACATGAATAAATGTGACAGACACATATTCCTGCTGTTTTGCAGTGCAGGCCTCTTTCTCGCGGTAATAAGAGTGGAGAAGTGATTGTTAAGTGCTAGCTGTATAGAATATGTAATCTTGCTGTGCCGTAGCTTCGTATTCACCCACGGCAGAGTGGGGAACCAACATGTCATTATTACAGGCCAATCCGCGCAGCACACTCTGGTGTGTGTGTGTGTGTGTGTGTGTGTGTGTGTGCATTGTAAGCAGACTATGAATACAATTACCCACAATGCAAGAACTATATGTCCACTGAGGTATAAAATGAAAATGTCTTGTTATTTTCTCGTTCAGGATGGTGGGAAAGACTTCCACATTCTCCGGGTGTGCTCATGGTGGATATTTGGGTCATTGTGACAGTGATGATAAAGATGATGACTCGGCTACATGAACGGCTTTCTCATGTAATCGTTGTTTTATTGGCCGTGGTGTTGCTTATTGTCTTTTTGTCTTTATATCATAGCCCCATTTTGTGGTCCAGTACATGTATAACCCGGCGACTGTAGTATTTGATGCCATTCAGTTGAGCTGCTGTGGATAAATGTCTCTGAGCTTTGCCTCACTGTCTTTATTACACTTGTGATCTTTATGCTTATTCCCTGCTGTGACATTTCCAGCATGATAGCCGGACCGGACTCGGCGGCCTTAATATGTTACTTTTGCCGTGTGTTCTCCTTTACCACGGATGTCATGTCCTACTGCTGACCCGAGAATTTATGTTATTGCATGTAAGGGGTCCGCACAACCACCCACCTCTACCGCCGCTGCTCCTGCTATCACCGCAACTGCTACGCATACGTAGACGCGCTCACACAGCACGGCTAAGCCTTGGAAAATGAATTTGCCTGATGATGGAGAGGGTGCATTATCTGGCGGTACAGTAGAGTGCGTGTGGCCCGAGCAGACTAGCTGTCTCCAGCCCTCAGAATAGGAGCGGCAGTCTCCTGGGTCCTGGTAGGAGAATGGGCTGAAGCGGCAGTCTAATTCATCACAGCTCCGCGGGAAACAAGCAATCGTGGGGGGGGGGGGGGGGGGGCTTAAAAAAAAATAGGAAACCAGCGCAAAAGACACAGCAGCTCTCACTGGACCCGGCCTATTCCCCTGGTCACTGCAGCTGCCGGACTGTCAGCCTCCTCATGACTTAAGTGCTGAGGCAGGGCGAGGAGAGATTGTAGGTGAAGAAGAAGAAGAAGAAGAGCAATTCCGTATGGAGATGTAGATGATGTTACTCAGTGGTGGGAGGTTTGAGCGCGTGATGTACAGCATATTTCCTGTGCATTAGCATAAATCTCAGCGTGTGCTTTGTGTATACGGGATGTGATTGTTTACCCTGTATGGACCACCTCTCACAGGGGGTTCTTTACTCAGGCACCAGATTGTGGGGATATGGCCTGCTGGAGGGTTTCCGTGACAACCTGGGCTTTCCGTCCAATCAGGGCGAGGGCTTCCAGATTGAGAGGTGGTCCTCGGGGGAGCAGTACTTCAACGAGCTTGGATGCTTTGCCACGGAGCAGCCCTTTTAGAGAGACCATCACACAGTGAGATTCGGCTCAAAATGGGTACTTTGATGTTCCTGGCATAATTGGAAACACTTTCCAAAGGAGGGTCCTTTTAAAATGCATTGAACATGAGAGGACATGGAGCATCCTATTTCAATTCCACTCATGAAGCATCGTGCAGCTGCCTTTCAGGCGTGTACCATATATGTTATGACCCACCCATTTGTCAAACTGCCAACTGTTGTTATTTTGTCTTTTTTTTCCCCTTTATGGTGAATAAAAGTAAGAGGCATCTTTTTGTTTTTGCTACCTGCTCGTTCAAGCACATTTCCCTCTGTAATCTCCCTCTATTTGGTCTAGATCCTTTTCCTTTTTTTCTCCCCTCTCTCTGAAGTTGCATCGTGGTTTCATCATCCTGAGCAGTGGGAGCCAGCAGGGTACCGCACAAACACTACGGACAGGCTCATTTTTCACAGGTTGACTTCCCAGCTATTCTGCAGGATGTGTCACGACAAACGGCGTATATGTGACAGACTCACGTCGCACCCGTGTCCTTGCATTAGAGAGGAGATGCAGTGCTGTGTGTGTGTGTGTGTGTGTGTGTGTGTGTGTGTCTGCTGGTGCTCTGCGGTTTACTCTCTGTAGGAAAAGCGCGTCTGTATACAACGTCTTGATACATTACAACTGTTTTGTAGTGTCATGTGTAGATAGAGCCAGTAACTGTAAAACCTTTATTTTTTTTCCCAGCAGGCCTCAGTTCTCCACCAGCCAACATCACCACCTCCGTGCCCAGCCTCGTCACGCCCCTCGTCAACGGATTCACCGGCATCCCTCACCAGCCCAACGGACACCCCGCGGTGGAGGCCATGTACACCAACGGCCTGCCGCCCTACTCCCAGAGCCCCACCGCTGCCGACACCCTCCAGCAGGCCTTCACCGGAGTGCAGCAGTACACAGGTGTGAGACGGCTCTGTTTCCTAAGATGCCTTCCTCCGGTTTTACAATCTGCCGTAAATGCTAAATGTGTAGCAGCTTCGAGACAATTGCTGCCGGGTGAGCGCTGTGTGAGCGTGAGGCTGCACGTGTTCAGATAGAGAAAGACGGCGCCTTAGAACATAACATCAGAGGGCCTTTGATTACACATGTTACGCTTGTGTGATCGACATTAAGCATCCTTGACATCGTTCTCTGTGGGATCCCCGTTTTTCACTCCCCCCCTCTCTCTCTCTCTCTCGTACTCTTTCTCCCTCCTTTCTCTCCCCCCTCTCTCTTCCTATCTGCAGCGATCTACCCGACCACCACGCTGACTCCCATTGGGCAGACGCTGCCCCAACCACCCCAGGTCATCCAGCAGCAGCAGCAGAGAGAAGGTGAGGGTGAGAGAACATTATTACTTTTTACACTTCCACACATCTCATCCCGTGTAATGGACATATAAAGAAGATGAGCATGAGAAACCTGATATTACTACACACACCTCCTTCTGCGTAATGCTTGTATAAAGATGCTGAGGGTGAGAGAAGAATATTACTTTAACTCGGTACACATCTCATTCTCATAAGTAAAGTGGAACAATATCACTGAATGCAGTCCACATCTCATCTTAGGCAATAGATGTATGAAGTATGAGGATCCTAGAACAAGCTTAAACCAAATGTGTTATTCTGTACATCTTAAAAATAGGCTGCATATAATCGACACAGGCCCATGTTTTTCTTTTCTTTTTTCATAAGTTACAATTAAAGCTCATATAATAAAATCCCTAGCTGTGAGAATGATGGCACGGCAACCCAGATGGAACATTTCAAATAATGAAAATGTAAAAAGTGGGGTTACAGGAACATTGTGGCAGCTGACTTGAAGATGAAGTGACTCACAATGTGATGTGATGGTCTCCACTCAAACTCACTGCAGGTTCACATTCAGGTTGACGTAGCGGCACTTTTTTTTGTTGTCGGCTTTGTCGATGTTGCCAGTATTAGTGAAAAGTGTGTCAGACAGGCGGTGCAAGTATGATGGAAGACCTTATATGAAACAATCACGCCCTCAGTTTTACACATCGTATACACGACAGGATTCATTTCTTTCTTTCTTTGTGAACTCGGTGACACTCTCTGTGACGCTCCTGTGTACAATGTATTCTAAACATAGTTATAAGCAGTTATAAACTGCTTATAGCACCGTATATTTATAGTTATAAGCACACAGAAATATTCATATGCTTTATAACTATAATCATAACACATTATAAAGTATTGTATAGTTGTAATACATTATGATAGTTTTTCATAATCACTGTTATAATGCATTATGATGTGAATTGAAGTTACACAAAGTGGTTATTTCTTCCTTTAAGAATGATAAAGTTTCTTTGAATCTATGCAAGAACACACCAAATGTTGTAAAATACATATTTATTTGACATCAAGTGAACGATGACAACTTAAATTATAATCACATTGTTACACATTATATCAGAGATTATAATGCATGATACAAATATTCTAATGTATTACAACTATGGGAATTATAACGTACGGATTCTTGCATAAACAATGTCAGTGGGTGACGAGCAGTTATGAAGAATTATGCTACTTGAGCTCATAACTTTGCGTCATAGAAAGTCTTCCCTAAAACTTTCTAAATTAGATTTATTTTGCGGCACATTGATCAAATTACAGATAGTTGCTCGTTGGAAAATCTTTGATCTGTCATCTAGATGTCGTCGTTCATATTAATATTTTGAACAGAAAAGCTTTTTAAAATGTAAATTGAAAATTTGAATCCTCTCTCATCCATTCAGTATCAGCAAATCAATGCAAAAATAACTATTTTTTCAATTTATCTTTGTGTGTTTAAGAACAGTTTATGTTTTGTCACTGATAATGTCAGAGACGTCCTGAAAATCTATTTCCACTTATCTTAATTTAGTCGACACGAGAGACTGCATGGATCAAAGTGACAAATTCACAGCTGTCTCTCTCCATCCCTCGCCCACCAACCCTCCCTCTCTCTCCCTCTCTCTCTCTCTCTCCCTCTCTCTCTCTGTGTGTTCAGGTCCGGAGGGTTGTAACCTGTTCATCTACCACCTGCCACAGGAGTTTGGAGACAATGAACTCATGCAGATGTTTCTGCCCTTCGGCAGCGTCATCTCCTCCAAGGTCTTCATGGACCGGGCCACCAACCAGAGCAAGTGCTTCGGTGAGTTACTCACTGCCACTCACACAGAGCCATCGAGTCCACAGCTCACAGTTATATACCGTTGTTTAACAACGGGGGACTTTTTCTGTACTGACGTCTCCTTTTATAAAGCCTTGGGTATGATTATATTTCTTTCTAATTATTAACCACTGACATAAAGATGCATTAATGACAGGGCTGGGTGCTCAGGCTTCTGATACGTGAAGAAGAAAATAGCAATACAGGGGAAAAAATAACCAAACTATCTATTTGCATGAATACACTCAAGGGAAATGTATAATGGATGTTTTCCGGGGTTGGACAAACAGCAATGTGCTCTTGCACAAAACAAAAATTTGTTCTTGCAGTGTGACATTTGAAAGTATTCCTAAAATATTCAGACATTTGTGGGTGTTGTGTAAAAACTCACAGCCAAGGCGCGAAGCTTCATGGTGTAAGTTACATTTTCAAGTTTTTGTTTTCATACTGCGCTCCACACTACTTGTTAAACAAATATCCTTTTAGCCGCTGAAGATCTTGATGATGTTTGACAGCACCCAGACGCAGTAGATTGAAGGATCTCCCCACTGACTGACGGACTGACTGACTGACTGACTGACTGACGGACTGACTGACTGACTGACTGACTGACTGACTGACGGACTGACTGACTGACTGACGGACTGACCTGAATTTGCATCTTGATGACTGTTGTGTTTCGGCACCAGTGCGGTAGAAAATGTGCTGAATACATCGCGGCCCATCTCGCCATGATGCAGCCGATCAGAGCCCATGTCCTTGTTTCTGTTTGGCAGCTGTGTGACCTGAAAAGCTCGAGCTGCTGTATCAGCATCAGCATCCACATCACCGCTCTGTAACCCCAATATCTGTCAATACCCTCTCTGCTGAGGCTGATTCACACACCGCCATGCCTCCCGTTCCATTTAGCTCCGTCAGCCAACACGCACCAACAAGCCCCAGGCCTTATAACAACTTGGAGGAGACAAGCAGCAGGGATGGTAAGGGGGGGGGGGGGGGCAGGCAAAGGACAATTATGGATCAGCATTTGTTTTCACTTCAGGGAACAGCAGAACCCTGGGCAAAATTGATCGGCAGTCCCGTCTCCCTGGGGGGACTTAATAACATATAAATTCATGAAAGAAGAGCTATTTGCAGTATTGACTTATACACTATGCATTTACAACATAATGTTAGGCCTGGGGAAACAGGGAGCACACTGGTGTAATTAATCTAGAGAGGCGAAAGAGGGGATAAACTTAGATTGATGGTGTGCAAAAGACAAGGAAACATAGAGTGAAGAGAGAAAGCACACTTGTAATGTGTGACAGGACTGAGCGGAGGGCTTAGAGGTCTAAGCCTGCATCTCCTCTCCATCTCATCTCCGCTCCCAGCCCCAATGTGTTAACCTGATGGTGGGTTAGGAGGTCACCTCCTTTCCCTTCCTCTAGACTTTCTTCAGACTTGCACTCGGGCCAAACCCAGAGCGGAGCAGGCCGGGCAGACATCTCTCCCAGGTGGCTGCGAACGTGGAGAGGCTCCTGCTGTTCCTCACGGGTCATCGGCTGCTCCTAATGACACCACAGACACGGGGGAGCGCATCAAGCGGTGACACACTCCACTGACTTCTCAAGGCTTTGTTTTTACACGTGATGAAAGCAGGATGTTCGGCATAAGTTTCAGGATGGGCTTATCTTGGGGGAAATTCAGACTTGTCACCCCTTGATGAACTATCTTTGCTCTTGTTTTGGTCAAACGGCTTCGCACGGGGACTTGTGCTCATTCGTGTTTTTGTGTTTCTGGGCTTTCCAGGGAGGTCAAGAAGTTATGTTTGAAAATGTATTAAGGTTAAAAAACAACTTGCTGATATTGAACTGATCATGATACTGATTACAAAAACACAAAGTTACAAAAGTAACAATTTACATGGGATAAGTGATGAATTACATATTTTTACATCCCAAACCATCAAAGACGGCAGTTCTTTCTTAACCTTCAAAATATTCCAGGAAGAACATTTTTTGTTTCTGTAGCGTTTCAATAAAGTGTGTTTTCGATGATCAGCGAGGTAAAATTACACGAATTAAACACGCGTCGCATAGAATCTCGCCGGAAAAATGTGCGTGTTGATCCGGTTGTCATGTTTCCATCGCTGACGATCGGAGCTGGAGCCGATAAAGTGACCACTGCAAAGTCATCTGTCCTGGGAAGGAATGCCGATTGTAACCTTCCTCTCTAAAAACCGAAATCCAGATGTTAGCAGATGTTTGCGGGGCTTTTGTCCAGTGGGAAAGGGGCTTCACATGCCTCCCTCAGCGATCACAAAACTGCCTGATGCAACATCTGTTTGAGACACAAGCTATCAATCACAACAGTGATGCTTTTATGACAATAAAACCCCAAACACGGGTTGAATCTGGAGTCCCACAATGGTGGGTTGTGTCAGCTGTCGTTCAAAGTTGATTAGAAGAAGAAGAAAGAAGAAACCATTTTTATTGTCATATACATGAAATTTGACTTCTGCATTTGATCCATCCCTGTATATAGGGAGCATTGGGCTGCCAATGATAGGCGCCCGGGGAGCCGGGGGTTCAGTGTCTTGCTCAGAGACACTTCGACACGTCCCAGTCAAGGATCGAACCGTTGACCCTGCGGTTACCAGACAACCCTCTCAACCCAGTGAGCCACGGTCGCCCCAAAGTTATGCAACGAGAAGCAGCTGGTCAAAATCTTGAACACACTGGTGTTCATTGTGTACACATTAAACTCTGGAAAGATGATCTTTCAAGCCTGTTTGAAACAACATGCCGGACAGTCGAGTCATTTGAAATAGATATCATCTCTAAATGTTGACTTAAATTGTTATGTTGGTTCAGGCGCTCATCAGTGTCTTAATTCACAACAGGGCTGATGAACTTGTACTTCTTCCCAGGTTTCGTGAGCTTCGACAACCCTGCAAGTGCACAGGCAGCTATTCAAGCCATGAATGGCTTTCAGATTGGGATGAAGAGGTTGAAAGTCCAGCTAAAGAGACCGAAGGATGCCAGCCGCCCTTACTGACACAGCCTACCTTCACCATTCATTGCAGCAGCACAGGTGAGCCAGCAAAGTGTCAAAGCCCTGTCACCGGTCCAAGGTGTAGATCCGCTACGGTGTAGATCCGCTACGGTGTTGCTGTTGAAGATGAAGATTTAACTCGGGTCGACAGAGCTGACGGCCAAATGTTGGCCCCCCCCCTACTTGTTCGGATAGCCTGAATTTAAGAGCTTATCTATCAGACAGATACATGTTAAATATGTTCAGTGAATGTAAAGCTGAATTATTTAATGTTTCTAGAGTTTCAGCATCTGCAGACATAGAAACCATGAGGTTTGATTTCATATGCCTCGCAGCAGGCGTATTCATTATGAGAGAATCTGTCATCGTGGTGATTGACAAAGATTGATTGGTGTGCCCGTGTGGGTTAGCTCTCTCCAGACCATTTCCCCGATATAATAGAGCCATATTGGACTATCCCAAGTTTAAAGAAATGGATCTTTGGAATGACAGCTTAATGAGCGGTGAGATCTGAAATTGCCCTTCTTTCTTCTATCTTTCAGGTTTTAGAGGACACGTGAAGATATCTTGGAGGAGTTCAACTTTTTTTCTTTGAAAGCAAAATATGTTTTAAAAAAATCAACACATGAGGAATTTTTGAAGACATATCAGCATTTACTTATGAAGATATAGGTTACGGCGGAAAAAAAGAAGATGCGAAAGAGGAGGCGGCGCTTCACCGGGGGACTTAACAGTAACAGATGGCACAGTGCAAGAAAGACCAGAAGAAGAAAAAGAAACTGAAAAAAGATGTGATGAGACTGAACAACAGAACTTTTTCTTGTTGAGACTTGAATTGTTAATTAAGCAACAAACTAACAAACAAAAAAGCAGCAACAACAAATAGATTTCTATATACATATTATATACACATATATATAAGGGAAGAGGCGCTTGTGGCTTTTACTGTACTGGACAAATGAGGGTTAAAACTTGAAGATCAAGAAAAACGGTGGAAAAAAAGAAGCTATTCTATTGGTCCACTGACAGACTTTCTTTCTCGTTCCCTCTTTCTCTTATTCTCTCACGTCTCTCTCAGCAAGCGCAGAACTATGACTCTTGGAGGTCACTGAGGTTTCCATTAGCAACAGTAGAACTGCAAATCTTTCACCCCTAAGGGACCAAAGGACCAAACATTTTTATTGTTCTGAACAGTAATATATAGTATTGATGATACTAATACTACAAACTACTACTAATAATATTACAAGTTAAACGTAAGAAGAAATACTAGCTTCAGGTTGAAAAAAAAGAAAAAAAAAGAGGAAATGGGTTTCGGTTTGTTTTCCTTTTACATTTATAGCTACTGGGTTGAAGGAATATTAAAACAAAACAGAAAAAAATATGTATAAAGCTATACTATTTTAGTGGCGTAGAATATGTAGGTTAGACATTGTTTCGGGCATGTTCAGATAATCTTTTTTTGCCACTCATTGCTTCATCTGCGTCACAGCATTTCATCTCGGAGGTGTGATCCGTCGGTGTTGTCGTGTCAGTAGAAGAAGAAAAAAACAAAGTCCCGTAGTGCCAAAAGTAAGTGACACAATAACAGCCTCTCGCTGCTCCACACTGTGCGCGGCCATGTAGCGCGCGCCTGTCTGCTGCTCTGCAATTCCATAATCGAAGCGAGAGCAATTCCACGTCTTCATTAAAGCCTTGATATCGCAGATCATCTGACCATAAAGCACCGTGGTAAAAGTGCCACCCGGCTGAGCCGGATGCGCAGCAGTAAAACAGCACAGCAATGGCAACTGCTGAATAAAATATACAAATGAGCCTGACAGCAGTTGAAGAAAAAAAAAAAAGTTCCATCGGCATGTCACAGTGGTCCCTGCCGGGTCGTGCCCTCTCCCACTGCCAAGCTCCTCCAGCTGCTCTCAGCAGGCGAGAGGAGACCCCTCCCACCCCCCTCATTTTCTCGCTCCTCACCTCCAAGTGCCAGCATATTTCTCTCCTAATAGGGACCATCAGTTCACGGGGGCCGAGGGCTAACCCACAGCATAATTAGGATAATGATAATATTGATCAGATGGGGAGCAGCGCCGCGGGGCAAGAGATGCGCAATCAATTACGCATTGGCATGTTGGAGGAATTGACTGAGTGACAGAGTCCGTTTTTCTCTGTGGTCTTCTAACTACCGCCCACAGTCTCAGAGGGGACCCCCGAATCTGACAGTGTCCTGTGGGGCACGTCGAAGGCACTTAAATCGACGTCATCAGAGCTAAAAAAGGTTCACAAGGCTGCGACAGGATGTGTAAAAAAAGAGTTTGGAGTAGGTCGTAGGAGTTCTTCAGTGAAGAGCAGCTGTGTAGTTTAGTGTTTTTTTTCCAATGGGTGTATTAGCACAGTGAGCGCTTGTACGCGGTGAGGAACAGCCTGGCATTACCAGCCTTAGGAGGTCAAATTAAGAGCAAAATGATCCATCAATGAGACAGCAGCAGGCCTGTAAGTGTAGCCGCTACAGCTGCTGCTGCTTCAACGAGACGACAGCTTACCATTAGCGCCGGTCACACATGCTCCTATACAGTGTGGTCACGACACATCACGCCGTATCAGATATGATTAATTAACTACTCTAGCATCATCGCCGGGGATGCTTTCCTGTTGTTTACAGAGGGACACGCATACAGTACATCCAAGATGAAATCTGTTTCTCATGAGTCACCTTTTCTCTTTTTTTATCCATTTCACTCTCTGATTTGTTCAACTAACATCCAACTCTTTCAGTTTGAGACTATTTCCAACATGTCGTTCATTGGCTCAGTTTGCACTGAAGCAGCCTGCCACTCAGGACTCTGTGAGACCTCAGCGCTCTGATCATCTCCCTAAACTTCAGTCATCGTATCACGACGCTGTCTCTATGGCCCCATCCACACACGTGGAGTCTTCAGAAAGCACCCTGCAGTCCGGTGCAACAAATGTCATCACCACAGTGGCTCCCCAGGTCCTGCTGACTGCACCTTTTTATTTTTATTCTCTTTATTTGTATGATTACTGGTCCACAGGATCAGTAGACCAGGAGACCATTCAACAAATGTTACTACCCTCATTCACTGTATATTGTTCTCTTGCAGGCAATACTTAGATGCCGTAAAAAAAAAAAAAAAGAAGAAAAAAAAAGTCTTTAAGAAATGCCTTTTCTCATCATGAATTGCCAAATTATGCAAGCATATCCACTGCATTTCCTCATCAGACTTTAAACGAGTGCCAGATTCCTTGAAAATGTAAGATCGCTTCTTAGAAACGTGTTAGTTTTCAGGAAATATTGATCAGTAGGGAAGAAGAATTTGATTTTGTGATATAGCATAACAGTGTAGGAGGGAGGGTCCTTTCAGGTTGTAATTTTGTACAATAGAGCTTTCCAGTGAAAAGGTTAGATTTCATATATATTTGCCAGAAGACAGCTTTGTTCCCCCTGGTGAGTTACTGTTCGTTTCCTCTCTGCTGTCAGCGCCGGCCAGCTTTAGGAAGCGGTGATATATGCCCTCCTTACCCCGGGCCATACAGGGCCTTATAAACCCACTCAAAAATCTTTCCTTATGGGATTTCTACTGGAGACTTTTTTAAATTATTAAAATCAAATTAAATGTGGCCTTCACAACAGCTTGGGTAATGCAAATTAAAGATGCCAGCTGTGGCTGAAATTTAATGAGTTTGAAAAGATGTTGAGTTAATTTCATTCTGCCAAGAGAAAGAAATGAAATTTGATTGAACGCAATTAAAAGACTGAAGGTTTGTGGATGGAGACCGTGTGTGGTGCATAAGCCTAAATATACATTTCCACTGTGAAATTTTGAAAAAAGGGGGGAGGGGGGGAATGTAATGAAACAACTGAAATCCAAGAAGTTAATTGAGTTAAGATTTTTGAATTGCCAGAGCTGATTGGAAATCCACTAAAAGAGAAAGGAAATAGCTGATCCCAGTACTGCTATAATTCAGCTGCATGTGGTCAAACTAAAGATGATTTTCTACATTGTTTTCACTCTTGCATCCATTTCTATCTTTCTTCTTTTAATATTTCTCATCCTACCATGGTGCCCTTTCGATCTCTGAGCATGCTCAATGGGGGCTGGGGGGGGGGGTTAAAGATTACGGTACTACTAGTATTAACAACATGATTCTTTAACTATGGTTTGAATGCTAAGGATAGTAGCTTATTATAAATATGAAATCTGTATATTATGGAAAATCAGCACAGGACCTTTCTTTGGTTACATTATAGATTAGGGTTTGAAATGGGGGAGGGGGCGGGTCGCTTTATAAAGATGTTAACTTTCTGGTTTCTCAGCACAAAGCATACAAAAACATATAAACCGCAGTATGGAGTCTGTGAAGAAGACTTCACTGACATGCAGGACGCAAAAAGAGGAATCTCAGTACTATTCTTTAAACCTGGAGGAGAAAATGCATCTTACAGGTTGTATTGTTTTTCTTTCTTTCCTTCTTTTTTTAAAGGAGAGCGCCACCTGTTTCTGTGGCAGTGTCAGTACAGCATGGATTTACTGACCGGGAAAGCAGTATCTTTTTTATAAACAAAAAGTGATGAAAAAAACTGTGTTCTGTATTAGCCTGAGAAACCAAACATTTTTTCCCCTGTTGAAATTTCTTAATACTTGCTGCTTAGGTTACTTCATAATAATGATTGATGATTAAATCATTTTATAATTGATTGATTGATCGGGTCAAGTATGTAACTTGATGTTTATTTATTTATTTATCTATTTATTTATAATTTATTTATTCAGCCACTTTTCTTTTGTTTCTTTTCTTTTATGGTTATGGTAAGATAAAGATATGTATCAAAAAGAAATGCTTATTGGGGCTTTTCTCTCTTTCTCTCCTTTTTTTCCAATTTTCCAATAAAAATTCAAACAGGACATTTTGTTTCTCACAGTTCTGTGACGTGCGCGTGCTGAACCGCAGTGCAAAGAGAGGGGGAGTTGTTGCACGAGGAGATTTACTCTCAAGGACCTTGAAAGTTGTGCGAGTGCAGATGTTGCAACCTCTGTCGGAGTCTGCTGCTGACGCCCCGTCGGTGTGAAGTGATGAAACAGTGGCGATGGTGTTGGTGCCCTTTAGAGGACCGACGGGGTTGTCGTTGCACAGCCACAGCTTCGTAAACATTTGATTTTTCACACCAGTCAGTTTCTGCCGCTGCTCACACCAGGAGTCTACTTTGGTATTCATCACGAGACGCTGGAGCTTCAGGAGAGGAAATGTATTAATGTCATACTCGTATGGAAACCCAGCGGTGGAGGCTGATTTGGATAATCTGTCTTTGAGGAGACTGAAGGCTTTACCAGTTAGCAGGTCACCTGATGCTGCTCTGCCGCAGGGAGACACCCACTCAAATATGTGTCAGGACATATGTGATGGGAGCAGAATGCAACAAAGAAAACCACGGCACATGAACATCAGACAGAAAAGACAGGGGAACAAATAGCATTATCATTCTGACAAGCGGGAGGCAGCAAATTGAAATAAGGAAGCCGTCGAGTATCAGTCAAGTGTGCGTCACAAACTACAGCGTTGCTTTGGTGACAGAAGAACATCTGTTGACTTGCCTCACCACGCGCTCTTTGTAATCATCATCTCCTTACATCACAAGTCACAGCAGCATCAAGAGCAGTGCAGCTGAGACGTTCACATTTTGAATAGCGGCGACAGATATGGGGGGAAAAAGAGTGGGAGGGACAAAAGGGAAAAAAGTAGAGCCACTGGCTCATGAAATAAATTGTCCCAATTACAATAAAGTGTGGCTCTTGGTCAGTGTGCACGGCAGGCAGTTCATCTTTATTACAATCGGTTAATGAAAATCAATCCCCCTCCTGATAAACTCTTATCTGCGCGGCCTTTGCGCGCCCCTCGTGCGGGGAGATAATAAATTAGGGTAATATTGCCTTTGATGAGGGAGTGAATTGCAAATTATTGTAACTTTCCAAGATTTATGATGCAGATGCTTCATTTCCGAGCTGGGTTTTTCGGGGCGTCAGGGTGCTGGGGGGCCATTTGTTAAAAGTTTGGTGACACAGGCTCATTAATATGAATACACATGCAGACAACCAGGTGCTCTCAGCTGTTCTCTACTGTTACAGTAGCGGGGGAAACACTGCCGAAGTGGGAGGAGGTCCTGTAGCATGTAGGAGATGCAGGGACGTTGATATTTTACCTTTTTAAGAGGGAATACATATGAAGACGCAATCTCTATCACACAAGCCAGGAGCGTATGATTTGATATGTAGGTCAATACCCATTCTGGAGTGAGCCAGTGGGTGAGATATGTCTCGTTGCTCGCTGTCACTCTGATTATTGAGGAGACACAGAGAGATTGAGTTGGTCAGGTAGAGAGCCTGCGGTATGAGATAGCTGTATAATCGCTGCGACTACAGCAGCCTGAAAACCACAAACACACACACACACACACACACACACACACACACACACACACTGAGAAATTAGTAACTTCTCACTCGGCAGTGACCCATGTAACCGGGTGTAATGTGTGTGTATGTTGAACGTCTTCTACTCAGCGCAACAATCAAACTCTGAGTGCATAATTAAGCAAAATGCTTCAGCAAGAGGGGGGGGGGGGGGGGGCTTACGATTCATCAGGAGCTGCAGGAATGATGTAAGGTGATCATTTGAGGAGGGACGTATGAAACTGAAGGCAAACGCAATCTCACAAGAGCAGCTGAATGAGGTTGCTATGGCTGACCAACATCACACAGCATCAATAAATCGAGTCCAAACTGATAAAATGCAACGTGTTTTGTTGTTTCTTCAAAAGATGCTTTTCATCACTCATTCGCTGCATGATCTGTTATTGTGTAATATCTGAGGCCTCCCTCTCTAACTGCAGGTGTGGCACCTTAAAGTGGCACTCCTTCATATTTCAGTCCTGGTTGATATATAATTCATATTTCAGTGAAAATAAAGGACTTGTGCTTAAAGTTTAGCAGTCTGGAGTATTGGGCGTGGTCTGAAATTTCCAAACTGGCATGCTATTTTTCAGATTTGTGTGCAGAGTTCCATTTTTTTTGGTATTCAATGGAAAAAAACTGCGATACAGCATTTATTTACATGAACGTCGCCCCAGACACCCAGTTCGTAATACTGCAAATATATAAATATTGCAATACTTTCATTGTGTTACCTGCTTCAGCGATTGATGGTGACTTAACAGACATTTATTGAAATGAACACTTTCAAGATTGCAACTTTAAATATCAACGTTGAATTTGAAGCGCCATATTGCGCCGAACGCTCATCATCATCAAGGCCACCTCATTAAAGTCTAAGGAACATCTTGCATTAAGACAGCCATCAATCTATCCATTATCAATCAAGGAGAGGACTCACACACCACTATATATTTATCTTGCCAAGTGCTCTATTAATATCAAATTAATTTCCCCATTGGGAGTATCAATCACTCATGCAGTTTTTTCTTTTTTTCCTCAACTCATTAGTTTGGTAATTGTCCTTGTTTACAGGGGAAAGTCAAGATAGTATATGGCTCAAAGTGGCCGGACAAGAAATCTACGCAGGCATGAGCAGTTTCCTGCAAACCTGTGTATACATCCTCCGTGCTGCTAGATTAGACTTTACATGTTCATCGTTTCCAGTCTTCTAATGAAAAAAAGAAGAGGAGTTTGCATGTTGAGAAGTCAAGAATCTCACCTTCTTTCAACAGACTGAGGGCGCTGTTTTATAAGGCTGCTGTCAGATGGCTGCATCTCAACAGATCGGGACCAGGCGCGAAGATTTTTAGCTTTGCTTTTAAATTATTAAGAACATGGAAGGACACACAGACACAGTTTACTTGTTGCCATCAGCTCAGTGGAGAACATTTAGAGTTATGTATTTAGATAAAAGATGGCGAGGTGGTGGTTTATTTACTAAAAATACTCCATTATATGTAAAAGCCCTGCATTCAAATACCGATGGAAGTAAAAGTACATAATTGTTGTCAGCAAAAGTTTTGTGACTGCTTTATTTATATGACATTATTAGATCGTTAGCTGATGCAACAAGGTGTAAACTGCATTTTACTGCTGGAGCTGCTTGATGTGGAACTAGTTTTAATCCCCTTTATATACAGCTCGCAAGATAAATGTGACGCCTCTAAGATGATTAATGGGAGAGGAAAGGAGGAAAAGGACGTTGTATAATATAATTTGACCTCTGCGGGTCTTCAACATGACAGGATCCCCATCAACAAGACACTGACACTTTTATTTTTTTGAAAGGGTTTACAAAGTTTGGAAACCACTGATTGGACTTTTAAAAATTGTTTTGAATTTGATAAAATTATGAAAAATAATGTAATGCAGGGGTGCATTACATTACATTTACTCGTTACTGTAACAGTCATTTTCGTATACTTAAAAAAATGCTAATTTTACTTTTGCTTGGCTATTTATCACAAGTATTGTACTTCGCTACATTTTAAGTCGCACACATAAAAAAAAAAAGTCACATGAAAAAGTCCTGATAAACAGTGTGGGAATGGAACAGAAGCGTCAGATGAAAAGTGATCAATCAAGAAGCTGCAGGTGTGTCTGCTGCCGCAGGAGGGCGGAGCTCGCGAGAGGAGACACCCCGGAAATAACGCGTTTTAAATGTTCACGCTGTGGCTCACGTGCCGCTTCCACCTCAAGCACTGTCCAAACTAAATTAACCTAGCATTATTTTAAATCGGCATCAATAAAAAATAAAAGTTGCATCAGTAATGGCGTCACCTGGCAGGGCACGTGAACTGTCGCGCCCACGATGCTCGTGCAGGACTGGTTATACTGGGTCCGAGACGGTCGAGTGGACCGGTTATACTGTGACACACAGCCCGGTGTGTACCGTTCATATCATGGCTGAGGGACGAGCGAGTAGAGAGAAGGTGAACCCGGATCAGTTTGTGGAGGAGGACTTCGCGGTGCCGCTCGTACAGGTGAGTACCACGACACGCGCAGCTGAACTAGCGTGAACTCTCCAGATGAGAAAGAACGTCAACGGAACGCTTCTTTGCAGCAGCGGCGTTGCCTAGCAACGAAGTGTTCGTGCCACGCGCGTGTGTGTAGAAATTTGAGCTGTCTCATCCTTCGATGTAATATGTTTTTTTTGTCAATGGACGCTGTGGAGTTTATATTGTTCACACGTTTTCTGCTTTGGTGCTGTTTTTTGAATACTTGATCATGTTTGTTTAATTGTGCGCGTGCCGTCTCTTTTCTGGTCACCTGTTGTGAGGCTCCACGAGGAAGGCGGTTGTAAATATAATTGATAATCTGTTGTAAGCACAGACAGCAGAGTGTCCATTTGTGGGTTTGGATAGAAGGTGTCTTGTTGCTGCTGGTGTTGTTCCACTGGACATTTCATTTGCATATTACTCTTTGATTTAACAGTATTTCAAGACGTTATCCAAAAGCACAATAAAACCTCATGGTTTTAGGAATAACGTAAATCAGTGTCCTACAGAGAGAGTACTACACCAATGTCTCCACAGCTGAGATTGGTGGCCTGTAGTACTAAAACCTCTGTTGAATAAGCCCAAGAGGATTTCATAATCAGAGGCATTAAGGCTGGCAGTAACATTTACTCAGAGTACATTTTTAACTGACCTACTTTTTGCTTAAGTACATTTTTACACAAATACTATTGCTTGAGTAACATGTATTTAATGTAAAAGTACTTTTAGTACAACGTTCGAGTATGCTTTCCACCTCTCCCGAAAAATACGTGTAGAGTAAAAAGTATATTTGCCACTGAAATATAATGGAGTGAAAGTAGAAAGTTGCATAAAATGGGAACTCTCATTAAGTACATGTACTTGGTTACTTTCCACCGCTGTCTGCCTCCCCAAGACGAGATACGACACAGGTTCTTACCACTAATATTAAGGATGGGACGATGAGGTGATGTCACACAAAGAAGACAGATTTAGGATGTAATAGGTAGAAATGGTGGCATGTTTCATTGGCCAGCTGTCGTCGTCTGAATTTGAAGACATGGAGAGATAAAGTATGATTGCAAGTGTGACGAAACATTCTGCCGCTCGAGAGTTGTAAAAGGACCAAGACACTTTAAACTTAATTCAAGATATGAATTAAAACCACATTTGCTAATTATAGCGCATTCATTCGTAATGTCTTCATAAGGAGTGTGCCGGAGCTTTCTTAATTGCATTTTTGATGGCGATGGTAAAAAAAAAAAAACGATCACATCCCTCTTTCCCAATCACAGCACTCATTGTTCACGTTTAGTGCAAATATCAGCCGCGTGCGTGTGTTGACTCTAACCTGGTGTTAAACCACAGACTAAATCCTATTTGGAGCCATGCAGCGCTCTGGCAGACAAAAGCAAAGCCAGCAGCCAGCTCAGCACTCGGAGGTAACATTTACACAGGGGACTGAGAACATACTGTGGATCCCTACAGCTACACAGCCAGCTTGTCAAAGCTGTCTGTGAACTACAAGCTGTCAGGCCTTATGGGCTGAGGACCCCACCAGGACACGGGAGGTATTACACGCATAGTTAGGAAACGCTGCCACTGTGAGTTCTGGACAGCGTTTTGTGTTTTGCGTGTCATCTTATGTGTTGCGTCTTGAACCAGGAACATTAAATGTGTTTTGATTTAAAAGGTTCATAACCAGGTACAAGAGTGATCAAAAAGAAGAAGAAGAAACAAACCTTAGTCCGCAGTGTCCAACACTTTAATACAGAAAACGCATATTAGTTACAATGTCTCAAAATAACCTACTAAAAACACAACAAATGTAAAACACATTACAGTTAAATCAGCTATACACAGGAAAATGTACACTATATAAAACACATATATACACTCTTAATATATTATTATATAAAGATTTGTGTTTTTTTTAAACCTTTTTTAAAACTGGAAGCCAAACAGCTTGAAGGGGGAGTGTTTCACAGCAGAGGACTGTTGAATATCACACTGACACACCATATGTTATGGATAGGTAGTTTTTACATACAGTTGTTGGATCCTGTGTATTTATCGTACCAGGTTTCTGAAATGAACCGTTGAAATAGACAAAGAAATGACACACCTTTCTGTTAAAACCGTTGCGTGCTATTGATAATACTGGATTATACAGGATCTAGGAGCCACGCTGCTTACAAACAGTACGGAGTTACATGTGCAGCTTCATGCGCAGTGGAGTGTTTGAAGGTTGTGCACGATGACGACTCTTCTATTTACAAAAAAACCCAAAACAACTCAATGCCGTTTAGCTGCCGTGAACCGATTAACAGTGAGCATGTGTAAACATGATGAGCTGGACCCCAAACCTCACCAGTTCATGCCTTTCAACTGATGATGTCACTCATGGATCCCACGGGAAATGTGAAGTGGGAAAAAAACCAACATATTTAATGAGTGTGAAATCCTTCAAATGACAAAAACAGAAAAAGACCACAATGTTCACAAATTGCCCAAACCCCCCCCCCCCCCCCAAAAAAAACAACTAAATTACATATATATGTCTGAACTCTACTCACTCTTTCCTCAAGCTGGTAATGCTTCCACGTTCTGTTTGTCTCCAGGTTTCTCTTTTGTTTCGTTTTAATCATTTATATATATTTTTTTTTACAAAAGCAGCAGACTGAGGAGCAGGAGTGAGAGCAGGGAGCCGTTGGCTGCTGCTGCAGCCGCCGTGTGCGACGCTGCTCGGTTGTAAAGACGAGGAGACCTCGGGGAGTTCTGCCTCAGTTTGCTCGGCGGCAGCGCCTTTAAATCCTCCAGAGCGCCGAAGGCCGCCATGGAGAACTCGGGGTCCCCCGTGGTCAGCAAGTCAAACACGCAGGACTGAAAGTACACGTCCTCCACCTGCAGAGTCTCCCTACACTTGGCCGTGGCCCGCTCCACCGTGTAGACCTGGTGAGGAGGCCGCAGAGGACCCAGCTCCGTGTTGGTGCCCTGCAGGCGGGGCTCCTGGCTCTGGCGGCCCAGCGTGTGCTCCTTGATGAGCTCGTTGCGTGGGCAGCCGTGCAGGCACAGCTGCAGACCGCCGTTGTCCTCCGAAAAGTCCAGGGTGTCCTCTGGCATGCGGATGGCGAAGGTCAGGTAGCTGCCCACGCGCCGGACGATGATGGACGTGCCGATGTAACGGGCCTGTATCTTCACCTGGCGGCCCACTCCGGAGCCGCCGCGCTCCGCGATGGTCAGGCTCTCGCCGCCGCTGCGAGTCCCGTCCTGGAAGGCCATCGGCAGATCATCTGTGGTGGCCTGGTACACCTTCTGATCCGTGCAGCCGCGGAAGGACTTGAAGATCACAGTGATCTGAAAAGACAAGAAAGAAAAGATCAGCACTATCCTTTTTATTTCGTGTTGTAGTTTGACTATTGTTCCTTAAATATAAATAATCTTCTTTGCTTAAATGTAATGACGAGCATTATAAAAGTATGCCCTAATTAGTCTGGAATAAGAGCAGTACCACTCAAAGCCACACGGTGGCAGCAGGAAACCAAACATCTTGACTGCTGTGGAAGGTGATGATGGCCCACACTGGCCTTTTTACAGAGTGGCAGTGATTGCTGTCAGTGGTCCACTGGATTGTTACCACCCACAAAGAGAAACTGCTCAAATAAACCTCAGTCATTGTGTGGTCCTCGCCATTTCCTTTCTTACCTGGAAAAAGAAATACTGACACTAAAACTAAAAGGCAATAACTCCACTAGTCCTCCCTGAATGTTGGCTCAAACAACACGTTTTCATAACAGCCTCAAATCTCCATGCATCTTCCAACACTGGCAGAGTGACTGACTGCGATTTGTATTCCGGCTGAGCTTTGAAAAATTGGGGCCTAACCTGTGTTTCGTCAAAGTATCTTGACAAAGCGGTGGCTGTGGTTACGGTTACACTTGCGGGGATACAGTATTTGATGGATGATTTCCTGTCTCAAGTCTGGCAGCTGCAAACAACTCCGAAATCATGATGGGGGCATGCGGGTGCCGGCACAGACTTAGCCGACAACAGGTTTGCATTAGGCTGCGAACCCAAAATACACTTTAAAATGCCTTTGATGAGTTCATTCTGAAATCCCTAGTGCAATATTTGTTTACTGTGGAGTTAACGTGGGAGTCGGACTATTTAAGCCTATGATTCTAATAAAAGCAGCTCTCTAAACCTCTTTTAATGGACATTATCTGTGCGTGCTGAGTCTTCTATACAAATGTGACTAAGTAACAAAGACATGATGAAGGTTTCAACAATTTAAAAGCATGACAACCCCAACCTATTTCATTAACCGACTCAAAAGCCCGCGCTGCTGTCCAATTATTCCTTTATTTTTCCACATTATTCCATATTTACACAAAAAGGCACACAGTTAATTATTTGACCAGAGGGGTGAAAAAACATTCCTGATCGTGGCGGTGGAGGAAAACGTTTGAGTGAGCGTTGATCACTACCATATGACCACCCATGTGTTAAAAGGTAGAGCGCTCAAGCATGTCTGTGATTCAACACCGCTGACGACTCCCCTCCTCTCGCTTTCCCCTCAGAGATCTGAAGGAGCTTCAAGACAAGAGGAATGCTGGAAGCTCGAGAGGCACCGTGGAATGACTATTAACTTCACATGCTGATGCTTTATGGCAACACTCGAGCTAGCTAGCAAGCACTCACAAGAAACAGCCTGCTATAATCTTACTACAATCAGCGTTTCTAATATTGTCGTGGACGATTGTCGCGAGAAAAGAACTACTCGCCCTCAAAGGCTCTGATTTTATTTTTGCAAAACCTTTTAAGTTTTGGAATTTTAAACTCCGGCTGCAACTTAGTTACGATAGTTTAAACATTTCGTAAAGCCCACGATCTTAACTTTGCTTGTTGGAAGGCTCAACATTTATTCTTTACCGTCTCATATCAATATTAGAATGTGATCCAAGGGATTATTTGGCATTTTTGCTTGGAAAAAAAAGACACAAATGATTAATCGGTGATCAAACTAAGTGCGGCTTCGTAACGTAGCAGCTCTGCTCTACAGCCATCCTTACCTTGCTGGTCGCGGTGGCGCTGGAGCCAAGCACAACGGGCACGTTGGTCACCTGCACCGACAGGAAGCGGTTGTCAATCAGAGGCCACGCCCCTTCCACCTTGCAGGTCTGAAACTCGTCGCGGAAAGTCCGTAGGTGCGGGTCTCCGAATAATCCACAGTGGGCGTATTTCTTCTGCCCGGCTGAGCCCGACATGAGGACCCGGTTCTCGTAGTCGCACAGCTCCGACACGGCCGGGCGAGACGTACTGGGGACCTTGGCGGAGGAGGTGGGCCCGTCGCTGGAGCAGTTGTGCTGATTGAATAGCTCCTTAATACGGAAGACGGCCGAGTGGTAGACCAGGTCACCCCTGCAGCTGCGCGCCTGCCGCCGGGTGCACTGAGCGTAGGCCCGCAAGGCAATGCAGTAGTCCACATCTAGAACCACGTCATCCTGCAGACCACTAGAGGGCGAGGTGGAGGACACGTAATCCGCGTTGCAGCGCTGGATTCGACACTGCTGGCAGTGAGCTGGAAAACAAAACAAAAAACACAAATGAGCATCAATATGTCATTAATTCATCACAACAACCGTGAAAAGGTTTGCTTCTCCACCCATTTTCATAAGTAACCTCCCTCTCTGACTGATACTGCTAACTAGATCTACTAATCTGGACAAAGAAATACATCTGACGAATACGGATTCATTGCCTCAGCACAGTCCAAACGTTTCCACTATCGAGTTTAGCTCAATCAGGAGAGCCATTAAAACCAAAAATGTGTGAGCTCACGAGGCCATGATCCCACACCGAGCAATTGAAGTCCATTAAGCTGCACGGCGGGGTCCGGGCACACGGGGGCAGCTAACTTCCTCAAGAGGAACATCTCAAAAAGTCACACTTGTTCAGCAACTCTGGGCCCAAACTGGATGCTAGAGGGACAATGATGGGGGCTGTAAAGCACAGCATGTGATATTTGGGAGCCTAAATTCTGGGCTTCTTGTTAAGTTACGACTCACATGTGGGATATTTATTATCAAGGAAAACAAAAGCAAAACAGCAGCTATGTCTGTAGGAAGAGTGTGGATGTTAATCACACTCATTTCACTGTAGTGTTACGTTTGGGAGGGATGTCTCGTATGCTGATTGGGATATAATAACTTGTGCTGTTTTGTTGATATATTTTCCATTTCAGCAGCATCCACATCACAATACACCACTTTTGCTGCAAAAACAGGGATCCGTTGCAACAGACCGCTCCTCTATTGCAACAGAATAATCTTCTGTTTACTCCGAGCCTCCATCTAATCTCCCAACAGCGTGGACAAAGACAACAAGATAAGCGCTGTGATTTCACACCAGTGCACATGAATATTTCTGCAGTTTCTTCCTTTTCTCATACGTCTGATTCACTGAAGAGGGGGGGGGGGGGCAGGACGGATGATTAATGCATCTCACAGCCGCTGCACTTCAACACGAGCTCTGATATAAAAAAATAAAACTGCGATGGAGTGTGAGAGGTCAAGTTGGGAGGCATCCTGCATCCCTCCTCTGAATTCCAACAGGCCTCCCCCCCGCCTCGCTGCGAGGTCACCCTTAAGTCTGCTGTGATTGACACTTTTGGACAATCACTGCCTGCACGGCCATCAACAAGCGGGCATCTCCCCAAAGGGTCTTTATGCTCCGGCACTTAGTAGACTACCAACAAGTGTGAGGACCATGAGGGGAAGCACACAGCATTTGTATCAGTGGAGATTAGCCGATTTAAGGAAACCCTGGAGATAAAGGACGGCCATTAGAAAGGTGTTTTCTAATGGCTTTAACGTCGTCTTTATTTCACACGAACGAGAATCAACATTTTCACCAACATAGCCACAGAGTGCCTGAATGGACCCAGAGCCAGCTCATAGTTACACAATAAAGGCTGAAAATACTTGATGGTATTAAATACTATTTTTAATCACCTATATACCATCGTGACTACACTTTGACACCATGTTGATAATCTAACTTTTAATGAATATTACCTATTTAAAAGGACCTACATTACTCTACCCAAAGTCTGACCAACTATGTTTTGCACCATAAAGTTGAACCTATGGGGCCTCCAGGGGTCTTTAGATGTGATGCTGCACAATTATTCATTATTGTGTATCTTTGTTTTGTTTTGTCAGTATTTAATATGTATATGAAGACAAGATTTGCAGTTTGCATGTCTGAATAAAGAACATTAGGTCAAAATCAATCATTTGAAGATGTTAAACGTCTGACATCTTTCATGTGATCTTGAAAGATTAACATTTACATATCAAAATAATAGTAATAATTAGAACGTTATGAATATCTACATTGAAAGTGATTGTCTGTTGACTTTCTCATTTCAACAAAAAATATATAGTATTCAGACATCACTGGCCAAAGAATAGTTTTACCGATTTGTTCAACTTTATCTAACATCGCCGACAGTTGAAAACAAAACGCACCTCCTTTGCGAAAATCAAATATGCGTCTCATGTGTGTCATAAACGCCAAATTACGAACTGAAACATGAAATAAACCAGCTTCATAATCCAGACAAAACCGTAGTGGTTTGTGATCTCTAACGGGGACAGAGGAGCGACACGTTCCGAGGCCAAAAAGTTGGACCCCCATGCTTGGTAGCTAACAAAGTTAATAAGGGAAGCATGAAAAACATGGTTCCCTCGGGTTCACCAACAACTAAAATAGTCTAAACTAAGCGTTTAAGTTGCACTCAGGACTTTAACAGTAAACGTGACCGTTAGTTGTCCGATTAACGGCATTTTCCGGTTAAAAAACAACACGCTCCGTAGTTTCCCTTCTCGTTTAGACTGCGGGTTGCTGGACCCCGGTTTGCTAGCGAGCTATGCTAACGTAGAGCTAACCCGTAACTTCACACGACTTGATAAAAAAAACAATGGCAACAGCGACACTTGTGTTTTTGTCAAAGGTATTAACCGTTAAGCGGTTGGTGACAACGTGTTTTGGAGTTTGAGTTTGTTGTTTTAAGCGAGACTGGTTGGAAATATGTTAAAAAATAGTCCGTTAAGTGGGTTAACTCGTGCTGCTGAGGTGGTGTTGTCTGGAGGCTGAGATCCAACAGGACGGTATTACTTTGTACGGGATACTTTTCAAAACAACCATCTTTAAACACCGGACAAACACGCACAACTTAAGTTACGATGTGTTCAATGTCAGAGCCGTTAAAAGAGTTTGAGTTCAGCCACACCGCTAAACAGGGAAAACTTTTTTTCCCACCTCCATTGCGGAGGAGAGCGGGGACACACAGCTTCGCGTGCCGGAGAGGAGTGGAGAAGCACGGATTGGAAAAAAGAAAAAAAAAGGCACCACTTACCTGGTCGAAACAGCAGAGAAAGTAAAACCATCGTCAACGTTACACAGTCCAAAAGCTGCCGCTTAGCCGTGATCTGTGGTCCGCTTCTCCCCATACCAATCCATTCAGTTAGAATGGAGTTCCTCGACTGCTTCTCATCGACGCTGCGGCTGCGGGGAAAATCAGACAAAAATTCGTCTTCCTTCCCAAAGCGCTGTCATTCAAAAAGGGGGCCCCTGTCTTCAGGGCTGGCTCTTACGAGGGAGGGGTCTAAACGGCGGGGGCCCCAGAGGTGATTGCTGGCCAATGAAATACTAATTATTCACTAACCGCTCGATATTTACATGTAGTGGCAATTATTGGGATTAAGGAGAGGGGGGCGGTGTGAAGTTATAATTGCCCTGATTTATAGTTGAAGAATCACAAGGTGCTGTGGTTTATAATCGTATAACAATCTTTTATTACCTGGACATGCACAATGCTAAGGTTGGAGTTACAACTTGGAGTTACTCTGCACGATCAGATGGGACAAGTTATAAAGCTGCTTTTATGGAGAGCTGAAACAGACTGGTAGAAATGTTTGCACTACAAAGCACTGAGGGACAACTGTCCCCTCTGACCCCCCCCCCCCCCCCCCTCCTCCTCCAGGGGACAAATGTGAGTGTGTTTTCGGCATTAAGCAGGATTCTCCCACCTGTTTTCTCACTCCACATTCAGTGTTTCAATAATAGAGTTTGATTGACAATTGTGTGTGCAAACTAGCATATTTTACCTTGCTTCGTCTATTTTGAATCTAGAACCTGATAACTGTGATGAACTAACTATAAAGTAATGATTTAGGCTAAGGAGAAGTATAGTGGTATATACTATTATATGATTTCCTCCATTACACTGATTAGATGTGATATTTAAGGTCAATAAATCCCTTCTTTTGTCATTTTGTTTGGTTAGTGGGGTTTAAACCTGTTACTCATGGGGCATTGTGTGTTTTTGTCACATCAGAGAAAATACTCAATTATTTTCTCTCAGCAAAAAAATCTCAGTGAGCATTTCATTTTTCCATTACATTTTCAGTTAGCAACTTGCATTTTACTCTTTTTTTTCCTTTTTGTGGCCAACTTTCCGTCTCTCTCACCTCCTTCAACGGCACTCTGTCTTTCATTTGCACAGCTGCTGTGAGGCCGGACCATCTGCAAGGCGCACACACACACTGACCGGCTCCTTTTTCTCTTTTTTTTAAACTTCCCTGAGACACACTCTGTGGTTTTATGTGCCATGCAAATAAAGAGATGTAATGCACCGACCCAGATACTGGATAAAGAAAATCAACAGTCACAGTTTGCGTATTTTCTAGAACTGGAATGAAACGTTAAAGCTTTGTTTTGGTGCAGCTGGAACATTTGGCTTGTAGCTGTGGGTCTCCCTCTGCGCCTCCCTCCTGACTTTATGAGAGAGAAGTGAACCCAGACAGTTATTGGATCACTGGTTTTTCTATACACATGCAGGCTCCTCCGGCCACACAATTGTGTATAATTTTGGAGGCTTGCTTGGTTCATCTGCTGTGTGGCTGCACTTTATGGTCACATTTTAAATCCCATCAAGCAGGTTACACTTTGTATTCCCTGTGACAACTTTGACACGTGGGCAATGACGCAGCGTCGGCGGCAGATATGTTGATGGTGTGCATGCGCTGTGCAGCAAATAAAAAAGCGTCTCACCTGTTAGACCGTTTCTCCTCGGGAGCGAGAGGTGACATCTCCTGCAGAAGAACGCACAGTGTTTACTTTCAATTTGTCTCAGCTGAGGATGAGAAAATGCCCAGACAGAAATAATACATCTGCATGCCCTGATGTGTGTTCCACAAAGCTAAAAGACAACAAAATCAAAGCCAGAGCTTCGCTCAATAAGCCGCTGTCTACTAAATGAGCTCAGGATCCACACTGCGGGACTGATGAGCACTGAAGCAAACAGTTAATTGATCCAGGTGGACACTAAGGATGAATTCAGCACATGAAAGGAGCTCCCAGACCGCCTGTCAGGCTTGACGGGTGGAGAAAGACCTCTTTCTTCCCATGTTTCCTTCTGAGCGTCTTGCATTGCATGACCCAGCAGTTTGTATATGCTACCAACTCTAAAACAAGTCAGAGAGAGGGAGAGAGCGGCTCCGCTACAAGGGTGTATATCGAGTAAAAGCAAGGCCCGTATATTTCTCCTGCTGACAATTGATCGCTTGTTCTGGTACAATAGAGGGAAAAAAGAGATAATTTCTACATGGACTGTGGAGAGAAAGTGTTTAAAGTTTTGCACCAACATTAAGACCTAAATGTAGTGATTAAAACTTAGCGACAGAAAATGTAGAGAGTGAGGTGAAGGAGACTGAGAAAGAAAGAAGGGAGAAGGAAGGGGGGAGAAGAAAAAAAAAAGGGGGGGCGGGTGAGGGATTGGGTTTCCTCTGACTGTGTGTCTGGGCAGCTCCACATGTTCCTCATTACGGTCCTCACACTGTGGGACCAGCTCCACACCGGGATGCTTGTTTTTGTTATTAGGCCCTACGTGCTGTGGTCTGGTGAAAGCCCGAAAAACGGTGCCCGTCCGGGATCATCTCCTCGGCTCGCTGTCCTCGAAGCGAGGGGAAAAAACAACTGCAGTGACCTCGCATATCTACACCGCAACGTGGTCCGCACACAGTACTCCATGAAAACCGACCGGTAATGGGATTTTACACACGTGTATATTCACGTTTCTATAGCATGTAAATACAGAGCTGCTTCGTTGCAAAAACCTGCCTCCTCTGTTCTCTTTGCCAAAAACAGGAGCTGTAAACCTTAAACAATTCAGTTTTTCTGGAACTGCAATGTTTACAAAACACTAAGAAAAAGTACAGTTTCAGGAAATTGTTGATGTGTCACGCTTCAGATTTTTGTTCAATTTCATGCCCATCTAGATTCGTCAACCGAGACATGTATCATGTTTCTTCTGGGGCCCGATAACATCAGAGATTGGGATCAGAAGTAGCACGCGCCCTCTGCAGCCTCCGCAAGCACCACACGGTTGCAATATAAGAGACGAGCTTATTGAGTTTTGAACAGGAACCAGAGCAAATTGACTTTTTTTTTTTTCTTCTGAGGGCTCCTGTCTGAAATGAAGTGGCCTGTAGCACAGCTGAGACAGAGAGTGAGATGGAGAGAGATGCAGAAAGCAAGTATGTCTGGTTCAGGCCTCTCGCTGTTAGAAGGGGATCTGTTATCTCAGCGGAGATAAGGGAAACTGTGGTGTGAGTGTATACGGGGCAGCGCTGATAGCATCTCAACTCAAGGATCCCACTTACGGCACCCTGATTGATAGCTGACAGCACACACAGGGGGGCCTTTGGTGTGTTTTTGTAGGTACCCCTCAATAGGTATCCATGCAGGCATCTGTTTGCTGAGATCCTTTGGATCTTTGTCTCCAAGTAAACAGGAATTATCACACTTGCATGTCATAAGAGTAGAGAGTCTGCTAGTCGGGGGCCCTGCACTGCCTGAAATCTTTACTTCTGAGTATGGAAACAAAAGGAGGATAGATTTTCGTGAATTCATTTTAATATAAATTAGTTTTTCTCTCTTTCTAACTCGATCTGAGTTTTCTGTTTGTTGCTTTGGTCATCGCCACACTGCACCAAACGCCTCTTCTTACTCCCTCGTTTCCCTCGGAACAAATGTTGATGCAGCGTCAGGCCCCGTGCTCGTGAATAGACAGTCAACTGACAGGTAACCCTAGCTGCGGGGTCGCGGGGTCGTCCCGGCCTGATGAGGGATGATGGGTAAAATAAATGGAGAGCAGCACACAAGGGGGCCTCTGATGTCCTCAGCCTAAAGGGAGAGAGTTCAGGGCCGTTTGACCTCTGACCCAAACCCTGCATATGTGTTTGTGAGTGTGTGTTTTGAGAGTTAAATCTCTCCCCAATCTTGAATTCTCCAATATGTTTTTTATTTATTTATTTTTTTAACCTGGCTTATTTGTTTTTCAAACTAATAAATCAATTAGCAAAAACAGTTCAACATATGGCTTCACTGAGCCGCCTGTGAAGCTTACTTCAATGCATAACTTTGTTTGAACTCGTAGAGAGTCTAAGAGTCTGCAACAGTTGGTATTGTGTCTGTCCTGGCCCACCCAGACCACTGAACCAGGAATAGACGAATAACTTTGTTTGAACTCGTCTTTATGACGACTCCCACGCTTCTAGTCACCTGAGCCATGTGGTTAGAAACGGGCAACAAATTGCTTTGTAATGACCTACGACAACTCTCTTTGCTCCTAGAAAACCCAAATGTTCGTCATACCTCGAATCCGCGCCCTCCAGCTGAAGAATTAACACTCAATAATTTCATCTTAACAATTTTTTTTTTAACTTTCAATTTGTGCCTAGGTCCAAAAGAATGTTTGAACATATACTTTCTTCTATTTTAGATTGTATTTTGGTTTTTGAATCTAAAAATCTCCTTAAAAGACTGCTAGCCAAATGCTAATGAAAATGCTAAAATTCAAAGTGAGACGTTTTGTTTCTATCAACAACCCAAAGAATCCTGCACTAGTTTGGCGGTTTACGTTTTTTCTCTCATTCATTTCAATAGACTTGAACAGACCTTTATGACATGCAAGGATTCATGGTAATAATGTATAGTTTGGATTTTTAAAATCCCTTCTCAAATCTTTAGCCCGATACGTGGAGTTGTAAAAGCTGGTTCAGGTTTTTCCGCCGTGTGCTCTCAACCGTTTGCCCTTTACACCTGCCGGCTCGAGGCTTAATGGTGATAGAGCCCGTCCTTCGCTTAGTCTGCAACAGTTGGTATTGTTTCTGTCCTGGCCCACCCAGACCACTGCCCTGAACCAGGAATAGACGAACAGACAATAACTCAGGAGTGTATACATTTAGCCATTCTGATCTACCAAAGTTTCTCCAAGGAGGCGTTCGGAGAATGTCACCTGCTGCTTGGGCTGATTTAGAGCACTGAAACATGGAGGAGCATGGCAATGGTGTCCACTTCTACCAATCGAGTTTAAATGAGTCACTGCAATGTACTGAGCACAGATCTGTGAGGTGGAGAAAAGTCCACATGAAGTTCTGGGACATTGATATGGATGTTTGTTTTCTCCCCTTTAGCTTTCCAGCAGATGTTTCTCACATTTAGGTTTAAAGAAAAAGCCGGTCCTTACCGGTATATGCTTGTACGGGATCATGCATGTCACACTCTATAGATTAAAACAACCCATCAGCTGCTACGTTTGTGTTGATGAGTCGCTACCATTGACACTCCAGTATGTTAGTGAATTATTGTATCAGATCTTAAGACAATCATATTTAGTGCATTGTCCAAAGTAAAAGTCACAATCAAAGCCGGTGTTTCTAGCAACATCATTTCATCTTCGCAAAAAAAAGCTTCAGACGTGTCTGAATCCGAGGATGTTGTGAGTAAATCCAGAGAGGAGAAAAAAAAGAGACTTACCTTGGATCAGTGTGTTTGTGGTATATGCTGTGTTGTGAATTGGAGCACTGCTCTAACTGGAGTTTGAATGAGCGGACGGCGTTAACCCTTCTTCCCTCTACAACTTCAGCTGGCCAACTAAGGGCTCGGGCAGCTACAGGGACAGATAGCCATTGGAATCAAGGCACATGACAACAGCTGTCCGTTTCAAGAATCGGCACTTTGATTAGAGTAGGATGGTAGTGAGCGATGTGGCCTAATTCCCACATATCTGGGTAGGGCACTTCTGAGAAGAGAGAAAGGAAAGAAAAAAAACTCAACGGAAAAAAGATTGAAGCACAATCACATGCACGCATATTCAGAAACATGCACAGTTGCAAACACACCCACATTTATACTACACTTATGCTGCTTATATTCCCAGATATTCATAGGCTTGCAGCCATGTGTCACACTTGGAAAGCTGCCCGTATTCTCTAAAAGTCCATCAAACACACAGACTGAAGGATATAAGCGCAGCCGACCATTGGCCCCAGTGTAAGCTGAGCATGTGTCCGACATGAATGAGCCCTCTGTCTGTTATTGTGGTCGATCCTCATCCCCTGCCGCCCCAGCCCCACCCTCACGTTATCGGTGTCTCGCCTTCTAAAGTAATTATTTATGTGTGTTTTTGGCTTCATTTTCTGTTGTCCAAACATGCTGTTTATGCTTGGTAGCAATCGCTGAAAAAACACCACGGATCCACAGCGTCCCTTACATCCATCGTCTTTCATGTGGCGTCACTGTTAAAGCGCGATATGAGCAGAATTTGCAAACAAGAGGGATCATGCCCCGTAATGGGTGTTTGGTTATCAGTTGGCGGCTGCAAACGGGCCGAGGAGATGTGAATGTGATTAACCTTGCCAGACTGACTCAGCGCACTCGCTCAGGGATATAAGCATGCGTTCCCGGTGATTTATAGATGTGGAGTAGTCAGCCACAAGGCCTCGGGCTGAGCGAGAGAGCGAGAGAGAGAGAGAGCAAAACAACAGTACTTAATTCAAGTCTGACAAATATTCTGCAGGAAATCCACACAGACTGCTCCATCAAATCGTTCAGACCCCCTGGTTCTTCCACTGTTGTAAATTGCAACTTGTAAACGCTAGAGTTCCACATTAACAAAGCTGAAAGAAGAAAAAAAAAAGCATTGTCTGTTTTAGTTTACTTTAAGCAGTAACACACCATACTGTTTCTGTCTTGCCCAGACAGCATCGAAAATGCATCTTTGCAGGCTCCCTGGGAAATGCGTCTCGGAACAGCTGTGAATTTACAATAAAAGTGATTCTTAATCCTGCATGTATTTCTTTTTAAAGTTGCGAAATTGTAAAATACCTCAGGCTGAATATGATTCATCCCACATTGTTCTCCCCTCACTCAGAGTTCTGTCCTTTTTAGGCAAGCAGCTGTTCGTGCAGACAGCTGCATCGGACATTCATTGCAGCCGAGAGGCAATTAAAAAATCAACTCAATGTTGTGTTTCAGTTGATCCATTGCTATTTCTACTTATAATCCCCTCTCTCATGCCTCCCCTCTCTTTTACATACACACACACACACACACACACACACACACACACACACACACACACACACACACACACACACACACACACACACACACACCATCTCTTCCTCAGTAACGCACACACGCCCCTGCTCTGAGTGATGATGGCGGGGTGGTATGGCGATTCGCCATTTTTCTAAAGACAAAAAGCCTCAAATCGGAGTGACACGGCACTGATGGATTTGAAGCATTGTTGAGGCCGGAGAGGAGCCATGTAATCTCCAAGACTTACTGGCCCACAGATTTTTTCCATATCTTCTTCTGTGGAGGTATGCGGCCACACAAAGTCTGCCTGGCGTCACAGTGGCATTCAACGGGGAGTTAAATCGAGCTGAGGCCGTGCCACGTGCCACGAGCACCGACGCATTCTTACAGCGCCGCGCACACGTAAACACACGCATTCACACAAGCGTTTGCATGCCCAGTTGTGCTCTCGTCCAAACAGACACACACACACACACACTGTCCATGCCTCCAGTTGTTCCCTCCTTTCACGGCACACAGCAGGTGTGAGTGTGATGAAGCTGGGCTGGGTGGGGGCGGCTGGCTGATCTGCAGTCTTAAGAACAGCTTTTCCATTGTTTTCTAATGTGTGTGTACTCTTTCTGGAATCGGTTTGGAAAATTGAATGGGACTGAGCCACTGGCCAAGCACTGTGGCTACCAAGCACAGACTCATTTATGATACAGGATATAATTAGATTCACCATATTTGAAGAGATTCATATCATATCTGACGGTTGTGGTTTATTATATTCATTTATGTGGCATTTTTCGCATGGTGAGCAGAGTAATCGCTCTCCTCACACACCAGCCAACATGGTGCCAGACTGGCTTGGGGATCAAAGAGAGTGATGGCCCTCGGGTGAAGGGACAAGCTCCGTCGGTCGGAGATTCAGCAAATCAAATGCATCCTGAAGCTGCCGCAGTGCTCTGTAGGTGAAGCAGAGGCTGAGAGGATGGGGTGATGAGACGACACTCACTAACTGACGGGGAATCAGAAGTCGAGCTGGAAAGCAGATTCCAATGTCAGAAGCGAGTAGCAGTAGAGATCTTACACCCGGGATCGGCCAAGTTATTGTCGCGATTCAAATGTTGGACTTAAAACTGATCCACTGCAAAGAAAGACCATATTCCGTATAACATGACCATAATGTGAAAACTTTCCAATAGTTTCACTGAGAAAAGTTTTTTATTTTTTTATTTACAACGTGAAATGCTGACCAAGCAATTCTTTTCCTATACTCTCTATGGCCAAACAAACATCTCAGCTGCTGCCAGCTCTGGTTGCTGCAATTGTCGTTTTTTTTGGAAGCAGAATGAGATCGGATTTTATTTCCTCAACTTTAAGCGAAATGTGCCAAGATTATCGTTCAGCCATGGTTCAAAATGTATTTCGCTTTTCAGGAGAACCATCAGACTTTTGGCCAGACCTCTCTTTTTATGTTCACGGCATATTAAACTAATGATGTTCCAATGAAGTAGCCTTCAACAGTTGATGAATGGTAGATTCAAGGCCAAACAACTCCCTGCCTTACTTTCTCTTTACTTTGCACAGAACTGAAACGGTATTTTCATATGCTGCTGTTGTTGTTGTTGTTTTCTCCTCTGTCGGTTTATCTGTCTCTCCGTGCATTATTCCCGGCAGATGCCGTCACTTTGTCAGTGCAGAGCATAATTGTCCCCAAAGAGATGATCCACATGATTTATTTCTAATGGCTGGTGCACAGACAGACCGTTATATTCGTTGAATGGCAGGCTTCAACCAGCGGTGGACTCACTGTTTCCACCAAAATACTGACTTTAAAAAAAAATGCACTCATCCTATAGACAGTATGGATCATATGGAGTGGTGATTTCGGACTTCCTCTGGAGTCTTGTCTAATGATTACTGGGGATAAAGGGGGCCATCATCATCCCCCCCCCCCCCCCCCCCCCATACCCAAGCACTTCCTGTCTGCCACATGTGTGCTGCAGCATCTAGACGTCCATAGTATACTTTCTTCTCTCGGTCCGGGAGGAATGGTTGAGTGAGAGAGCTGCCAATCACAGTGTTACAGCCTGGGACGGACTTATCTTCAATATTTACAAATCAAACGAGTAAAATGTGGCTCTATATATCTTCATCCTTCTCCTGCTCCTCTTCCTCCAGCTCCAGACAGGAGTATTACAGAGTAATAGCAGTCGGCTAGGAGCGCTGTCGTAATTGCCTGGGCTCATGTGCTGTGGAAAGCCAGGGCAGGGGCCAGCAGCATCAAAGCCTGACTGATCATTCCTCAGCCTCCCTCCACTGAAAGGGGGGGACAGGGGAAAAGAAGGGGGGGGAGAAACACAAATACAGATGGACAAACAAACCAGGGGAAGTCAAAACTGAAGCAGATGTGGTGATAGCAGTAGATGGACAGATAGACGGACGGACGGGAACAGAAGAGCCTCGCCCGAACGGATTCGCTTCGACCTCCCACACCTGTTAATATTTAACAAACAATGGGGGTTGCACGTCGGGATGAAGAAAAAGAAAAAGGCAGGGGAAGAAAAACAAAAAAAAAGTGATGTTGATGGTGACATCATGGATTATTAAGGTGGGGGTGGGTCTAATAAGGGCCTTGCTTGGCCTGGTCGGTAAAGAGGGCAGGAAACTGAGGCAGAAGCAATTTGAGAAGGTGAGGCCTCAGTCTGCAGCTGTGCACTCAGTTTTCCTCTCCCAGCTACACAGCTGCAGGATTGACAATGCTGCAAGTATTTGCCCATGACCTCCCCTCTACTTCAGAATCCAATGCATGTTTATTTGACACATATGTTACAAAAGAATACACACAAAAATCTCTAATCAAGCTTATTTTTTCCAGAGTTGAGAGGGAAGAAATACCGTCGAAGGCTTTCGAAAAGCTATGCTCGGCATCTTTCTTCTTCTTCTTTTTTCCACAGCAGTTTGAGTCAGCGGAGCAGCTTACTTCTTATTCATGTCACGTATTTTTTCCATGGAGACATTATAACATGAGCGGCGCTAGCACGGAAAACACGCAGTCATCCCTGCAGATGCTGTCCAGAGCACACAGATGAGTACGTTAAACAATGAGGTGAGGATTCATAAGGACGCTGAGCCACACACCGCGATCACAGTCACACACAGACAAAGAGATGTCTGCAGATTGCGATGCTCTACTTTTGAACTTCTAGTATCTCTAGGATCTTTTTATTGGCTGTGTTTAAAGTTGCCAGATTGTGAGCAGCTTTCCCCTTTGAAAGCACGTGCTGCTTTGCAGTGTCACAGCGCAGCATTCATCTTTTGCAGACTCCTCAATTACAACCCACGGCTGCCCTTAAAGTCGGAGAGGAGCTCAGGAATGCTCCGACGGGACAACTGCCAAGCATCACTATAAACACCATCAGCTCCAAGCGCCCCACAGAGACAGGGAGGGGGGGAGAGGAATGGGGGAGAGGGAGAGGGGGAGGGAGAGAGAGAGGGAGAGAGAGGGGGAGAGAGAGGGGGAGAGAGAGGGAGAGAGAGAGAGGGGGAGAGAGAGAGGGGGAGAGAGAGAGGGGGAGAGAGAGGGGGAGAGAGAGGGAGAGAGAGAGACCTCCGCCACGGGACTCTTTAGTCGCCAGATCACAACCAGATGTGCAAAGTGTGTCCAAACAGGAATGACTGTGTGAAGGCAATTTTCAGCAATTTGTCAGATTTTGAGGGTTGCCCCCTCCTCCGCCCCGCGCCTCCCGAAATACAAACGTTGGAGGGGCACAACAATCATTTCAAACAGGCTCCCATGAATGCTCCCACTCTTTGCCTGCAGCGCAGTCATGTGACGAGAGATATACGGTGTAACGGCTGAACACGGAGGGGCAAGACGAGGCCTGTTGTATTGACGAATAAGCACCCACCTAACTTCCATGCATCAGCATGACTGAATCTACCCATCCGAATGTGCAGCGCGTTTATTCACTCGTTGTTTGTTGAGTCAAACTCCCTGACAACATTCGCACTCCCTACATCCATCATCTCAACTCACTGTGGGCAACACAACCAAAACAAAGAGAGCGATAAATAGAAGAAAAGGTTGTTAATCTTTCTGTAGACGCCTCGTAAATTATAGCTTTGCTCTCAAGGTTATGCAAGCAGTTTAGACCAACTTTTCTCACCGCTCACCCGACTTCTTTCTACCTTCTCTGCATATGTTCTGTGAAGAAATATACAAGCACAAAAAAAAGGAACTTCAATGATTTTACACGTCAACGATCACAGGTCTTGGATAGCACTACTACGCATGTACAACAAAAGCCTTTTGTGGCTCCAGAGGGAGCTGCAAAATCTGATTAACTCATGTGCCTCATGTGATGTCACTTGAGTCAGCGTCCTTTGGGGCTGAAGAAGTTTGAAAATGAAAAAAGGCTGAGGGTGTGGAGTTAGAAAGAAGTGAGCTTATACCCCCCTGCAGCCCGCTCCTCGTCTCTGCTTGAGGCTACACGAGCCGCTACTACCTGTACACGGATCTCCGACCGAACTGTCGGCGGTCAAGTTGCATTGTGGGTAATGTAAGCGCCAGGTTTTGACAAGGAAAGCAGATTGTGAGGATTAAAAAAGACAATATCTCTGGTTCTCCAGCATCCATTTAGATACTTTAAAAAAAACAAACTGTCCAGCGATAATGTTATGGGAGTGCAATGCTAACGTCTCCCACTAATAACATTTTCCGAGACACTGGAAATGAAAGATGCCTCCTTATCGAGGCCTCGCTCATCGGAAATTGAGGTCAGTGTCTCGTCTTTATAGCAGCCATGAAATGTGTCAGCTCAAGGGATTGGAGACTGTGGGGGTGAGATATGGGCGATGGGTGGTGGGGGGGCTTTAGGTACAGTGATGCACCTCACCCCCCCTCCTCAGGTCCTTCTCTGTTCAGCCCCTCTGTACATCACCAGAACAATCTAAAGTAATGTCTTTTGTGCCCTTGCATCTCATTGCATGTGAGCAGGCAATAGGCCCCTTTTCACAGCAGCCATTTTGACACGTCATAGCCGATTAAACACAGCTGAGTCTGTTTAGTGCACAGTGAGGGGACACATGGAACTTAGATAATAAGCACGTGGCGGTATAGTTGGAAGCTACACAGCTAGAGCTTCGTTGTGTCATGTGTCAATTCTTGGTTGGTTCGGTAAGGAGTTCCGTTTTCTCGCTTATGATTTTTTTAAGGTTGAATCCCACCCACCAGGTCCCGACTCTCTCCCTTCCCTTGAGTGTTGACTCCTGGGACCAATGAAAGGGACAACTGTGGGTTTGCATAACGCTGCTGTCAGTCACGTGTCTTGTTCCTCCGTAAGAGAGCTCAAATTCACCACTCATGCCCGTTTTAATTGTTTGCCTCATTGCTCTGGAATCCAGGATAAATTGTTCATCTGGGTCTCGCTAGGAAAGTTGGTGTGTGTTTCCCATATGTATTGGTTTGTTATTCTGGCTTACGTAACAGTTGGAATTTTGCTTATGCTTCAAGAAACAGGAGTGCCAAAACGGACGACTCATGGACTGTATGTACTGTACTCGCCATAATGCGCCTCCATACAATTAAAGCAGTGTTGAAATGTACTGTTTTTGTATTACACCAGTGAGAAGTGGGTAAATTCTCTGTCTACGTGGGCTCGGGTTTCGATCACGACCGAAAGAGGCAGATAGAAAGACGTGTCTGCTGTTTGCGGTGTAGACAACCCAGAAATCGAGTCAATTCCAGCCAGTAAATCTGTAAAGTTGCGGGTTTTCCCTCCTCGGGGTGTGTGTCTAGCATTACAGCTGAAAGATGGACGGCAGCTTTGGAGTTTACTCGCAGGAATCTGTGTGGGTGTGTGAGAAGGGGTGCACATGAGGCATGAGCACACTCCATTTTTCTTTTTCATGTTTCGAGTGTGTGCGCGCAATGCTTGTGGTTGATCTGCCTTATGTGTGGTGTTTGCATGTGTTTTTGCACGTTTATACCATTGTGTCATGAGGGAATCTTTTTTTCCTTCTCTCTCTTCGCTTTGCTTTTGAGCGACAGGCAGACTTTGTGCTGGCATGTGTGCAGACCAGATGCGGGTAGAATATTCTAAACAATAGTCTGGTGTAAGAGAAAGTGTGTGTGTGTTCACAATACATCAGCTGTGGATTATGTTTGTAGAGGGAATGCGTGTGTTTGGGTGTGCCTGTCTGTATGTATCTCACGGTGTGTGTGTGTGTGTGTGTGTGTGTGTGTGTGTCGATAGCAGCTGCTGGACACCACCTGTGGTCCAGGCTCTCCTTCAGGCCTGTCGTGGCTCCAAGTAGTCCCCCTGGGCTAGGGCTGGGCGATAAATCGATTTAATCGATTAATTCGAATGTGTGCTTTAAGGCGATGTGTTTTATTGAAAATCGAGAAAATCGCCCCCACCCCTTTTTCCCGTAGTAGAGTGCGCGCGCATTGTTTACAAACTAAAACAATGGCGGCCAGCAGCTTCACTGCTGCCGCCGCCACCTCACAAAAACAACCCAGCATTTTGGAGACATTCACCAACTGTACTCCGCATGAGAAGAAGAGTGCCCGGTGGAAAGCCATCACGGATGCAGTCGCGATGTATATCGCAAAAGATATGGTGCCCATATACACCGTGGAAAAGCCGGGGTTTATTCACCGTCTCAAAGCTTTGGACCCCAGGTACGTGCTACCAAGCCGTAAACATTTTTCTGACGTTGCCTTGCCTCGGCTGTACAATAGTACACGCCAAAGGATCTCTGCGGAGCTGGAGGGGATGTCATTCTACTCCGCAACAACTGACCTGTGGTCCAGCAGGTTGACCCAGACACCGATCCACTTGACTGGTGGAAGCGTCACCAACTTAACTTTCCAAGGCTAAGTACTTTAGCAAAGAAATACCTCTCTGTGCCAGCTACAAGTGCCCCTCTGAGAGGCTTTTCAGTGTGTGGGAGGGCATTGTTACATGCCACCGTGCATGCCTGAAGCCAGAGGTAGTAGACAGGCTTGTCTTCCTGGCAAAAAATATTTAGAAAAAACATGCACTACTGTTTAATACTGTTGGTTATGTTGTGAATGCACTTGATTTTGTTTACATGCACTTATTTACTGTGCAAAATATGTTATGTTGATGTTAGATCAGATGTTGCACTTTTGAAAATGTGAATGTTAAAGGGTCACATACATTTTATTTCATGCTGTGTTTGTATCAGTGTATTCAGTTAGAAAAGCTTACTGTAAAAAGTTACATTTGCACAGTTGTTTACAATGGAAGGCTACTATTTAATGCCATTTAATGTTATGTTTAATTTAATTTTATATTTAAATGATTCAGGCAAACAAAAGAGTGACCAAATACTTTTTGTATACTACAGGCACCTTTCTACAATGTTCAGGTTTTGTTTGCACTTTATTTTTATCAACCTACTTGGGAAAATCATCACAAAATAAAAGAAAAAATTGTTTTCAACAGCTTCTGTCATCTGCAAAAAAATTTGGGGGGAAAAAATCGATTTAAATCGTGAATCGGATTTTTTGTAAAAAAATCGGAGATTTTTTTTTTAGGCCATATCGCCCAGCCCTACCCTGGGCTCACAGGGACTCAGGCTTTGCATGTCAGAGATGGCCATGCACAGCCCTCCCAGACTGGGTGGATGTTTCCACCATGTCTGTCAAATAAAGCGTTCAACTTTTTTGTCCTCAAATGCAAAATAAAGTCACTACTAAGTAATCTGAGTCGTGTTTGTTTATCCCTTTCTCTATCGCCCTATCTTTCCCTCTCTTTTTGCTTGCGTGCAGGTTTGTTTCTTCCTTGGCTGGCTCACAGATGTCCATCAGCTCCGTCGTTTACCTCCGGGCCGCCGAGAGGACCAATAACTGCTCCATGAAACACAGCCCTATAAATGGACACCCAGTATTCTGGCTGGCAGGATGTTTATGATGTTTTAAAAGCAGAGTGTATTTGTGATGATCTTAGTCACCACAATCCTTGTATCAGCAGTTGGAAAATAGTTTAGTATCAGTTTGTTTCACGTGATTTCTATTTGCCCCTCCCCTCATTGAACTGCGTTAGTTCTGCAAACTGAAGAGAAACCTTCTCCACATGCATGAAATAATGACACGCAGCAATGTTCTGGACCTGATTGTGAGAAGTCCAGAGGCTCAGTTTTCATCATTATCGCCCGAACTCGATTTCCGGGCCGAGCGGCAGAAAGTTACAGCTCATAACTTGTAGTGATTACTAATCACCTGTAATTACTTTCATGTTAGGGAGAAAAGAAGAGACGCGAAGGAGGAATTTGACAAATGAAATGAATCCTCCAGCTGCATGCAGCCTGCCTTATCTTTGTTTTCTGCTACAATAGCTTGCACTGTCTCCATTTGGTAAACGGATAAGGAGTGTTTTCTAGAAGTAAAGCCAGGACATTGTGATAAATACTTGTTAAATACCCCCAATTTGACTTGTGTTAGTAAGTCATCCATTAGTGAGGTCAGAGATAAGAAGAAAAGCACGTGAGCATGTCTTCATCTACACAGAGAATTAGATCCACTGAAATGAATAAAAAGTCATTATTTTCTACATTAGTCGGTGCATGTTTTGTTTTTTATCTACACGTGTCCTACTCACTAGTATTATTATTATTATTATTATTATTAGACATTACACATTCCCATTTTACATCAACATTTGTCATTTTTCCAATGCTGAAATGGCGGACAGGTTTGAGAATGTATGTGTTAGTAATTTGGAAACTTACTTGTGGGGGTTACTGGTGTCACATCCCACAATGCACCACTGAATTCCTTTAACATGTGGTGAGTCAGGAAAGGGGTGGTTGACCTTTGCCTTCCCATGAGCCCCTTGGGAGCAGCTGTGCTCGGCTGCTCAAGAAATCTAGGATCACTGCACAAGCTGCTGCGCTAGTTGTGACTGGAATTGTAATCACCTTCTTCTCCTTTTCCCCTCCAGACTGAACTCTCGCCGTTCCTTCTCATTTCTCTCTTTTTTTTTCTTTCTTTCAACACCGTACTGTTTCGTATTTGTGCCCCTTTCTTCTTTCTTGTGTCTGTTTTAGACTTTTTAGTGTTCGGCACAACACCAACTCCGCACATGCAATCCATTACGCTTCGGTAGAAGAGGGAGAAAGTACAGGAAGGTGAAACGTGTTGCTCTACTTTCCTCTGTTTCCAGCATGAACACATTTCTACTCTTTCTACTCTTCCCACAGTGGAATATGGTTGTTTGTAGAACCCAGCTGAACAAAAACAGGTTAAAATAGAAAACCAGAACGGTTATGACTGTTGATGTTATTACACTCTACAGTTGTAATAACTACGTCAAATGTTTGGTTTCACCCATTCCCATCATGGATGTATAAAGAGAAGTGGATACAGCGCTGGAGGCGGTGCCCCGTTCGTTCCTTTTAAAAGTTGCACAGTGGTGCATGAAGCGAAAGAAGTTCGACTCTCGAGTATAAAATGACCCAGATCTTCCGTTGATCTACTGCATCCATGGGGCCCGTAGAGAAAGCGCACGAGCTTTTCCTTTAACCCCGCCTCCCAGCGGATCGGTTTTTATAATTTAGCCAAAATTTAGTCAAATTTTCTTCAAAAACCCTGCACTCTTCCTGGGGCTTAGTTTTGCAGTTCAGTTCCTAAAATCAACCTGGAAGTCAAAATGATTGTGTTTTACTGAGTGAGGTTATAGGTGTAATGTGTCTAATATTGGCAAATCTGAAAGTTCAGTTCTGTTTTCATGTCTGATATTTGTATTGCGTCAATATATGCTGCGCATATTTTGTTAAAACAAAGTTATTTTACCAAAATTTGAGAAGTTGAACGACAGAGGCACTACCAATTTTCTTGTCTGATTTTCCGATTTAAAAAAAAAAAAAAAAAATTGACGAACCAACAAGCCGGTCACTGCGATTACTCTGAGCAGCATGCATGGGAACGAACAACAACATACTAAGTATCTGATTAAGTTAGTTGTTCCAAATGTTCCTCCGTGGCTTATTATGTTACTCATATTGTGACAAATTGCAATTTCTATATCTTCTTCACTCACTAAAGATAAAGAACCTCCGTATTGAACTTTGTAAATAGTGACTCAGAGTGCCAGACTGTACATCCGAAGCGCTGTTGGAATCTTTGGTTATTCAGAGAACCACGATCTCGGAGCAGCAGAGCGCCAAGGCCAGTGAATGTGTGAAAGATACTTGTTTGCCAAACCTTTTTAATAAATCGTTATCTAAGCTAACTAGGTTACATTTTCACTGACTCCCAACGTTAGCAATAGCCAACGTTTTCTGACTTATTTTCATATGTATGGTGTTACAGTCTCACGTTTCATCATAATCCTGGTCATTCTCACTGGCAACAAGTTCTTGCACAAGAGTTGTTTTAGTCTTGCATTATACATATGGATAGACTTCATTCCAACAGCAGCGCTCTCATTTCAATGTAGAGCGTTGTAGATGGCCGATCAGCTGAAGACTGTCCGGTTTAGATCGGCAAACGATCCATTGGAGCATGTCGTCTAACAAATCATTTCAATTTTGTTAAGTATTTGCATGATCTAGTATGATGTTGAGCAACATGAGAGAAAGATAAAATGAAATATGAAGGCAGAGCAGAGACTAAAAGCCTGTTTGTACATGCAGGTCAGGTCTGTTACCGAGTGAGACGATCCAGTGAAGAAGATCCAACGCCTCCGGTAGATGATGAGCCTCCCAGCTTTATTTCCAGGAACGCAGATCTACATTCTCACTTAAACAGCCGGATGAACTGCTTTGTGGTAGGACTGTGCCAGTAACCAGCTCGAAACACATTGTACTTAGATCATGTACTCTGACTCCTCAGACTCCTATTGATCTGAACCAGGGTTGGTTCAATCGTTTCTATTTTCATATCGTCCAATTGCGGTTCCTCGATATCGCCGATAGGCGATCCAATCGCCAGAGTGCAGCGGCATGGCTCAGTGTCAGACGGACCTTTCAAATAATAGAACCTTGGAAACCTTTTGCAAGTATTTCAGTTCAAGTTAGGTGAACAAACATTTCTAAAAGCTTGTCTATTTAATGACAAGGTCTCCTCAACGGCTCGTTTTATAAATGTCTGTGCTTGGTGCGACAACATCATGGTCCGTTTAACATTTGGCTATTTTCTTATCCTTAATATCACAATCCAAATCATATCCATAACTAAGACTGTACCGAATAGTCTGACGCTTCATTCATGACGTTGACATGCACATTATTATTATTGCAGTCCACCTTCTCTTTCCCTCTCTCTGTCTCTCTCTCAAACACACACACAGCGGGTGATGTTGCCCTCCTCGACCCTGTAATTGTCAGTTCTCAGGGGCTCAGATTCTAGAGATTATTTTTATCACATCTTACTTCTGATAGTGAGCTAGTTAAAAATGCCTTAATATTGCCGTGTGTGAAATCGACTTCTTCCAACCAATCAGACTAAAAACTCCGAAATAGTCGATGGCTAAATGATTCTGGCCATCATAGAAGAAATACATAAACGTAGAGCTGAGTTATTTACCACATGACCGGTGCATTGATGAAGGCCGGTTGATCCCTAATTAGTGGAACAACTCTTATCAAAGAGAGCTAGTAACAGATCCAAAGGTCTCATAGATGTCACTGAGGCCTTGGGGCGTAAGGAGGCTACAGAGGGGCTCTGGGTCAGGGTCACGAGAGGCATGTGTCCCGGTGGCTTTATTGCGGCAGTGAAAAGGGGCTGTGTTTTGGGGAGGAGCGGCTCAGCTCTTGGGGAACCATTGGAGGCGACACAACTAGTAGGGGAGCAGAGATGGGAGAAAAGGAAGTAGACAGCTGCGCAGGGGTGAATAGGGGGTCCCTTTGTGTCCTGCCAACAAAAATCTGTGACCAATTATCTGTGTCTGTCTCACAAGGGGGAATTCTTGAACACTTTGGGCGGGTGGATGCGTGAAGGGGCAGTTGTGGGAGAGAAAGCTGGGGTGCTCTGGTGGTGTTTGGGGAGTGTGGCGCTGCATTTGTTACTTTCGCATCTTGTCTTTTTCTGAGGCCTGGAACTTTTGATTTGCAGGGCACATATAGTTCTCCTGTTTTCGTTTTAGGTCGCTAAAGAACAAAAATCATTGTCAGGGAAAATGTTTTCCCTTGCAGCCAAAGGCAGACCCCGCAAGAATATTGTTTTGCATCTACTGTGTGTCTATTTTTAAGCACAGGAAAATAACAATTTGTCCCACAATTACTGAATTACGCCTGCCTGCGCCTCACCCCCACCCCGCTGAGAGAGCTTCCTATTTGTGTGGTTAGATTTCCAGCTATGTGAAGAGTGTGTCCTACAGAGAGAAGGGGAAAGTGGTTGAGAGAAGGGAAGTTGGGCCCATGGATGGCTTGTGAGCAATGTGTTACACATTAGAGAGCCAATTACAGTTTTAAAAGCCCCGTGTTTACCGCTGAGAAAAGCCTTGTTAGGTATATTTTACTGTCTCCCCTGAAATGATTCATCCTTGACAAGCTCAATTGACATTATCACAATTACAAATGTGATTGCCGCGTAATCGCTCCAACCGCTGTTCCGCCGGTTTAAGTGTCCGCAGCAGAAGTCAAGTGCTCCTCTCTGACCATTCATCAGAAAACAGGACGTAAGATTCAAGATAGTCGTCTTCCTGTAACGGCACGCTTGAAAGGAAAACGAACGCGGTAGTTAACTCAGGTACATGTGTTGACGCCATTCATCATTTCTAGTTGACAAGAGAGAGGACTCGACACGGCTAGTAAATAAATGGCGGTTCTCTCTTGTTGCCTTTGGGCTTAAACGTGAAATAGTGCCGCGGCTTGTTTGCAGGAAGAGGATAAAGGCATGCTGTGAACTCTGCCCCAGCCGGGTGTGTTATTGCGTAGGTATAGAATAACTCCGCTGCCGCTGACCCCGCGGCCACCTCTCCCCTCCGATCCCACATGGTTGCCTATAGCGATGATTCCAGTTGATCTTCACCTGTCAAAGCAAAGCTCTGACTAAAGACTTGCAGCTTGAGGAGAGGAAAAGCAAAACAAGAGGGGAAGAACAAACAAGCCAACAAGCGGCTTTGTGTGTGACTGCGATGGGATTTATTTTTACATTTAAAGTGCTTGTGAAGAGTATTTACTTCAAGTTAACTCACAGTTATACTACTGGGTATATGATTTCTCCTAAGTCATAACTTAGCTTACACAGTTTCCACTATAATACTTAATATTCCAGCTCTGGTTGATTTTGGCAAACACCCGTGGTCACCATGATAACAGCGAGAGCAGTTGATACTACAGGAAACACTTCTCGGGCAGCTGTATTTATTGTCATAAATACAACAGGGGAGCAGCTGTATATCTGTTTACAGTGTAGTCAAACAGACTCTCGTTGGTTTAATAAATCGGTCGGTCAATAATGATTTGGTTTTCTCATCCTTTGTCAGGTGGTCTTTGATTTATTTCATAGGGGTGATTCAATAGTTCCAAAGTTTGGCTCAACATGGCTGGGAAAAAAAAAAATCATGGAAGAGTTGGATGATGAGGAGGATCTCCTGTGCCTAGAATTCATAAGGTTGTTCTAACACTATGTGTCTGAAAAACCTAAATCCCGGCTCTGATGTCCAATCAAACTTCTGCGGCGTGCGGTCCCATTCTTTCGAAGGTGTGCGGCACGTCTTGATGATAGATCCGCGTACCATCTCTGCGGCTCAAAGAAAGCTTGGCGCAAGTTTTTCCGCCAAAGTACAAATTAGGCAACAGGTTGCAGGGCTCCAGACTCAAGTTGTTGCATTCGTGGAAGTGCGTGATGATCGTTATCATTGGTGCCCCCACCGGAGTGGAACCATCAGCCGATTTCTACTCCATCCACGCAGGCAATTCGAATCCAGCCCGGGGATGGCGGACTCCGCCACACACGATGAAAACTAATACATATAGTGGCAATTACAGAATGTAAATACAATGAATGGCTGTTGTTGCAAAATGCAGACCATTGGTTGTATTACAAATAGGGGGTTGATTTAATTAAAATCGTATTAATTATAACTTTAAACTGTTATATCCTCATGTGAATGAGCCCAGAGGTCTAAACTCACTCTTTCAATGCCTTCAGCAGTTTGAAAGGAAGAGAAATGCGACAAGTCCTAATCAATCAATCGGCAGGCAGCAGGAGGTCGGGATTGTTTTGCATTTCTTCAGTTTGTTTCTTCCTGGGATTTTTCTTCTCTTGACAGGAGGTGCCGCGAGCATACCAACAGTTGAAAGAAGAGCCACATTCTTTCAGCACAGATTCCTCCATCCCTCCTTTTGTTCAGAGTTTGTGTTTGTTTGAGGGGCTTTCCTCACCTTGAACCCTTTTTTTAGTAGATGCATTGACTTAACCAACCACAGGCACACTCAAAAAAATAATTCATTGGATGAACTCAATTAAATTGTGGGCAGGTTTTCCACCGAGGAAATATAGTTAAACCTAACTTAAACTAAAAACATCCATGCAATATAATTAAATTGAGTTAGTCCGACTCAATTTTATCAAATACAACCTAAATAAAAAAATACCATTCATGAAATGAAATTGATTTGTGTTAGTCCAACTCAATATAGTACAATTCATTGGAAATTAATTAATCAGGTAAAAAACTTTTTTTTATTTGACCCCCAATTAAGACACGAGACAAAACCTAGTTCAAGTGTTTTTTATTGAAAATGCTTAAATACATTAAATATGGTACAAATCTGACCATCCATGATTCTAGAGCCTGCATTTCATTTTTTAAATATAATTTGTTTTTTTTTTACAAAAACACTGATCAGAAAAGGATAGCAAAAAAATTCCAAAATGATCTATACAGTGCATCTTTCATCGTTTTTAAATATTAAAACAGTAGTCTTGTAACAGCTCCACAACTGGTGACAAATAAATACCAAGCTATCCCAAATCCCTTGGCGCCACAAACAAAGACGCCATGAGGGTGGAGGCTATGCACTGCTCTCCAAACAGGGAATATCATTGCACTGCAGTGTAGTCACTCACCATAAACTATCATTTCCAAAAAGCACAAAACTTCCTGCAATCGATATGTACAACCACTATTGCAAGTGCTAAATTCCCACTACTTTGGTTTGTCAAGAGCAATACAGCTGTTTTCTTTCCTACCAGTACAGATGGTCGTACAAAAGGACTCCTTTACACTGAAGAATAGCCGATGATGTGTTATCATGTGCAGAAACAGGCAACTTGGACCACTTTTGGGCTACAACAGTAAAATCACAAAACATCCACAAACTAAAACTTATAGATTATAAATAACAAGGCTACTCATAGTCAATGGAAGTTACAGCGTATTGAACCGTGTTAGGGTCCATTTCAACTCGAGTAGAGAGTCATTCAATCAGACAACGAGGAAAATGGACGTGCAAGTTGACGTTCAAGCGTAATCACACTCGAGTTGGGATGTGGAGGTGAATTGGGCAAAACTTTCTGCGGGTAAACACTTAACCAAGCTTGCAGTGACATGTAAAAGTTCCGTAATTTACAGTCTCTGGCTTGCCTCTGTGCAGCTTAGTCAATTTTTTCAAAATGTCAGAACCAGGAAAACATCCATGAGGTCATGGATTGTCGTTGACTGGGCGGAAGATGAAAGTAGAAAACATCCAAAAGATCTGACAAGGTTCTTTGGCTTTGTCACTTGGTGTTCACCTCTTGTGCAAACATCTTGATTTTCAGCTCCTGTATCTTAGAATTCAGCTTGTGCCCATCCAAATTCATTATGACCTTCTGGAGAAGCTCAAAGATGTACTTGAAGTTGTCTGGAAAGCTTAGATTAAGGGCACAAATTAGCCCAAATCATGATGAACGCCATGATGACACCGTCTACGTTGTTCAGGACTTTAATGCAGTTGATCAAGTCCCACGTCCTCTGGCTCCCAATCTCTTTGGATCATGTAAATCCTTATGACAGTGAATGCGATGTCCCTCACTGCATCCTCAGCGGCGGAAGCCTGACAACAACACAAACACAGAAAACTTGTGTTTAAACTTGTGATTAATCCACAAACATGTGTGTGTGTGTGTGTGTGTATATATATATATATATATATATATATATATATATATATATATATATATATATATATATATATATATATATATATATATATATATATATATATATATATATATATATATATATATATATATATGTGGGTAACACTTTGACGCTACATGGGAAACATATTGCGATAAACTTACCAGATTGATAAAGAGTCTGGATCTTCATTGAGGTAGATGACAGGCTTCTCAGATGCCCTTCCCTTTTGGTGTTGATGTCATCACACTAAAGGTTCTGGATAAAAGCAGAATAAAAGCAGGCCATTTACTATTCATCAAATGTTTTTAAAAAAGCAGATATGGACAAGAAAATATTACAATAACCACCCCAATACAGTGAAACTAATATTGTATACATATGTACTAACCAAATCATTGATGGTCAGGACATCCTTGACCTTTTCTCCTTCACACCTCCTTTGCTCTTTAAGCCCTGTATCAGGGAGTCTGAGAAGAGGTCCAGCTGTGACATGAACTTTGATTGAAATGGCTTGGTGGTGATCAGCAGGAACTCTGCATTGACCTGAATAACAAACAAAATACAGCTGTTTGTTACTTGTTTATTATAATTACTATCACATTATGTGGGATTATTAGATTCAAATTGCGATTGTGAAGCCATTAATCATCAAAATGGTAAACACATAGAAACACACATTTACTTACTTAACTTTGCTGGAACAGGGAAGGGGCCTCTGCTCCACAATCTCTGGTTGAATGTGCAGTTCAGCATGTGTGATTTAGAAGCTTACTCCATGTATTAAATGTACATGGGCAATGTATGGACATGTATAGCGATAACTGCCCCTACAATGCCCATGCAACAAGAAATACCTGCTAGCTAGTTCCAAACTGCATTCTTTACACTGCCACATGCAGAGTCCTAAAGAGAATAAAGATAATTAGTATATATCAAACTGAACAAATAACAATGAGAGATCAGCTTGCATCGAGCATATAACCTATTACGTGCTATCATTAGGAGGTTGCCTCAAGAAGCTTGGTAATGCTGATCAAACTGCAAAAGATGAGATGAATGTATTTGTGGAGGGAAAGGCTGGAATAATCCAAAGTTCACATAAAACAAAGTCAAGTCAAAAGTGCTTTAGAGCACTCACAGATATAATGTTACCATTTAGAATAGACTAGCAATTCACCTTTTACAGCAACACTAAAGCTACATACAACAGTAATCAAATCATGCAAGCGTGTTAAATAAGATTAAGACAGTCATTTTAATAAAATATCAAACTGTTTGCCTTGAAAACTCATTCGCACTCCTGCCTGCGTTCACACGGTGTAAGGTCATAGAAATACAATGAGTAGAACGGACATCGATGTTTGTCTTGGTCGTTTTACTCGTTCAAAAGAAAATAGTGCTCAACACTGCGCATTGACCGTAGTATAACAGAAAAGTTAGCCCGCTACATCGATCAGTTCTTCACAATGACGACGGTACACGTACAAACTGCCGCTGCTCTGATCCAGTTACATCGGTTTGAATGGGAATGTCCGTTCTACGCTCGTTCTATTTCTATGGCTGCTGCGCTAAAACGCCGCTGACTTCCGTGTGTTCATGCATCAGGTGCCCGCGCGAGTGAGAGGAATTCAGCGGTTTTATGAGCTCATGATTTATTCATATTAAACATTTTTCAGTGACGAAAACGTGGCTAAACCCACTACAACTGAACGCCCACTACTAGAGAGAGTGGCCTTCTGCGGCCTGCTCTGCCTGCCGACATTATGGCGCTGGAGAGTGGGAGACCGTAGTCTGCTCGTTTAACTGCTCTCCTACTGTTTTTTAGTGCATACAGTTCATAAGGAAGCCTTCGGCGCTGCGTCCAAGCCGTATTAATGACAGTACCCTGATCTCTGGTCTGCTCTATAATGCAAACCACGTTGGCTACCTAGCTTGCTAGCTAGCCTGTGTTGCCTTCGATCTTATTAAAAACGGAACAGTCGTGTGGCTAAGTTATCACGTCTGTTCCACACATTGTGGTCATTATTACAGAATGGAAGCCTTCATTGACAGCGAGGTACAGTCTAAACTACTACAACAAAATATATAAAGTTACTTACCAAAGAATGGACGGTCGGTTTGAATCTTGCTGCAGTCAGAAAGGGGGGAAAGACACTGAGAGCACGTGATCTGGTACAGGCGCAAGGGGTAGTCCCCCAACCAAACACATTTATTTTGAGTTGATACACACCATCCAACCTAAATAAATCTAATAAATGAAAGTATTCATGCATTTTATGTTAGACCCATTAAATATAAATGTGTTCATTTTTTAACTTGATATATTTAAATTAATCAAACACGATTTAAATGTGTCACCTTTAAGAAGGGCTTGAATCGTTTTTTTGAGTGCAGGTTTGAAGCTGAGTAACCGGCATCTTATTGGCCTCTCTGGCACAAAATGTTGCGCTTTTGATTTATATTATCAGAGAAAAGCCTCAATGTCACAGATGAGCGGCAGGAGTCACTTGTTTCAATTAGTTTTCGGTATGGTCACATTCTGTTGTCATAATGTCAGGCCAGCATGAGCATGTGGGCTTTTTTATTGACTTTTCCTGTGTCATGTGGTTTCCGTCAGAGTGAAAGTACAATGACAACTTTCCGTGTTTATAGGACCAACAATCCTCAGTAAACTTGATTGAAGTTGTCTGACTTAAAGAGAGAAGCCTCCTTGTAAAAAGCCACTAAGCCCGCCCCCCCCCCCCCCCCCCCACCCCCCCACCCCCCAACTCTTGGAAAGATGGGAGTCAAACATTCCAGCCAGCGTAACCCCCTCCTTTAGTCTTTTTAGAATTAAAAGACAAATTTGGCCCCGGATCCTTTCCCTGGGAGCTCTATTTCTCTTGTATCAGGGTTAAGAAAATAACCTCACGTCCTTACCTCAGCGTTGTTCGGGGTCAGGGTAGGGTGGGGGCTGGGGCGGTGGTGGAGGGGGGCGTGCATTCAGCCACAGGTCATTGTTACAGTATAAAAGCAGCATGGGCGTGCTCACAATGGAGCTGTAGGATGAACTGACCCCTCTTCTTCTCCTCTTTGGGCTTGTTCACAGTGAGAGGTCTGCAGAGTTTCCTACAAAGCCGTGGGGGGGAATGTGGAAATGGAGGCTACCTGTTGCATGAAACAGCTCAGACATTATGCATGCTGCTGGCCTGCCACCCTCAGGGGAAGGAGAGTGCAGGCTGCTGATGGAGACTTGGCTGTGGAGCCTAAAAGCACATCTGGTACACGTTGTGTGGACTTCTACTTTTTTTTTCTTCTTCTTCTTCAAAGTGCAGATGCTTTTGAATTGCTTTCGAAAAAAAACATCTAAATTCTACAAAAAATAGAGCCATGGGGGATTTTGACTTTCCCTTTGGGGGTTTATTCTTGCTGCTTCAGCGCCTAAGTAGTTCAAGCACACACAGAGGACATGCATGGAATTGAACAGAGCTGCAGAGCTACTCATGTCTGTAGAATAAAAAGCAGCAGAGGTAACAGAACCACATTCAACCAGTTTTTTCCTCCAAAGAGGTTATGTAACGACACCCAAACGAACGATGTGCGTGTGGGCTGGAGCACCGAGCTGTGGCGTGGCTCCTGTTGACGTTGGCCATGTTCTTCAGGATCTGTCTGCAGGAACGGATCTAAACCTGTTTTCAGGCCTCTCACCTCTTCTTCAGCCTTTCCTCTGCCTCTTTTGTCACTCCTACTCCTTTTTTTGTCACTCCTACCCGCATGTCCAACATGACAGGCTTGAAATAAACAACTGTGGAAACATATTATAAACTAATTCTGAAAGGAATTCAGTTCTAAAAAAAGCAGAGCATAGAGGCTAGAACAAACCACCTGACGTACAAGTCTCTGCATTGGCCCACACCACATGGGCCTTTTCAGTGCCCAATTGTCTGTTGACTCACCGAGGTGCACCTTGCCAGCTATTCATACCTTCCTCCCACTTTCATTTCTCGTTTCTCCAGCAAATCGGTTTGCCAGCTAAGCAGGTGGGAAATCCAAGACTAAAACGAGAGCTACAGAAAGTACAGAGAATATCTGTGACTTCTCCTACTGCTGAGAACCACGTTGAGGGAGTATTTCTGTACTTGTATATATAATTTTCTTCTTCTTCTGTATGTACTATAGTGTACAAAGGATGCTCGGAGGAATCTGTACAATCTATCTATTCTATATCATCTAATCTATCTTTTAAGCCATCTGGTTAATACCTTCTCAGTTATGTCCCTTCAAACATATTGTAGCTGTCATTCATCATTCTTATCAACACAGGTAGTAACTTTATACACACAGAAGAAATTGCTAAGATCTGGGAATGTGGCAACATCGCTATGCGATGAAATGCAACAGGGCAAGAGACACGAGCGTCCACTTGTCCGTAGATGTCAGACGTATATCATCGTAAACACGCCATATTATCTAAACCACTGTAGCTGGAGGTAACGTCGACATTAAGCACTCCCCCAAATGCCAGTAATGAATTCCCATCGCACAGAATTGTGTGCGTACAGAAACCCAAGTATGGTGGTTCAAAGTTGAACCAGGAAGTCAGTCTGTAAACAGTGATGAATGTTTACAACCGATGGTTTGGGTAATAATTTTACCGTTGGCCTTTGCGTTCTGCGTTCTGTGAAACACTGTGAATTGTATACCTCTCACCCTAACCTGTATGTAGTCAAACACTAAACATTGTCTCCAGCCACACATTACAACCGAGAGCTGAAGCGTAAGTCCAGTTCTCTGAATTATTATCGTCTCTTTCAGCCAGGGCCAATTTAAACTAACATATTATGTTACATGATTAAGTATATTCACATTCTCCAGGAGTGTTATGGTTCAAAATGCAGGCACACAAATGCTGCAAAGTCCACAAAAGCAAACATCAAACACTGTTTGTTTGTGATCCAACGCTGAGCCCGTCTCTGCACACAGCTCATGGAAAATAAAAGTGCTGTGCTGTTCCGCAGTGGACAGACCAGCTACAGACAGCGGCGAAGGCCACGCCGATGATGATGGTGATGATGATGATGATAGTCGTGCAGACGAGAGGTTTGTACATCCATTCCCCTGGAGAACCATCAAGGAGCAAAGATGGGCTCTCCCCCACTGCTCCGGCACCAGACTGAAGCCCCTGTCTGGAATGCAATCTGCCTGCCATCTGCACGCCTCCACGGCTCTGTTTGATATTCAAACAAACACCTGTCAAAAGTCCATTTTCTCATCTCACATAGCTCTTGGAAATTGGCAAAAAAAAAAAATCTCGACGACTTCCTCGCACCAAAAACCGAGAGGAAGAGGGGTAAATGTGGGGTTTATTCCAACCATCTGTGCCCGTGTTAAATATAGATTTTTATGGAAGGCTCACAGGACTAGTTCTACTTTCCACTGAAATGTCAAAGAATAATAGGCCACTCAAAGTGTTGCATTCAGTGAAGTGTTTGCACAATGAATTATTTCAAATTAGATTTGTTTTTCGTTTTATTTCTTCATCATCAGCTGGCACTGCTGGTTGCACCGTGGGTGTGCAGTCATGTTGTAATGAGGCCACGAGCTTTGGAGGATGTTCTCAGATGGAGGAATAGTCATGGAGCCTTTTGTACGAAATCTCTCCATGTCCCCCTTTCTCCTCCTCCTCCTCCTCCTGCTGTTTTTCACATCTCCCTCACTCATATTGAGATGAAGGGTCTGCTGTAGGATGACGGGGCGCTGCTTGGCAGCCATCCAGGCCCCACATCTGCCTGACTGCTGTTCCTCTCTTCCCCCCCCCCCAACCAAACAGCCCCCAACAGTATTGGTTCAGTTGTCAGCCCATTTCAGGGTCTGTCTCAAGGTCTGCAGATGTGTTTCTCAGAGCAGCAATGATGGACTCTGGCAGAGATCTCCAGTGTGAGTGGCTAATGGCGCGGAGACATCTCTGAAAGCATTGACGAATGGATTTATCCAATGTCATCTATCACACTGCCTGTCAGTGCCAATATAAATGCCTGATGGAAAGCACACACTCGCCTTTTGAAACCGACTCGGTTGCTCCACAAAAAAGGGGGGTAAGAATCTGCAGTGACTCACGAGATGAAGTATCATTTTAAAAATGCATTTCTTGAGGAAAAACAAGAACAACTTCATTTGGTCAAAGACATAACCACATTTCGACACGAATACAACGTCTTCAATGCCACCTGGTTTCCCCGTGTCAGTGACTGTGGCACGTTCAGAACATCTGTGGAGGCTGTGCAACTTCAGCTCTCCTCGTCTTTCCTCTTGGAAGAGCTTCACGGTGTTCTTCTTCCATCTGCCGCCAGTGAGGTTTAGAAAGTCCGACTCTCCAGCTTGTCGTCTCAGCAGCTATGACGATGACCTTGAATTAGTCACTTCCAGATTTAGAATTCATCATAAAAAGCAGCGGAACATCAAACGGCATCCATTATTCATCCACACTGAGTTTAAGAATGAAGGCTGTTCAACTCTTTGAATTGACCTATGTCTGTCAGCGAGAAGAACGATTTGGCTGTTGCGCTGACAGACAGCCGCTGCAGGTATGAAGCTGTGAGAAGGAACCAGATGCCAGAGATCTTTTTTTATTATTTTATTATTTTGTGAAAGCAATTATAAAATGATGCGAGACTGATCCAAAGAACAATGAAGCAGAAAAAAGAAGCACAGCCGAGTGCATTTTTAGGACAATAAACCAAGCGCTGAGTTTAGATGTTCTCACTGGCGAGGGGGGCGAAACAGAGACGGCGAGAGAAAGGTAACAAGGAACTGACAATTAGGGACAACTAATCACCAAGTGTGTAGCCAAGCGCATCCCCCCACGCTGGTGCCAGTGCTTGCACTGTGCTTGAACCTGTGCTGAATGCCAACGGCAGATAATTATAAACCCGCAGGGCAGGCCTCCTCTGTGCAGAGGGAGGGATGGAGCCTCAGCCGAGCCTGAACTCCTGACCTTCTTCACACACCAAGCGTCTGTTGTGGGCTTCGGGAGGTGCAAGATGGGTCACGGCAAGCCGTGAGGCAACTGGGAGAGAACGAGCGAGTGGGGTGGTAGAGGGCTCTGAGGGGGGGACCGGGTAGAAGGGGGGGGGATGCTCACTGGAGGGTCACTTTTTTTGTTGGCATTCTTTGGCGAGCGCTCCCGACCAATCAGAGGGGAGAAGGAACCACTTGACAAATCCGAGTGAAACCTTCAGGAATCCCTTTTGTTATGCCTGTGTGGTTATCTGCTCTCACTTTATCAGCATTCATTAGGTGGGAAAATGTAGTCTGTTCAAATCCTTTGCATACAAAGAGAGTCCTTTGTTTGAGCTGGTTCTTCTTAACTTATTACATTGTCACACATTATTGACAGTTAATTTTTCAAATCCTTGATTCTTAATAGTATTAAAGTCCTAATCTCACTTGTTATTGCTTCATTAAACTGTTTAAGGGTGAAGTTTACAGATTGTTAGCAGAATATTTGAAGACATTTTAAGATTAGGACAAGGATTGGAAGCTACTGTAGAGGGCGAGTTGGAATCAAACAGGGATGGGAAATATTTTAACATTGAAAAACATTGAATAAAAATGTCTGAAAACCAAGGGACCATGGTGGCTAACCACCCTACCCACCGATATCCAGTCCTTCAGCTCACAGAGTCAGTTTAGGCTTCACATAATTACTTCTGTCAGCTGTATTTTCATTATTGTGACAATCAAAAAGAAACAGTTTTCAGCGATTGGTGTAACGCTAGTTATCAATGCTGTTAGAATGATGGTGAACCACCCTCCCACGTTTTGACATATTGCTTCGGCTGTGAATTCAAACACGCTGTCGGTGTGCACACAGAGCTGCTTCGCTTCACTTTTCAGATGTTTCATTGCAGTTTTCCTCTTATTGATTTGTGTTTGTTGTTGCTGTGGGCTCGTGGTTGAAAATGAATGAATGCATGAAAAAAAAATAAGGGGTATCCCAAAATATGGCAACCACTACCCAGAATGCAATGTGCCATGATGTCCTTGCCCATTTTCTGTTTGTAAACACGATGATGTATTTTAGTGGGCGTTGCGTAAGTGGATGCAGAATAATTCTTTAAACATGTTTATGCTGGCTCGCGAGTTTTGTTGGCTTGTCCTTTTTTTAATGACTGTACAAAATATTTCTCTCAATATGTAGAGTCACTCACTCTCCTCGACCGCGAGTGTTACTTCAGAAAGTTAACATTTTCCAACGGGAACATTGATTCTTTTTGTTATTGATTCTGGCACCCAACAATGCAGCAAGAGGGCATGGTCGATACATTTTTGATTTCTTTGCCCACTAGTCTGAGGTGATTTGTGTTTGCCTCCAATCTCTCCTTTGTTTTGCCTCCAGTTGACACCGTGGCGTAATCACGATGTCTGCTGTAAAACGCTGGACTTTCACCCAGGAGGCCGCTGTTGGTGTCCTGTGTGCAACCCAGAAGTCAATGTTGACTTATTTGTCATGTAGCAGCCTTAATTATTAATAAGTGACGCCACGTCAGGTATTTTAACCCAAACCACTATTCCTTCCTAAATCTAACCAAGTAGTTTAGTTACCTAAACACTGCAGTGGCTTGAGCAATGATTGCTCGTGTTGCTGGACATTTGAGCGAAAAACGCGCAAAAAATACTTATAAAATAATTATTTGTATGATGTCCCGTTGATACATTGAGCGGGAAGATAGTTAACCGACCACCAACTTGTCAAGTTAGGAATAAGTAGCAGTAATGTTATTGCTGAATTCAAAGGTATCCCCTTACACTCATGACTGAAAAAGTAATCGCATTACTGCCCAACACTCCGAGTCTCAGTGTTGCGTGAGGAACGTTACATTTTATTGTTCTGCTCATTTGTCAGTGTGCAACTAGTGATGAAAAACCAGATGAATAGCTCGTGGTTATAGATAACTTGTGATGTTGTGTGATGCATGCATTTATGCATATGACAGCATGGATCAAATCAACAACCCTAATGCACTTTTTGTATTATATTTTATACTTTCCTTCATGTAGTTGTACTTTGCCAGGTTTTATCCACTTTCATCTATTTGTCTTTTTGTTTTTAATTTCCTCTGCAATTTATGTGATGTTTGGTTTTGGCAGGACGATCCATTCATGATGTAAAGTCAATCCCACCGTGACTCACAACAACAAAAAGACGAAATATACGAAGACACTCCAAATAAAAACCGTAATCTCTGTGAAGTCAGAAATGTCAGCGGACCACCTGGGCTCATCTGGCCTCCTGCTCTCATCATGAAGATCTCTCTCGCTTTGCACTTTGCCAATTTCCCATGATTGAATGTAATTGGGACCAGATAACCCTCCCTCTCTCTTTCTCTCTCTATCTTTCTCTCTCTCTCTCCCTCTCTCCCTCTCTCCCTCTCTCCCCCCTCAGCAGTCTTTGATCACTTCTGACCTGGCTCCAGCTCAACTCTGACACTCTGGCAACCATTTCTTGGGTGGTTTGTGATTGCTCACAGACTGCGAGATATGTTGAGTATTGATGTGTGAGCCTCAAAATCCACCATGCTGCAGGGAAACGTAAAAAGCTTTATTCTCCGGGGCCGTTGAGAGTTTGTGCAACAAGCCATCTTACCGGCATGAATACCTCCGTGCAGTAGAAAAGTGCGAGTGATTCGTGTGGAGTTTTGTTTACGCATGTGTTGCGTGCATTTCATGAGTGATTGTGTTGTGGGAATAGAACAAGATGTGCACAAAGATTCCCAAGTTCGATTCAGGAGATTTTGTAAATTATGTGCAAATTACTGTTGCCTCTTTCTCTTCTCCCCCCCGCCGTACTCCTCTTTGAAACTCGTCTTCTGAGGCAATCGCTCCCAGATGGAGAATATTAGATGTAATCGCTTCCATTTGCCGGCTCTTTTACTCTCACTGCGAGGTGACACGCCGTCTCCCCCCCGACATCTCCTCACAATGGACAATTACCGGGCACTCATCGATCACTTTCCGCGGAGAACTTTGACACCCAAAATCAGGTAGAAATCATCTCATTTCATAACCTAGAAAACGATACAAATCAGCTCATAACTTCATATTCTTCTCCATTGTGTGTGAGGGCTCCTACCAGTGTTAATTCCGTGCGGCATTTCAAACTCAACTGCACTCAATATAGCTTTCATAAGCCCTTCGCAGATCTACTGCAAAAGAGTTGCTTTTGATCCACCGTTTGATCCAAACACTGTGTCAAGGCATTGGCTCAGCCTTAAAGATATGCGTTTACAGCCATTCTGTTAAAGGGGAAACTGTCTTCAGGCAGACATGTGGAAAAGCTGACAATCCCAGATGAGGGAGACGGACATGTGGACCACCTCTCTATGTTCAGACTTTATGAATTTGTTTTCTTCATCTACCTCTAAACGTAAAAACTTCTTTTTCTATCCAGTGGTGGAGACATTCCTCTTCCTTCATGGTCTTCTCTCTTCTTGCCCAACCACCAACTGCCCTCACCTCCTACCATCCCCCCTCCCTCGCTCTCTCCCCCCTCTCCTCTCTCCGTCCTTCATTCTCTGAGACAGACAATAAAGCAAGCTTTTCCACGGCTGACCTGCAGTTCACCCCTACCTCCACACCGTCCCAAACCACAGACAGAGGGTGAGTTACAGCCCGAGCTCCGATGTGGAGCAGGACGGGGTCCTGGATCTTGAGCCAGATTTGGGTCCCACGGGGCTTTTTAGGCCCCCGTGGCCAGTACCGCTTCTGCTCTGCTCAGCGCCGATGGGGTCACGCAGACTCCAGACATGCCCACAACGCTCTCATCACGGTCCCATCGAAGGAAATTCCTTCGGGTTTGATCCGAATAAAGAGTGCAAGATTGAGGGGAAAAAGAGAAGAATGTTGAAATGAAGGGAAAAGGAAATCCTGTTCCACTGTATGGGAGAGAGAGAGAGCTGTAATTGCACTCGCACTCAGGCCTCTCACATGTGTCCGTTCCTGAGGAAGGAGTGGAACGAATTTTGACATTCATCTAATTCTAGGCACGTGCTCCTTTCGGCTTTTCTCACGACCCTCATTTGACACAGCCACATCACTGACCTATGGATCCGTCCTTTGGCAAGCCGAAATTATGGCTCATGTGAATCAGATGTTACAGAGAGGAGACTGAGTGCTCCTTAGCTGCCTGGCAGCTTAGCCAGAGGAGGAGCACCTGTTTCCAAATAAATCTTATGGTCAAAATGATAAACTGTAGCTCGATGATATGTCTGGAAATGTTGAAATCGGATTCCTTGCGCATGCATACTGTTTTTTCACTCCCACGTGAATTCACTTTTTGCACTCCCCTCCTCTTAAGTGTAAATCCCAGAATTCAGGATTTAGAGCAGAGGCCAGAGTCTCATGTCTCGCCAGCCGCCTTCATCACAGAGAAGCTCCAGAGCGTTTTGACCCCGGGGTCCCAGGGTTGAGGTAGAGACCCAGCCAGCCCTCGCTGGTGGAACCATGAACCGTGTCAGCTCTCTGCTCAGCTTTAATGTGAACCAAGCCAGTCTGGCTTGGTTCCAACCAACTCACCCTCTTTTGTAGCCCCAACAAATGACATCCTAACAGGAAGGATTTCACTTTAAAGCTCTTGTTCATCGTCTGGAAAACAATAAAGTAGGGTAAAAATTAGAGCAAAGCAATGTCGTTTTTGCTAAACAGTTGCTGCTACTGTGGATACTTAATGCTAAAACTTATATTGCTAAAAAAAGTCAACAATATCTTCCTTAAGTTTGCTAACATTAGCCACTATAAGCTGACGGTCACACCAGACAAAGCAATGCTGTTGCAGTAAAACCACTCTGTGTGTTAAATAGAACAATTATTAATGTTATTGCTTATAAATACAACTGTTTTGTTTGTAAGAGGAGGAATGTGTTATGTCTTCTTTCAAAAGTTAGAAACGGTTGCTTTTACACCAAAAGTAGGTGTACTTTTACATAGACTACTGTGCTATATACAGTATTCATACAATAACATATGTCATCGTGTGGTAAATCTATTCAGATGTAATTTTGCTAACATGCTACTGCAGACTAACCCTAAAGTAGTCGTGGTAGTCGTGGTTGGTAAATACACACATATCTTGCCAAATATTGTTGTACAAATACGTAAAGGACGTTATCTGTGGATATTTTAACGCTATGGTTTGATTTAGAGACCAACGTTACTTTAATTCATGTCCTGGAATTTTGGGCTCCAGCCGTTGTCCACTGTGGTCTCAATTGCATGGTCGCTAATGTTAGCGTGAACCTCATGCTGGTTTACTTTGCTACCAGAGAAGTGGTGCAGGTTACATTCATTTTAACTCTGTTTGCCGGTAGAATACAGTGTATCGAGTTCCACGTGGGTTTGGTGAAACCTGTTGGAATGTGAGTGCGCTTGATCATCATACATTATGGTTGTTAAATATGTATTCAACAGGATTTATTTTATGTTTTCTGGCATAGCCCACTGCCTTATTTTGTAATGTTGCTGTTAAAATGGCCACAAATTGACCAACAAAGAACACATTAGCTTAGGCACTCTGTTAAAATGACCAGAAGCAAATGTGGTCAACAATAAATTTAAAGTAACAACAACCTGTGAAGTAATTATGTTCTGTGTGGCATCTAAAGCCAAGGGGTTACACATATGTATAGCACTTCTACAACATTGTCTATGCAGCAAAACCAGAGAAATCATCTTTTTTTTATTCCATGCATTCTTCTTCCTTGTCAAAACCTGGTGGCTATGTTACCCAAAATGCAACTTGCCTGCCAACGTTTGAGCAGGAGATTAGCCGCGAGTCTCCGGCAGAGATTAGGACCCGGCTGCAGAGGTTTTGTCAACTAATTTCTTTCTACTTCTACACCAACAGATTTTATTTTCCATTTTTCAAACTAGTCCTCAGCCCCAACCGACACTGACTCCAGTGACATCACTTGAGGCGCTTTATCAGATTGCACACAGCCGCAAAAGGCCACATTAAACCTTTTTTCCACATATACAGTAGTAGTACTCCCCAAGACCTGTTAATAATTGTGACGTGTAAAATCGGCCCAGTTCAAGTTATTTAGCATGTTGTTTTTCACTATATTGTGATCTAGCAGGATCCAATTCAAGTTTGGCTCCTTCCCTACGAATAACTCAATTTCAACTGGATATCTCAACCCGAAGTAAAGAGAGAGCGGAGAAACCTGGTCCCAAGAGGTCATAAATTGCAGAGGCAGACCCAGGTTGGGCAGGGAATTGAGTGCCGGCAGAAGCTCCCTTAAAGAGCCAAGTGGTCTCTGTTTCTCCCAGAGTTTAACCCTCTCACCTCTCCTCATTGGCCGCTCTTTTATTCAGAGGGCTGATTTATTGGAGTTCACAAGGGAGAAATCCAAGCATAGCCCAGCCATCAGCCTTGCCTGTGATAAATGGCCCACGCTGCTATCTTCATCTCAAGTGGGACCTACAGTTCCAATGGGTGAGAAAGTGTGTGTGTGTGTGTGTGTGTGTGGATACATGTGTGTGTAAACTGGGGTCATGTTTATGTCATTGCTTTTGCATACAATGCGCTGAAGATAGAGGGAGAAATAGCAAACAAAGCTTAAAGGGAGAACACACGGTAATGTCTTCTTTGGTGACGGGGATTTAAGTGAACTAAAATGTTTCTTTTGCATGTAAACAAGGAAACAAAGGAAGGATCAACACATGATAGAAATATTTTGATTTAAAATCTTTTCACTGTCTTTAATTTATGGCTCTCTCTCTTTCTCTGCCCCCCCCCCCCCTCCCTCCCCCATCCCCGGTCCCTGGCTGCCCCAATGCAACACGGCCCCTCTTCTCCCCAAATGAAATTATTTGGAAAGTCATTTTATATCACCCTTTGACTGTGCATTGAACTGTAAAACCACCCCATTGGAAACAAAATAAAAGGATCGGAGAGGGAGAGAGGGGGGATGGGGCAAGGAGGAGAATTATAATTCTTTGCAGGCCTTTGGTATTAACCCAAACACCAGAGCTGTCAGCAGTTCAGGGAGGGAGGTGCGAGGGGCAAACATTCAGTGTTAATTGGCACTTTGTCAGCTCTGAGCCTTCCTTTTGTGAGGGAAGTGGAAGAGAGAGTGAGTTAGCAAGAGGGGGGGGGGAGGGAGGAGGAGAGAGAGGGAGAGGGAGCTCTTGTTCTTGTAGGTTTGTTGGGCCTTGTTGAGGGTGTTTACGGTTCACTTCTTATCCTTTGTTAATTGGGCTTTCTCGCCCCCAATGGAAAAAAAAAGAAAAATAATTCATGTACCGGTAACCCCCAGCCTGCCACCCATGCTCCCTGTGACTCTCCCCACCAGCCTGATCAGCAAGAGAGGGATACATTACAAGAGCCGAACAAAAGGACTGTCCTGTAAACAGCATTCAACTGAAACTGTTTGGGTTTGAGTTAGCTTGCGCTACACTATCGCGCATTTGCAAAAAAAACACTTATTTGGGAAGTTAAAAGTACACTTTTGCTGACGGACATGTGCATTAAATTGCCCCCCCCCCCCTCTAAATCAAACTGATGCCCTCTTTTCTTAATGGTGATTCAGAGGAGCAGAAGCACTGTCGGACAATTAGGTACAGGATGTAAAAACACCCCGTCTGTCCTGTGGATCCTCTCCTTCCGCCGAAGTGTTTGGAGTTATCTTAAATAATTAAAGAGGAAGAGATTGGCAGAGAGAGAGAGAGGAGGGCACCTGTCTTTGAAAGAGAGAGGAGCAGGGGGGGTGCTGTTGGCATGAGGCTGGTGCTTCACAGCACCTCTGGCCTCTTTCTGTCTTTGCCTCGCTCTCCCACTGACTGATGTAAATAATAATAGTGCCAGCACTGAAAGGACACAGGTGTCAACCATTGTGCTGCTCTGAATGGACCTGGGGGAAGGAGGTCAAGAGTCACAGGGCCACCTCAGCCACCTCTCACACCCACAGTTTGTATTCACACTGACGTTGCCCCACCCCCCCCCCCTCTGTCTCTCTCGCTCACGCTCTCCCTTTGTTATCGTAGCTCTATGTTTTGTGAAAACTTTTCAGCGGTCATACACAAGCTCAGTATTCAGGAAGATTAACTTTCTTTTGAAAATGAATCGGGTCACACAACAATGCAGATCAATGGCTGGTTTCGACAGGAAGAGCCAATGGATGTCGGAAATTAGATTTTAAATATAATTTACACCCTACAGGCAATATGCTACATATTTATGTCATTTTAATATCAGTAGCCTACAAGTCTCGCCTCAGACTAGCCTGCTTGTATTAAATAATACAAATTTGCTTTATTTAGCAACATTATGCTGATCAACTTTACATTAAAAGTAAAAGCATTGAAAGGGAAATATGCTTCTTCACTTTCTTGCCGAGAATTAGATGAGAAGATTGATTCCACTCTCAGACGTATATGCCATTTAAATACGTAGCTGGAAACTGCAGTAGCTTAGCTTAGCTTAGCACAAAGACTGGGAACAGGGGTAAACAGCTAGCCTGCCTGTCTTCAGAGGTAACAGAATCTGCAAACAGAAAGTACCACCAAAGCAATTTAAAATCCTTTATTAATGAGGATGACCAACAACTCAACAAGTCAAGGTATGAAGTGTTCAAATCTCATCCAGAAGTCATGTGACCTGTGTCACATGGCTTGAGAGAACTGCCCTCTTCAACACTTACAAGAGATGACAGTGAAAATGTCAAGATGAATGCAAACAGGTACTGTAACTGACTCACACATTCTGGATAAAAGACGAGAAAAGATATCAAGATTGATTTATTTACTTGCTTCATGTGACTCTCTTTTTTGCCATTGTATTTGTGAGTGTTCGTCTATATAAGTACAAATTTGGTCAATTTTACACGATTATTTTCACTGTAATTGACCTCAATTTGCGATTGAATATATTTTCTTGTCTTTTTTTCCAGTATATGTGTGCGTCAGTCACAGTACCCGTTTGTTTTCATTTTGATATTATCCCTGTCATGTCTTACAGGTGTTTAAACGGGCAGTACTCTCATATCATGTGACAAAGGTCACATGTCCTCTTGATGAGTTTTTGAATTTGAACACCGGGTCTCATTACACTTAATACCTGGTGACTAAAATAGTGAATTAAAAAAAATAAACTCGTATATGGCTTTAGCATATGTCTAATGAATTGCACTCTATGTACATTGCACATAGTTCAAACAGTTGATGTCTGATAAATGTTGTTAAATTGTCTCTGACTTGGGTAAAAAAACCCCCAATATTTTATGACTTACATCTTTTACATCTTACATCTTTCATTTACATGTGTGGGCCTTTGGGCCATGAATAGAAACCAATATATGTATTTGTCACCTCACCTCATGGTTTACTCTCTCACTTCCACTTATTCTCAGCAGCTGGTCGCCGGCTCCCAAGCCAGTGGATGATAAATGTCACCCGCACACACACACGTAATACACACAGGCCAGCCAGCACGCATGACACGACGCATGTGTGTGTACATCAAGGCCGCTCTTTCTGCAGCGCTCAAAGTAACTGATGGATGAAGCCCGGGCGGAGATTTGTGGACCAGTGTCCTTTGTGCTCAAAGGAGCAGCACAAGAAAGAACCATAAATTGGAATTGGTGCTTGATGGTGGCGGCGCACTGTACTATTGCCATGGATAGGCGACCGTTTATGGTCTGCAACGTGAAATTTCTGCTGCATCAGCAAACGTGTGCAAATAAAAAAGCGAGGACATACGGTGTGCTATCTGGAAGAGGGTGATCGACTTATTTTACATGTCGTTTGAGCTTACGACTGTCGCACACATACAGATTGTCTTTCTTTATCGGCCGGCGTGGGATTAAATAATACACTGTGTCACGGGCATTAAAGCAGAATTCAACCTCCATTACAAAACCTCTAAGTAAGAGTCCAACATGGGCAATCATTCTGCCACCGTTCAGGTTTTATGTGCAGTCAGTGAAGCAGCCGGCCTCAGCTTTGGTCTCGGCCTTGGCTGTATGCAGCCATGATGAAAATGTTTGATCTTGATATGGTGCCAAGTGTGAAACCCTGGGGAAAACCTCCGACGCTGAGCCGTAGCATAGACATTACATCAGTGTAGTTTCATCTGCAGCAGTTGATCGTAACCGAGGGAGACGGAATGAATTTGGGCGTGGGTGTACCGAGGTGTCAGTGTTTCATGCTGTGTTTAGTGAGTTTTTTGGGTGGATGCTCCTCAGCCTATGAGATCCATGCTTGATGGAGATGCTAGAGAAGGGCGAGAGGATTTATTACCTGCCGTTAGAAACACTAATCTGTTGCAGGTGTTTCTGGCTGTTCTCCCAGGGCCACGCCGGCTCTCCTCCCCGGGAGGCCCCACCATATGTATGTATGTATGTATGTGTGTGTGTGTGTGTGTGTGTGTGTGTGTGTGTGTGTGTGTGTGTGTGTGTGTGTGTGTGTGTGTGTGTGTGTGTGTGTGTGTGTGTGTGTGTGTGTGTGTGTGTGTGTGTGTGTGTGTGTGTGTGTGTGTGTGTGTGTGTGTGTGTGTGTGTGTGTGTGTGTGTGCGTGTGTGAGAGAGACGGAGAAAGAGACAAAAGGAGTTTTATTTTTTTCCACGGCATCTGAAGGGAGAATATCTCCTCCACAATCCTCTCATATCACAGAGTGTCAATGCTGTTCCCCCGTCAGTCATATCAATAGAAAGACCACAAAGCAAAGTGCGAGAACACTGGGCAAACTTTCAGATTAAAGATTCACGGCCACTTGCTCTAGGAGTGTCATCTATACGCATCCAGGAGAAAGTGCACTTTGTTCTTGTTTTCAAATCGCACTATAATTTTTGGCGAGCCATTCGACAATGACAACTCACTCTGGGTAGGCAGTCGAGAAACCACTTTATCAGCAGGGTACAACCTCTGGGGTGTATTACAATGAAGAAAAGACCACCAGGATGGATTGAGCCAACAGCTTCACAGGGGAGCCTGCGGTGCTTTTGGGGGATGATGAACAAAGACACAAAGAGAAAAAGTCCTGCTCTGTAGGACGTCTGCCACGCCCACTGTGGCCAACTTTGGAAAAAGAGGGAACTGAGTGAGATGGAGAAGAATGGAGACGGAGAGGAATCCAGGGGTGGAGAATGGTGAAGACAGGAACAGGATCAGGGGGAGGACTGATATGGTGATGGAGGTTTAAAAAAAAAAAAAAGCAACAACCAAAAATCAGATTCAATCTGTGAATACCAGGACAAATATAAAGAATAATTTCAAACCAGTTTACCACAACGCCATCAAATGCATGATAGTCTGCTGTTAAGCATTTTTTTTTTTGAACAGCGAAAGGAATTCACTGTAGAAGGACGAAGTCATGTGATTTCACTACTTTGGCACTACTGCCCTCATGTGGACAATCAAAGTACTGTTCGATCCTTACAGTAATGCCTCTTTCTCAACGGGTGAGTGTTTGCTTGAGTCTGTATGGCTGAATGTCTTTGTATGAATTAAAAAGCACTTATCAGGTGTCCTGCCTAGTGTTTAAGGAGACAATATCTTATTCAATATGTTCTACTTTGCGTACATTTTTATATTTGCATACATATTGCAAGAAGCCAGGTTTGAAAATATTTCCCTTCGTTGACATATTAGAATCAACATTTGTTACTGGATATGTCTTTGTATCACTCGCCATTCTCTCCATGTTTTCAGGAATATAAAGTTGTATGAATCAGGCGATGAATGATATATGAACTAACTTCTCAGTCAAGACATTCAGAATATAGAGAGGAATGAAACTGGAATGTTTGGTGTTCTGGTGTTTCCGATGTGGAGATTTCTGGCTCAGAATCTGAGAAAAATAATCGATTTGAGAAAAGTTACCAGTAGGGATCACAATGAAACTTCTCCAGTTGATTACTCACATTAAGACTTGTTTTTTATTTCAAGTACTTCTGTGTATACATGTATAAATGAGGCATTATCTAATGCTTTAGGACAAATCCACAGATGCAAATAGACAAAGTAGTAGAATATAAACCTAAATGTGTGTTTTGGGTGATTTCTTTCCACCATTCTGAAATTCGACATGTCATGGCAGCAAAATATCATAATTGACTAGTGCATGAAAAAACAATGTTTATGCATGTAGTGTCCCAAGTTTTCCATCTGAAGAAATTAAAGATCGGGGCAAAAAGTCTGTGTGCGCTAGAATTTCAATGACAGAATTAACGTTTTTCATGGGATGTAGTTGTAGGAGTTCTGCACGATATAGTCTGTAATGGAAGGGAACCAGTCTTTGCTCAGAACCACAATGTGGGTGAACCAGGGGTAGAAGAGCGCCGGCTGTCTCGTGGCTCCCGTCATGATGATGTTCAAGGCTGCATCTGTGGCGGGGTAGGCTGGTACATTTGTGACGTCCCTACAGGACACAGAAAAGCACTGCCATTAACTACTGTGGACAGCAGTTAACATGATGCCAAATACGTTGCAGCAATTCAATATGCAAGTATCCATGATCGCTCTGATGTAGCTGTGAGACACTTTTGCATTCGGACTTGACTGACCTGACTTTTTCCATCGCTGATTGAGTGTCAATGAGCCCCAGTGTACATATCGAGATGGACACGTTGCTTTTCTTCATAGCCAGCTCATGGTGAAGGGCCCCGAAGAAACCATTCAAGGCAAATTTTGTTGAGGTATACGGTGCCACGAAGGGACTGGGCAGTTTACCTGTAGAGCATCAACATAAACATCTATTGTGGCCTTCTTTTGGCTTAATTTATTTACTTGTGTATAAGTACGAATTAGGAACTTTCAGTGTCTGAAAAAGGACAGACTTTCCTCACTTTACATGTGCTGTGGTATACTTATAAACTCATCTAACTCCTCAGAAAAAAATGGAAATTTGAACAGCTCCTAAATGGATCTTGAGGTGAATTTGTTGATACAATGTTTTACATGAAAGTGCAATACAAAGCAGGTTTATAATATGAGTATTAATATAACAATAATATAAAAATAACGAGGCCCAAATTCCACAATGTTTGTTATTACTGGGTGAAAACTACATAATACTGCATGCATACGTGTCTGTTTCACAGTTTGCGTCCATCAACGTGTATGAATATGATAAACTTACCTAAAAGCGATGAAACAACCACCAGTGCTCCTTTGCTTTGCTCAAGGGAAGCCAAAGCTCTCCAAGCCATCTGAGTATAGCTGAGGAAGTTGACCTTTGGAAAGCACACGCAAAGATCAGTGCATTGGCCTGCTTTTATGTTGCAGATGGACCATCAGAACGCTGCGCTATACCTTCATCAGCCACCTGGTGTGCTCCACATCGCCCGCCCACATGCTGAAGGGGCTCTGGCCGATGTGGTTGAGAACCAGGTAATCCAACCCTCCGAGCTTTTCCAGAGCAAAATCGACAGCTTTGTCGGGGTCTGACTCGCTGGCCATGTCTGCCGCTATGTAGAGAGCTTTCTGGGCTCCCAAACTCAGGCATTTCTCCGCCACCTATAGGCAGTGATGAGACAGACGGGATCCAGTGCAGTTGCAGAGAGAGTACACAGAAAACCAAATGAAGGTTGAGTGTTATTAACTAGGGGTGTAACGGTTCACAAAATCCACGGTTGGGTTCGGTACGATACAGTGGAGCCACGGTTCGGTACGTTTCGGTACAGTAGAAAACTATAAATGCAGAGAAATGTACTTGATTTTAAAATATATGTATTCATTACAACTAACATCATAAAGTTATTCTTTGACTTTCAACAATGATGGAACTATACCTGAGTGACTCATCTTCTGGGGTGTCTTCTAAGCAACACATAAGCATAAAAAACAAAAACTGCTCCTTAATGTCATGTAGTATTGTTACTTGCATCTTGCTTACATCTTGTATTGTTACTTACATCTTGCAAAAGACATTTTTAATCTGAATGGGACTACCTGGTTAAATAAAGGTTTTAAAATATATATTTATACATTTTTTTTATTCAAACGTATTCGGTTAGTCATGCGTACCGAACCGTGAGCCTCGTACCGAACGGTTCAATACGAATATGCGCGTCGTTACACCCCTATTATTAACATATAAACAATCAAGATGTTGTCTGTCCAGACTGTCTGACTATGGACACAGAACAGAACTAGTGGTTGATACATGCAGTGCTTTGAGCTTCATTTTTTTAACAATGTTAAGTTCACCAACCTTCTGTAACACTTTCTCCCTCCTCGCTGTAACCACTACCTGGGCCCCAAAGCGGGCATAGTGATATGCCATTTGTTCACCAATACCCGTACTGGCCCCAGTCACCAATACCCTCGCACCTCTGAGAGATTCTGAGGGAAAAATGAAACACACGAAGCAAAAGATGTGTGCTGTGACCGCAGTTGCGTTGATTGAAATTAATAAATATAATGTCGCAATTGTTGAAAACACACGACGACCCCATTGACTCAAGCTATATGTAATTCTGTGACTTGCGGACACTGGACTGTACACTGCTTTCCTCACAGCAGGGACAAGTGCTGCAGCGTGAAGTTGAGGCTGCGCGGCCCCGTTATGTGGTCCACACTGTAGACGTGATGAGGCGGTGTACACGTCGTGCTGATGTGCAACATTCCAACTTTATCGATACAATATTGATCCACTGATTCGATGATCTGGTTATCATAATGTAGTAAAATGGACTGAGGTCATATTGTATAAATGTCTTAATGGCTGCTTATCTGACAGCCTTGATCTACACACAACCGATTCAAGTCGGCAGCATGTGGATTCCAGTCGTTCAACCCACAGAATACTTCCATGTTCAACAATAACGAGATGTTGGAGGAGAGTTGAACGTTAAAAACACGAGAAATGTATTGTCTTGTGGATGATTTTTGCATTAAATAGACGCGTCAATGTTGCATTAGAGAGATTCTGCCAAGTGGTTCTGGAAAGGGGGGGGGGGAGCAGATCAGCAGTCAAAAGACAAAACTTAGATAACGTCTTTTAAAAATAGCAGCACATAGCAATTCTGCTAAATTGCCCAGTTAATGTTTTCTATCAAGGTACGATATGGTGGTGTGGTGGAGACTCATAATCAGAGGGCTACGGATTCGAACCTGCTGGTTTGAGCATTTTGTGGGCTTTGCCTCGTTAACGACACGCAGGTATGTTGTTGATTCACAATTGCCCGCAGGTGTGAATGGTTGTCTGTGTCTGTGTCATGTGATAACGTGTACGTCATGTGATAACGTGTACGACCTGTTCAGCATTTACTGTGCCTTCACCATATACCTTGATAAGCACTTACAGATAGTGAACAGATGTAATCTGCCACAGCACAGTGTATTGTCAAAAACCTAATTTGCTGAAATAACTACAATATTCCCTCATTTGAACTCTCACAAAAAATATTTCCCAAAGAGGTTTGCGGAACAGGATACTGTTCAGAACAAACCCCTTTCTGTGACAGCGCATCTCCACTGGCAATACTAGAGGCCTTTCCCTCATATTTGTATTCTATAAAAAGACATTTCTGTGGAGATTTTCGGGGAAAATTCAACATTCATGTATTCCATTCCTCAGTGGTCATTCAAAGAAATTATCAAGAAAATCTATCCTTTATTACTAGTGGTGAAAATAAACTTTGTCTTTTAATCTTCTTGAACATTGTACATGGCTTCATATTTGATGTGCCAAAAGTCAAGAGTACTGACACAATATTAATAATAATAATAATAATAACACCCTTACAGCACTTTTCTTAGCAAAAAAAGTGCTTTGAGAAATGAAATAAAACCAAACAAGGCAGACATTATAATAAGGCAAAAAGACATGAGACATCAGATAAATGCAAATAAATACAATATGAATAAAAGCATATATAACACATTCACAGATAGAAACGTTTTTAGACGAGCTCTTCGGTGGACGAAGCCCGAGTACAGTGTGTAGTGACCGTTTAACACGATATCTGCTGTTATCCGTCAGCCACTGAGGGGCGACCGGGAGAACTTGTTTCGGACACGTAGTCGATACTACAAACCAACCGCTTTACCTTCATGCACTTCTACATTAATGCTCCAACCATAGTGTGTCCTTCGAAAGATATAAATAAAAACATAAACTACATCATGGCTCCAACACGTGCGTTAAATTGGGAATAAATAAAAGCATGTAAGACTCTTTGTAGGTCAGCAGTTGATAAAAAGGAATTCGTTGTTGACGCCGGAAGGGATTTAAATACTTCAGCGCGTAACAGCAGCAGCCGTGTAGAATAATCAAGTCCTTCAGCAAACCTGATCAACGTAGGCTTTAAAGACCGTATGAACTAAAATGAACTTAGATAAGTTGAACTTTAGATAAGTCCACTTTGATCTTGCGTCTCTCTTACCTGCGTCAAAACGGGGCGCAGTCCATTTGACAGCCAGGAAAGCGACACAAGCAGCAGCTAGTAAGACTTTAGTGAAAGTTCCCATTTTTTTGGTCGTTTCTTTTTTTTCAAGCACCAAGTGTCCGCAACAACTCCACCACTTTCCACAGCTGCCTCGCGCGGGGAATGTGACGACACTGAAGTGCCATTCACGTAATCTCTCCTGTCCATTTCTCTTGGCGTGCGTAAAGTGGGTGTGTTGTTTGAATAAAAGCTTTGCTGAGCTCGATTCGGGCCAGGCTTTCGACTGAGTGTGGGCGGCAGCCAGAGCTGGCTACTTGACTGACTGCTCGTATAAACCAGTTGGAGGCGTTCCTGTTATCTAAAGTGCATCATTTGAATTTCAATAAAGAAGTATTATTCTGTTGTAGGTGAACTCTTCTTTTCTTCTCTTCCACCATAGTATTAATGTCAATCATTTCATGTTGGAGTTTCCATTCCTTACTTGAATAGTTTTATCTTATACAAGTCCTTTATCAGTTCCTCCTCCACCCATTACCAATTAAAACATTAAGATAAGATATCAACTTCAGTGGCGGGCCATGCATTTTATACCTCGGCCTTCATTGCTGTCCTACTACAGTTGAATCACCTCCCAATAACCCAGCAAACCTGTAGCGGATCCACGCATTCCACCACACAAGAGCACGAGCCATTCAAATATTATTCATAAAAACGACACGAGCGGCGGGGCCGGGATCTCAGTAACAAAATGAATAAACTGCACCAAGCAAAACCCTAAAAATGTTATAATTTCTTCCATATCTTTCAATTTGGACTCTTACTCCTCCAATTAAGCTCTGCTGGCTAGTTAAGTTTCGGTTCACAATAGTCACGTGCTCGCCCACTGACCAATCACAGCGCACGCTGCACCTGAAAACTGAGCTGCGAGTTAATGCTGACGTAGTTGTAGGCCAGCTAGCAGGCTCTGGCACGTCAAAGAATACGCCCAACATGTCAAACTAAAGATCTGATTGGTTGAACACGATGACAATCAACAATATCGTCTCCATTCACTTAAACTGCAAAGGGATTCACTTGTGAGTCTGCAGGCCTCAGGCCTCTGTTCTTACCGAGAGACACAGGGGTGAAATCTGATTGGATAAAAGCTCAACAGAGCAAGACAGTAGCTGTGCAATGAGGAAATAAGCCAATGGGAAAAATAATTTTATAAATTACACATGTAGTGTATTTATGAAAAATTATTAAATTATAAAATAGATAACTTTGTGATTCTGTTTAGGCCAGCAGAGAAAGCCTTGCAGGCCCTGACGGATCACCAATGATCAACTTTAGTAATCCCAAAGGAAATTCTTGTGCCAGAGATTACAACAAAAACAATCCAATAAAAAATATAAAACATATCTGAACAATAGAATAGAGTAATATGTATTATGTGGATAAGAAGTAGACACCAGTGCAAAATAGAATAGCAGAAAGGTAAATATAGTTTTTTTTTTAATCTACTAAATCTAAGAAAAAGTAAAGTACAACAAACATAAGATTAGAAACAAGAGTTCTCAACACTACCTTATTTGATCTGTCCCTATACATCTGGCTGACCTGCTTCTCAGACAGAAACACCTAATTCTATTTGTTTGTTTGAAAAAAAACAACAACAAAAAACATCTATTTCCTTTGGGCGTAAATTGCCGAAATTGTGATTTTAATCCATAGACTGTAATCGCTATAGATACAAAAAAAAGAGGAGACGAATCTGCGGCTCTTAAATAACGTTAGCGTTAGCTTTTGAAAAGTAAAACTTTATTGACACAACCTGCGTGCGCAGCGATCAAGCAGGGTTGTCCTTCAGTCATAGCCTAAGCTATCCAGATAGCCTTCACCTAAGCGTATTGTTGGCGTACCTGGAACAACAGTAACGTTACGTTAAAAGGAAACTACACCGTTGTGGACCATGGCGGCAAGACTTTTGCCCCTAGTGAAGTTAGTATTTTTACTCCACCTGTAATTTCCCTGAAGTCATTGCTGCTGTAGTTAGCTAAGTGCTAGCTACACTATTAGCATGTTAGCTAACTGACGATACGTTTAACGTTGCTGTCAGTTTGCCCGAGAGCTTTCCAGCTGTCCTCTTCAAACACTGTGTTTACTGGTTGCATAACTAGTTGGCTCAATAACTAACAAGTAACATTGTTACATACGTGTGTTGTCTATCAGTTTGACATGTTTATAACTGGATACAGAGGAGGGATATCTGGTGTTGGAGTCTGAATGCATTTGTTCTTTGATTTTCAGACTGGCCACCAAGGTGACCATTGCAGGAGGAGCTCTGTACATCGCCTGTGACTCTGGTCTGTTGGGAAGCAGTGAGCAGGGCTCAGAAGCTCTAGAGAAGGCCAAGGCTGCAATACCCCCCGCCATAGAGGAGTGGATGAAGTACTTTGGCCTGGAGGTAATGCTACAGATAAGCTGCATGTACATATTTTTCCCCAAAATGACCCTGCAGTAGGCAAACAAACCAGTGTCTTATACAAAGGTTTTAATGATTCACACAATCGATGAAAGAATAGATTTATGTTTTAAGTGTCCTCTTATCTCATGGCCCATCCCTCATGGAGTTATAAGATGAAAATAATAATGTATGTACAGTGCATAGCTTACACAAATCAGTTTTAAAAGCAACAACGATAGTAATATAATCAAAATAAAGCAACTTGCCTGTTTATTTCAGAATGAAGAGGCAGTAATGTCGTTGTAATCTGGACACAAAGATACCTTTATTTCTCTTTGGTGGGCTAAAAAGAACACGCTTTTCAGTCAAGTTAGTAGTCGGTAACAAAGTGTCAGTGTATTCTTTCTACAGAATATTCCAATTATATTTCCTAATGTTTCATATTTCTAATCCCGTGTTATTCGGGTAATATGCCCACTTTTGCACAAAACTGTCTGCCCTCCATCTTCATTGACACTGGTAGGCCTGGCGCACTATTTAACCGCATGAAGCCAAAAAATGATAGCTTTCACATTTCACTTCAATATCTCTCTCTGTACTGGTTTTCAAATGCTGCTATATTTAACAGCGACAAAGCACTGTACTGTTTCAAACTAAAGAGCCTTCCTCCTCTCTGCAGACTCAGCTTCCAACCATACCTAAAGTTGAATTCTCCCCGGTTCAGGCGTGGAACTCTGGTAAGAGCTGAATGAAAAGCTTGTTTCTTTTCCTGTTTTTTGTTTTTTTTCAAAGAAAGGTCACTCATTCGATAATGTCATGAGTTTGTATTTTGAGCCCAGATTTGAAATTGTGGTTCTGCAGCTTACTTGTCCGATGCAGTGGTCTTGTTGGCATTTCATCGGGGCAGTAATTAGTTTCAGCATCATTAATATTATTATTTTAAAATGGTTAACAACCTAAATGTGTTTTCAATGCCTCAAACCCAAACCATTGATTTCTTTGATTTTATTTCAGGGGTGCGGCAGTCAATGTCATTTCTTTCGGAGGCTCCAACAAATGCAACTAAATACACAAACCAGGGTTTGCAGTACCTGAAAGACCTCACCAAGTGAACAGGAACTCTCCGGACAGCCTGACATTTATCAATCTTTTTGAGTTTTGCACTTAAATAATGACGTTACTTCTTCAGACGTTGTTGGTCCTCCCAAGACAGAAGAAACAGCCCAACATGAATGAAAACAGACAAAAAGAAGTTGTGTGAAAGTCAGCTGCATGGAGGGCAGTCTCTTGAAAGGGTACTGGGGTTCTCTAAAGGATATTGGCATTGTATTGTACATAATGCTCGGAAGCTAAATTTATTTTTAAAAACATTTTCATTTTGTGTATACCACCATATTTAACTTTGCTCAGTAATGTCTAATATACAGTAGTTATTTTCCCCTTTGTTCTCTTAACTACAGTACCCAAATGTTCTGAAGAGTGTCTGTCTTATATTTGCATATATTTGTGACTAAACAATACATCCATCTTGAAACACGTCCAGTCTTTAGTTTGATTTGTTGAGGTGGAAGCTGAATGTTAAATCTAGGCGGCGTGTTCAAAGAACCAGACCAAGCAAATGTGCAAAACTCTTTATTACTCATGGCAGATTAACAATGACACAAATTGCCTGTCGATGCTGCTACAACTTCAGAGCAGGAAGTGATCTAATGCATGAAGAAGACTGTGCACAGTCATTTGTAACGACACGAACACCACACAGCACCACCAGCGGTGATGTACAGTGTAAACCTCTTTGTTATTTTTTTTCCATTTTTATGTGGGTTTAACAAACCGTACCGCTTCTGTCACACATTGTCACTTCTCCACTGTCAAAATAAAGTTTTCACTGTTGAGATTATACAGTAAGAGCATACCTACTGACAGACTGGCTCACTGTGGAATACACTGAGCGACTTGGAGAAGACCGAGAGGGCAAAAACCAATTCAGCCGCTAGTGACAAAGTTGGGAGGAAACCAATATGGCAATCGTACATGTCATGTTCGCAAGAGAAAGAGACAAAGTTGTAAAGACTAGAACCAGAGCTAGTTAGTTGCTGTCAACAAACTGGTTTGTCCGTTGATTATACCGGGTAAATATTCAGTTTATATCTTATGTAAATAAACGACCCTTTCACTAAAAGCTGGTGGTTTTGATGACATTCATATAAATGAGAGTAATCACAACAGGCAACATTACAAGGCATTTTACACAAGTTGTACATATTAAATACTGTCATCTAAATGTATTGCAACACTTTTTTTTTTTTCTTCATGCGTGAAAGCATTTATTCTGCCACATTTGCTCTTAAGGAAAAAAGCATTTTGGGGGGGAAACTATATAGCGTACCATAACCTAAACATGTAAACTTTATACAATAAAGTGCTCCCCACAAGATCAACAGTGAGCTTATACAACCAATGAAGATGTGTGTAATATTTAAAGTACATTTTCATACGGCATTAAGAGCAAAACACAGCACTGATATGAACTAGATGGTCGCAAAACTTTCCTCAAGCTGTCAGTGTCGCCACTTCTGAATGAAAACCGAATAGCAGCCTTCATACGCAATGACTCAGTAAGAGCAGTGACTCGGTAAGAGCAGTGACTCAGTAAGAGCGCAGGTAGAGATGCGGTATGTACAATATTGCAAAGATGACAAGCCGGAAGGCACTTTTATGATTTGTGTGGGATCAAATTTAAATGAGAATTTAGCAAACTGCGTCTTCATCACCAGTGCAAAATATCCAATACGATGCTGAATATGGTGCAGGAGTACATTTCCACATGAGTGTAATTCATCTAAAAGGCCTTTGTAAATATAAGGGCCCCACTATGCTGATTTTTGAAATCGTTTCATTCCTTCCTTCCAGTACTAACACTAAATGTGATAATGTTACATGAATACAATACAAAAAAAATGTATCGGCCCATTTAATTCAACAGACACCTCAGTGGAAGGAGTCTAGATATAATGTGTATATCATGCTTACTGGCGAGTTAGACGATCCAAAGAAAAGTCTCAAATGAGTATTTTGAGCAGCTTTTTGAGTCATACTTTAATTAAGATAATACTTTAAAAGAACAAATCAGAGTATCTCAAAGACAGCAATACAAATGCAGTAACAACTGCACTTTGCAGCTGTTGGGCAGTGAAATCTTGGACTGTCCAAAACATAACAGTATAAAGTAGAACAGCAACAATAACACAATCCAATCTCCTCGAAATATGGCCAAGCATAGCGGTGCTACAGTTCTGCTGTGCATATGAAAAAACAGATTGCACTTTTAAATTTTTTTTCTCTTCCGAACAATGAAGCATAATAACTATTTAACCCTGACATGGTTTTGGGAGAATCTGATCGGACCGGGGGGGGGGGGGTGGAACAGAAGCAGATGGAGGGAGGCTGCAGAGTGTCCACCATCTCTAGGTGGTTTTCACCAGGTCATAGACATGGATATGAAAGTCATCATCGTATTTGATGTAGTAGACGGAGGGCTTGGCCGGGACCTGGTAGATGACCAGGCCTGTCCTCTTCACGCCCTTGTCAGTAACATACTCCACCTGTTTCCCCACCAGACTCTCCGTCTCTTCTCCTGGCTTCCTGTCTGCGGGCAACAGGTGTTTGTTTTCTGAGGAGTGAAACATGAAAACAAGTCACGTTTAAGTCGGAGTTAGATCGAAACGTTCCCGGCGTGTCACTCACCAAACACCGCCGACAAACGAGTATCTCAAAAGTCGGTATACAATAATGTCCCGTTTGGTTTATGAGCAGAAACATGCATGAAAAGTATTAAAAGTAAAGGTTCTGTGTTATTCTTTAAATGGTCCATCTCATCGTTACTCCATCACAAAAATGTGCTTCCGCTCTCTCATTTTTTTTCTCAAATCCAATTTGCTCAATGTCAATATTACGTCACTAAATTTACAGACCTAGAAATTAAAAAAACATTCCTCATAATTGTCAAGACTTTCCAGACAAGTGTAAGAATCCTCTGTGTATATATCTCATGAGTTAGTCAAGCTTGTAATCTGTTGAGTGAAAATAATCATGGACACAAAGCTTTAACAGACTGAAATATTAATATACGAGTTTATACAGGCCGCAGTATCTTAGTGTCTTTCACGAAGAAGTCTCACTATCTGAATTAAAATGTGATTAGGTGTTACGGTGCATGTGTGCCAAAGTCAACAGAATCATTTTCAAACGTCACATGGCAGATCGTTAAAGCTTCGGGGCAAAAACAACATTCAATAAACCTTTACGAGTCATGAATCTGTCTTTGTCTCACACACAAATCACCAGTACCTGCTTCAGGCAGAATCCTGAGGTCTCCGTCAGCGTAGTCGTCCCACAGCTGGTACATATAAAGTACGGGGTCCTTTTCATAAGTGATATAATACCAGTTGGTCATGATGGGAGCTCTGGAGAGGACCATGCCTCGCCACTCGTTCTTCTCTCCATCCTCCTTTTCAAACAGATGCTCCACAGCTTTGCCCACCAGCTCCTCCGCCCCTGGAGGTATCTTAATCTTGTTGTTTACTTACGGAGACACAGCCGCAAAAAAAAAAAAAGAACACGCAATGTAAAAGTGAGAAACATGGCGATTGATAATGCAACTGCTTAATTAAGCGGCTTACTAACTCACCAACTTTCTCCGACAGGATCTGCAGGCTGGACACTCTCTCGTCCTTGAACAGCTCGATGCCGTAGACGCAGTCGAAGCCGTCGTACTTCACCATGAAGAGAGACGGGTTCACGCTGAGCCTGTCCAGCACCGTTCCCTTCCATTTGCTCTGGTTCCCCTTCTCGCGCCAGTTGTGCTGAATGCGGACTCCCAGAATGCTGTTGGGATCCGGGGTCAACGTGTCGCTCAGCTCCCCGCTACTCCGCTTTCTGGTAATACAGTATGAATAAGCAGGTCAGCGGCTGCCGCCATCAAAAACCTGCATTATATGCAGCGTGAATGAAAAACATTCATTCCAGAAGTAAATATATATATGTAGGATATTGGGTATTTACAGTACTGTGTACCTGGATTAATCACGTTGGCATGTCGCTGTTTGTGACATTATAGTTACTATTACATTCTGTTCAATAACCACCGTTTACAGCATCACGTGATTGACATACACAGTAGCTTTGTTTTCTACATACCTGCCCCTTTTCTTGGACATGCCTCCAGAAAGTCAAAGGTCACTGATTAAGAGAAAGACAGAGCAAGGTTCAGGTATTATGTGAGTGAGCGAGACAGCTGCCAAACTTCACATGTACTGTTGTACTACACAGCATGAGGAAGGCCTCCGCTTCAGCTGAGAGGCTGGCCTTGTCTGGAAGAGACCCGAGACTGACAACTCCAGCAGCCAATAGATTAGCATGATGGAACAACTTCCTGGTTATTTACTTTGACTACACAGCCATGGAGGTCACGGTTTGTCATGCACAGTCTGCTGAGGCGAGACTGTGTACGTTTGTCATATTCGTTGCACAGCCTCAGTTGAGGATATTTTTTTTTAAAAGCCATTGAAGAAAAAATAAAAATCATGGCTGACACAAGTTCAAGAGCATATGACAGCCATTTCTCTGTGTCTGACAAATTACAGTGTGTAACGTTAGCCGGGTGCATTTTTAGTGGAAACAACTTATATATTAGCTACACACATGTAAAATATGATGAGGCGAGCCCGATAAACTACGCGTTAAGTCATGCCGTGTACCACCTGTGCTGGACTAAATCCAACACACCTACACCTCACACTGTAGGTTGTCAATACCACTCTGTCCTAGCTTCAATGCAGATGTTACTGTGAGATCAGTGGAGGCGGCTAGCTTAGAGCTACACCCGCTCTTCGGTGTGTCTCCCCCCGCTGACGACAGGTAACAAACACCGGTGACAGCTGTGTGTTAACAGCCTCGGAACATGTCTTCGTTACCTTTACGCAGATTTCATGTCAGTATTGTTCGGCTCGTCTGGCAGAGAAATGCTGCCACACACACACACACCAAGCCCGCCTGTGTAAATCTCGCGAAACCTGTGGAAAATGGGAGATGCGGAGAGGAGACTCTAGTTCCCGGCGAGCCCTCGGTCACCACGACCGCGGAGACGGACGTGAACACGCGCGCAATGCATACTGGGAGTTGGAGTCTTTTGGTGACAGTGGTTCTTGAGTTTTTAACGACCGAAGTTACACAGGTGTTGCAGACGGTACTGCATGCTGCGTTCGGGTGTTTTCGGAAATAGCGTAATTTCGGCATTAGTGCGTGTGATTGACATGAAAACGTACACAACCCAACAGACCACAACAGGCGAAGTGAGTCCGGGATTTTCTATGACGCCAGAGTTTCCTAGAATTTGACTTAAAGGGGCAGACTGCGTAAGATAGGTGTCAGCATTACATGTAAAGTTCTACATGTGATTTTGATTATGTTTCCGACTCCACTCTTTTTGTAACATGTACTGCCCATGACAACATTTTGCATCTTTAGTTCCCAAAAAATCAGCAAACACACAACACGACAGTTGCAAATGGGAGCACCAGAAGGCAGCAGCGGTGATGATCTTGAAATATTATCTGAATCATTCAGATAATAGATGTATGAATGCATGTATGAATGCATATCACTATCATGGGCATCATACATCTGCATGGGCAGCTACATTCACCACTCGGGAAGCAATTAAGGGTTAGTGAGTATGTGCAACTGATTGGGAACATCTGGGCTCCTGCCTTAACAGATGTTTTACAGCAAGGTAGTCATACTTTGTCCCAAATGGAATCTTACAGAAAACAGTGTATTTGTAATGTCCTGAAATACGATCCTCTCTGCACAACTTCAATGCACCACTGTCACCTGAGCCTATATCGTCATTATTGTAGGAGCCAAAAAGGACGAGTACATTTTCTTGATATGAAAAAGTGTGCTGCCAGGCTGTGGTTGGTATCCTGCGATATATTGGTAATAAATTGGCACCCGCTGATGACGTCATGGTCTTTTCGTGCCAGCACAGGGCGCGCAGCCCCAGGACGCCGACAGCCGAAGTAGTGTTTCAACATGTTTTAAATGAGTTACTTGTTCATTTGACACAGCGACAGTTACCGTCTTTCTTTGCTTTGAGTTGCCGCGGCATGTGCTTTACTTTTGTTGTTGTAGTTGAACACACTCACGTACACGTTAACCTTTCATCCGCCTCACCTACTGGACGACAAACCGTGAGTAACCTGAATGGATGCAACTTTGTTGAGCACTTATCTTGGCGATATTTCCATGGCAAGAATGCAGCCATCAAAAATGATGCCACGTTATTAATTACATTATATAATTAAAGTTGCAAATTCCGGTTGCAGTTTACAGGCTGTAAATGCGCATATCACATCACGCTGCGAACTAAACAGACCTCACTCAGGCTGGACTTGTAGTTCAACTGAATGCCACGCCTGCTCAGCTTTCCAACCACTTTTATTCTTTAATAAATATGACAGTTACATGTATGCTGCAAGAATGACCTACCTACCAACCAAATATGCGAACATGAACAAAACATGACTCATAAAATACAATTTTCTCCAAAGTGGTGGTGTCACTGTCACATTTTGTCAATGCAATTAGCATTCCCATTGTCATTTTTATGTTACGTTCAACTCACAGAAATGTGTTTGCATGTTGTTTTTTTGTGAGAGTTTTGCAAAAACGAGAAGTAACACAACACAATGTATGACCTCATTTTATTCACCACGGCAATAAAACAACATAACATCACGTGCGTGTACATTAAAAAGAGCCTTATCTTGAAAAGTAGATCCCAATCAAGCATGCTGACATATTGCCGTTCGATCTAATCATCTTAATTGTTTCTTAACACGTCTGAAATCCATTCCCTGAAGGACGATATGCGTGTGTAGACATCAGGGGTCCTGGGGTTTCCGCATTGGCGTCCAGAGAAGGAGACGACGCCTGCTGCAGCTCCATCACACACCAACGGACCACCTGAATCCCCCTTTAACAGAAACAAATACACTTTGTTTGAAATAGCCTCTTTTTTATTATTACCTGTGCTCAATATTAGTTGCTTACTGCACACCTAAAATAAGGTGCCGTCATTTTGCACCAGGGAAAACATCTTTCTATAAACAAGACAATCTCCGATCTTTACAGGAGAAGATGTTTAGTGTCTCTCCATCTTTACGCACAACTCCTTTTTAAAGTTTAGTTTGATTGCTCGATCGATGTCTTGCCAGTGCGATCTCTTACCGAGCAGAAGCCTTGAAAGACGCGGGCCCCTGTGCCACAAACCATAGTCCTGGTGATCGGAACGCCTCTCCATCTCCTGCGACATGTCCGCTGTGACAGGGCGGTCACGTTGACTTCCTGGAGCCTGATCGGTAAGGTGCCGTTATCCCCTACATCCCCCCAGCCGGCTGTGATGCACTGACTGGATGCGTTCAGCCGTCCCCTTTTCGGCAGGATCAGCTGCACCGCTTCAGTCAGTTGGGCTCCACTGCTGAGCTGAGACGAGGACATTAACGGTAGAAAAAATGTCATCTCAACATCATGTTGTGTGCTTTTTGCGCAAGCAAGAAAACACGATATACTCGCTACATAGCAAAATGATGTTTATGTAATAAACGGCAGTTTAAACTATCCTCACCTTTAGGAGCATGATGTCATTTGCATGTCCATCATAGTTGGGATGTGGAATGGATCTGACTGCACTGAACTCCTGCTTTGTAGGCTCATTAGCGGTCAGGGAACCAGCTCCAAGTACAACTGTGTAAGGTCTAGAGATCACAATTGGACATTTAGATATGCTCTCAAGGCCGATAATAATCTCTCTTAACAGAAATCATTTGTCTGTCTGTTTAGAGAAATCATACTGAGCACTCTCAAAGCATAATTTGAGTTGAAAGATACATTTTTCTATCTACGAATTACTGCTTTCCACTGATTTTTAAGTACAGTACAACAATTGCAGAGACTTGAAAGTGAACATTTGTCAAAGAGGTTTTAAAAATGACTCCTGCTTGAGACTTGGCTTCAGTTTGACAAAGAAATAAAAACTAATGTAATGTTAACTATGATGGATTACTTACGTCGGGCAAACTAAAAAGTCCCTGCAAGTGGATTTTCATACAGAATTGAAACAGGTGGCCGCGATATGAAAACATATTGGTTTAAAAAAAAAAAAAAAACCTTACATGGGTATCTGGCAATGTGCTGCCGTGAGCACGAAGTCCTCTCTCACCAGGGCTCCCCCGCAGTTGTGGCGACCTCGGACTTGCAGCGAGGCCATGTAGGGGCGCGATTGCGGGGCAGAATCTCTGCCTCCAACAATGTAAGAACCATCAGCTCCTGAAACACAAAAATCTTCATGCATTATTTCACCAGGTATGTTTTTCAGGTTTGTAGTGAATGCAGATGTATGTCTTTGCTAGAGAGCTTACCATTTAGGACAAAGAGCAGCAGTAGCACGGAACTGGTTGCCATGGTCTCTGGTCAAATCCACACCTGCTACTCACGGTCTTGTCATTTTTAGAGGAGAAAATGTCTTACTTATCCTGTGGTCTTTATTGCTTCAGTGTGTTTGCTAACATGCCCTGAAGTCATTGGTGGGATTACAAAATATGTGGTTTTTGGATTTCAAAAAACAGGGCTTCATAATTGATGCAAGAAACCGGTGGCGATAGAGCCATTTGTGTCACCCAAAACAATCCAACCACTTGTTTAGCAAAGGTAAACATTTAGGGTTAAATGGTAGTTAAAGTCCACAAAGGGGCAAAAAGAGAAAAAAGGGCCGTGTGTGTGTGTGTGTGTATGTGGCGGATTCTTATTAAGTTGTGGTTTATTCCTAAATCATACTGCTTAGATTTAAATCTTGCAAAGTGTGATGAGTTATTTCGCTTTCCTCTTTTCATCCCGTTGCATCACGTTGAGTGTTCAAAAGAGAGTTCTTGAGAAAGATTGTGGTTTTGCGTAATGCAACGTAGGCTCCTGCAAACAGCTGCTCTACCAGGCAACTGAGTCTCTCAGCTGTTTGGGATTGGGAGCATCAATTTTATATTCACAGGTAAAACTGTATTGAGTGTTGAGTATTTAGTACTTGTTGGCACTGTTGAGCTCAACTGATCACTGGAGGAAGAACCTTTGCATTTGTTTTATTGACTATAGCACCACCAGTACCTCGCTGCAACTCAGCGGTTGCTACGCGGCCAGACAGCTTTGTGAGTTTCATTTTGTTTTTGGCAAAAATGTATGAAGTGTCTTATACGACAACTTCAAGACAATAGTCTGGATTCATCGCTGCTTGATTTTGGGTTTCAATGAAGGGCGTTGGGGGGGGGGGGGGGGGGGGGGGGGGGGGCAGGCCAGTGATGGGTTGTTTTCGTTCAATCACACAGTGCTGCAGTGGTCATTGGAGACACACCTCGCAGAGATTTGTTTTTTATTGTTTCAAACCCACTGCTTCTATAATTCTCTACATTTCAGTAAGTCCCTTAACGAGTGTCCTCACTGGCCAACTTCTGTGACCAAACGTCTTCATGAATATCTGCCAACACAAGCCAAGCTCCTGGAAAAGGATAGTGTTGCATAAAATGTGGTTTCTAGTCCAAAAAAGGTATAAACATCTTACATCATCTTGAAAATGAACAAATCAAAATACACCTCCTCACAGGGTGATTCTGCTGGTGTGCAACAGGCTGGCTGTTGGTGTTGCGTCTTTCAACTGTAACTACCCAACGTCTGTACCCGATGTACCCAACGTCTACATATCTCAAAGTTCCTCTTCCTTTTTCAAGTCTGCCCCATTTATACAGCAGAGTTTGATCTTCAGTTTTATTTCCATCTATTTTAATTTCCTGCCACATTTTACAGGCGATGCTGTTTCGCAACTTTGCAAAGCATATATGTGACTAATACATGTGAAGGAGCGAACTCAAACTGCAGGGCTTCAGTACAGTATTTTTTTAATTTTTTTTTATAAAAAGAGTCACCTGTGATGAGCTTGAGACCTCGGGCAGACTGAACACGGAGGATGTGTCCCCATCACAAATACATTTTACAAATGAATTCAGTCCATGCAGTTGTCTTGTGTATAAGATCAGTGAAGTACATTTTTGCAGCTTTAATTCTGTTGGTATGGTCAAACCAAATGAGTCATTTTAAACGGGTAACATGCTACCACGTTCTAATAAGGCCCCCTTAATTCATGCTTTATAGATGAGTTATAACTCATTTATAAGGGTTAGGGTACGAGGTACAAATACTTAGCATGGACCAGACAGAAGTTATTCGCTATCACGTTTGTACTCCACTTGATTCACACGCTCAACATAACCATTATTATTACTGTCGCTTTTGTTCACTTAAATACAATTTGTGTTTTCTGAGGACATTGTTAAAGAAGGAAATCAAACACGGTATTTGCAATAAACTTTTATTTTGAATTTCGGTCACACTGATTGAACGCAAAACCTCCATAGTACAGTGAACGTCTGCTTTGCAAGACTTTCACTTGTAACGTTGGAGGATGCCATTGATCCAGGGAAGGTACTTTGATACATCGGTGTAGACGTTGGGTCGATCTGGGTATTTACAGATGTGGTTATAGTTGAAAGACACAACACCAACAGCCTTCCCGTTGCACACCAGAGGACCACCAGAATCACCCTGTGAGGAGGAAGAGGCTTCATCAGCGTATTCATTATGTGATTTTAGAGGTTTGTAGCATTTATATACCAGCTGACATGTTCTATTAACAGACAGAAAACCCACCTGACAGAATCCTTTCTTTGTGCCATATCCACCTGCACAGATAACATTGTCAGGAAGATTACGCCACACCTGCGTGCAGTCTTCCAGGTTGATGATGGAGACGTCCACCACTCTCAGATCAGCAACAGCTGGACCACGAGTCTGTATAGCTCCCCATCCAGCCACCTGGCAGTCGTCTTGGTTGTTCATTCCAGATGTGGGAAGAGGAATTGTTTGCACCCGTCCGTTCAGTGAAACCTTCTTAGACAGCTGGAGACACACAACGCTACAACTAATGCAATGTCTAATAACAATTGCTGGAATATGGAGCTGATGATAATAAAAAAAGATGACCCAACAAAGTGATGTCACCTGGAAATATGTACTTACTTTGAGGAGCATGATGTCAAAACCTTTTGCTACATTCTTATAAGATTCGTGTTTGTATTTTTCTTGAATGGATATCTTGTTTTCATCATTAACTCTCTTGAGATCGTGGGTGCCAAGAACAACATGGGTGATGCCACTGAATGACAAAGGGGGTGTCAGTACATTTTCTAAAAACTATAATGTATAATAATAATTTCTCATTTTTAAAAAGTTGGTTTATGTATCTTGACATCTTTTTTTCAATTCATTTCTAATTACATGATTTAAAGATTGCTGGAAGAGGAAATGCTCCTCACAGGTCACAGTGCGCAGCAGTGAGCACAAAGTCCTCACTGATCAGGAACCCTCCACAAATATGACCTACGCTGTTCTGCACCGAGGCCATATACAGCATCGAGTTCTCCGGGGCTAGTTCCCCATTTATGATCTCACTCCCATCTGCTGCAAAGATAAGAAAATCTAAATGAGGTTAATGTCCCATTAAATGGTTGGAAAATGATGATAATACTTTGAGAATCTTACCGCTTTGTCCGAGATACGCCAGGAGAGGAAAGAGCAGAAATGCGTGCAGAGGATGCATGATGCCTGCAAGACAGCTGACCTGTCTCTCTTCTTGGGGCTGTCATGCAGACACTTTTATACAGCTTTGCTGTGTTGGTTAGCGTGATCCTCATGTTTTATCTTGACTTTTAACCGCATCCTTTGACCAATGTCTGTTTGCCAGTTTGCAACGTATGTTATCTTTGCATCATCTTGTTTTTTTTAAATGTTTTCTGATGTCTCAACAGCGTGAAGCACTTTATGATCAACATGCGATGACTTTCACATTCGGTCACATTCTTCCTCGCATACCTTTTATGTCTTTCATTATTCACTTTTATATTTAGGACACTTTCAGCCTCTTGGTTGAGTTCATTCTAGGCCGCCTTTCTTCAATCGCTGGAAATGCTTACTTAGAATTATAACTGCAGACTTTATGTCTCAGTAGAAAGTGAAATAAAATTATTAAAAGATGAGAAAATAAATGATTGCATTTACATACACAAGGACTGTCACTTTCTATAAAAAATTTGAATTTTAAACAAACGCGGGACATCTTTTTACATTTGAACTGTAATGACCTGTTTGCTTTTCTTGAAATGTCCTTCTCCAGAAATCCATTTATCTTCCTCCTTCAGCCATTGAGTGTTAAAAAAAACAAAGCTCGGTGAAATAAAATGAATCTACACCAGGCAAAACGTTAAAAATGTCATGTCAATGTCATAGCTTCTTACATATCTTTCAACTTGAACTCTTACTACTACTAAGTTCTGCTAGCGAGCTTCAGTTTCACAACAGTCACGCTAGCCCACTGACCAATCACGCCGCACGTTAATGCTGAGCCGCACGTTAATGCAGACGTACTTGGCTAGGCCACCCAGAAAGCTCTGGCACGTCAAAGAATACGCCCAACATGTCAAACTACAAATCTGATTGGTTCAAGACTGTGACAATCAACAATATCGTGCCCATTTACTTAATTAAACTGCAAATGGATTCCTGCAGGCCTCGGGCCTCTTTTCTTACCTAGAGACACAGAGGTGAGATCTGATTGGATAAAAGCTCTACTTAAAACAAGCTGCACTGGAAGCAGAGCAACTGAGGAAGACCGTAGCTGTGCAATGAGATAATAAGATAATGGGAAAATAATTAGAATACATGTCGTGTATTTATGACAAATGATTAAATGATAAGCGATAACTTTGTGATTCTGTTGAGCCCAGCAGAGAAGGCTTAGCTGGCCCTGACGGCCCACCACTGCAAAATACATGACAAGGACGTTACCTCTGTTGTCTTGTAACAAGTCCATGTACTGCACAGCATGAAGGTATTTTCCCCAATCATGATTCCAATCCTGAACTCCAAAAAAACAAGAACAATATTGCCTTAATTAATATCCCATTTGTAGACTAATAATCACATTTTGCAAATGTACGAATTTGAAGCATACATTTGTTCATTTATTCTCTTTCTTCTTGAGGTTCATCCTTCAGGCGCTGATGTTTCAGTTACTGTTAATGAAACAACTTGCAGATCTGGTGCTGCAGCATATGTGTAATTAGTACGTGACAGATTGGTGCATGGCTATTTTCTTCCTTCTCCATTTTTTTGTTTTTGACAGTTTAAATATCTATATTCTGTTCATTCTGGGCCTTTTCCGACCTTCTTGCCACCTGTTTGTGGAAACAACTTGGTCACAGCAAGTCAGCTTATGTTCCAATAATCTAACCAGTGAAGAACACAAATGCAACAACAATATCCTTTGGTGTAGAAATACTTGGCACAGCCCGCTGAAACATTTCTCTGAAATCTGCATCAAACTAGACTCACCACAGTTTCCAGGTTCAGGTTTGAGTTTCGTTCTCACGGTTATGAAACTAATGCTAATCACCACAAACATGCACAGACCTAGACAGAAAAAACTTGCCTTACATATGACATTGTGTAACATATAGTATTCGGTAAAAATGCACTCTTGCTGTCATGTTTTGTCGTTCACATTTATTCATTGTCATTATATTGCATCATTCAAATCAAACTGCATCAGAAGCAGTTTATTGCCAAGTATGTGACACATGCAAGGAGTTTGGCTTGGTGACTGCTGCGTGACAATAAACTGTGCAATAGTAAAAGACATCATTTAAAAAAATAGTACGTTGAGACAAGAATGTTGTTCCCTGGTGAAGAAAGCTCATATGGCTTTATTTCTTAAGGACACTTAAGAAGGCAAAATTCCCGTGCCAAGTTCTTGTCAACTTTTACAGAGGTGCAATAGAAAGCATCCTGACTGCAAACATTACAAACTGGCATGGGATGTGTACGGCACAGGACAGGAGGGCTCTACAGAGGGTTAAAACCGCCCAGAACATCATTGGTACCCATCTACTACCAATCATCTACCCATCTACCCCAGCCGCCTGGAAAAAGATACGGAGGTGTCAGCTGCCGAACCACCAGACTTCAAACCAGCTTCCTTCCTCTGGCTGTGAGACTCCTTAATTCATCCTCCGCGCTCCATAAATATTATGTCGATTTTTGTTGTTTTCTTTCCTGTCCAGCAAATTGGGACTACAATCTAAATTCCGTTGTGCAACCCTGTGGTGCAATGACAAACGAAAGCCCTTGTGACCTTGTCACCCTGTGATTATACTCGGCAGAGAAGGCCGGAGTCAGACCAAAGGGTTGCATAGTTTCTCTACTTTTTGACCATTAGTGGGCGCCACTCCAACAGTATATGTCACGTCTGCCCCCTGCAGTGCGTTACAAAACTCCCTCAGTCCAAGCCAAACAATGTGTCCGTCATCCTTCAGAGAGAGAGAGAGAGTTGTGTGATGCACATTCATCCAGAGGAACAGAATAGAAAATGACACATACTGCATTCAACTTTCCTTGCACTTCAGTCAAGGAGAAAGCCCTGATGAAGCAATGCAGACGTGACAATACCTGACTACACCATGAAAGCATACTGATGCAAAACTATGTGTAAGTTTGTGCTTACTACGTTGCTTGTGCCTCAGGAGGTAGAGCGAGTCTTCCACTGATAGGAAGACATGGCGGTCCGATCCCTGGCTCCCCCAGCCCGCATTTAGAAGTGCATTTGGGTAAGCTACTGAACCCCAAAGTATCAAAGTACCTCTGCCATCAGTGTATGAATGAGTGTTTGAATTGGGTAAATGTTGGCTTGTGGTGTCAAGTGTGTTGAGTGATCGGAAGACTAGAAAGGCGCTATATAAATGCAAGTTTGTTACAGTCAGCAAATATTTTCCTGAAGGAATCGTTTTGTTAAAGCAGGTATTTTTGCGCAGCACCCTGGTCCAATATTGAATACGTCATTGATTCATTTGACATATGTTTTAAGTTATAAATGTACACGTCTAAATATGGACTGACTCATTAATGTCTTTTCAATAATTCATTTGATTGAAATATTCTATGGTTCGAGTAGATTTTGAAATTGTCATGGCCTATGTGTCTTTATATTGGTTACACTTTTCATGTGGATTCAAATTAGCGCCAACATGCACACCCTCAATATGTTGCCATGGACTGAGAACCAAAAGAATCCCAGTTATTCAGGACTCTACTCTTGTGGTCATGTTATGATCACGAGGGGACATGCCCTGTTGTGCATGTTAGTACATTTACGACTACGTGCTTTGCATTTCCACGTGTTGCTCATATTGTGACATGTATGTTATTAATGGCCTACAGTTGTTGCTAAAATAATACATGGGAGTTTTAAAATCACATTGACAGTATATTTATGTATTTATTTAAAGGATCCCCATAAGCTGATGCCAATGGTAATAGCTAGTCTTCCTTCAGTCCTACATCCAGTACATCATATCTATGATATACATACTGTAAACATTACATTTGTGCTGCATTATGTTCATTATATGTGGATTATTAATTGTGTAAAATGAAAGCGATAGATCGGGTAAATGTTCAAATGAGGTAATATCCTATTTGCAGCCTGAAGAAAATACATTGTGCAACTTATCATTTTGTCTGAGACATACCACAACATAAAACAAAAAACCTGTATCATGGCGACAGGATGATTGAGCTGTTGTATTGTGGCTGTCAAGTCTGCCCTCTTTATACAGCAGAGTTTGATCTTCATAGTTTTATTTCCATCTCTTTTAATTTCCTGCCACATCTTACGGTCGATGCTATTTCGCAACTTTTTAACGCATCATGTGACTAATAATGTGAAGGAACGAAATCTAACTGCAGGGCTTCAGTACAGGATGTGATGCTCCTTTTTATTTCATTAATTTTATTACATTTTTATTATTATTATGTGATGAGCTTGAGACCTCGGGCAGACTGCACACGGGGGATTCATGCTTTATAGATGAGTTATAACTAATTTATAAGGGTTAGGGTACGAGGTACAAATACTTAGCATGGACCAGACAGAAGTTATTCGCTATCACGTTTATACTCCACTTGATTCACACGCTCAACATAACCATTATTATTACTGTCGCTTTTGTTCACTTAAATACAATTTGTGTTTTCTGAGGACATTGTTAAAGAAGGAAATCAAACACGGTATTTGCAATAAACTTTTATTTTGAACCTCCATAGTACAGTGAACATCTGCTTTGCAAGACTTTCACTTGTAACGTTGGAGGATGCCATTGATCCAGGGAAGGTACTTTGATACATCGGTGTAGACGTTGGGTAGATTTGGGTAGCTACAGGTGCCATTGTTGAAAGACACAACACCAACAGCCTTCCCGTTGCACACCAGAGGACCACCAGAATCACCCTGTGAGGAGGAAGAGGCTTCATCAGCTTATTCATTATGTGATTTTAGATGTTTGTAGCATTTATATACCAGCTGACATGTTCTATTAACAGACAGAAAACCCACCTGACAGAATCCTTTGTCTGTGCCATATCCACCTGCACAGATAACATTGGCAGGAAGATGACCAAGATGACTCCATTGCTCCTTGCAGTCTTCCAGGTTGATGATGGAGACGTCCACCACTCTCAGATCATCAACAGCTCTGCCACCAGTCTGGTTATATCCCCATCCAGCCACCTGGCAGTCATCTTGTTTGTTCATTCCAGATGTGGGAAGAGGAATTGTTTGCACCCGTCCGTTCAGTGAAACCTTCTTAGACAGCTGGAGACACACAACGCTACAACTAATGCAATGTCTAATTTCATAACAATTGCTGGAATATGGAGCTGATAATAATAAAAAAAGATGACCCAACAAAGTGATGTCACCTGGAAATATGTACTTACTTTGAGGAGCATGATGTCATTACCACTTCCTACATTCTCATAAGGTTTGCGGAAGTATGATTTAATGGATATCTTGTTGTCATCATCAACACTATTGAGATCGTGGGTGCCAAGAACAACATGGGTGATGTCACTGAATGAGAGATAACAAAGGGGGTGTCAGTACATTTTCTAAAATTATAATGAATAATAATAATAATTTCTTATTTTTAAAAAGTTGGTTAATATATCTTGACATCTTTTTTTCATTTTATTTCTAATTACATGATTTAAAGCAGGGGTCTCAAACTCCCGGCCCGCCACGTCATTTTATGTGGCCCGCGAATCCGCCAGCAAAAAAAAAAGTTATTATTTTTTGTTTTTTTAAGTTAGACTAATAATAATAAAAATATCCCTATTGTCGAAATTATGAGATAGAAAGTCGAAGTTATTCGATAGAAAGTCATAACTATGGTAGAAAGTCATAATTCTGAGATAGAAAGTCAAAATGATGAGATACTTAAACACAGTCATAGAAGCAGCTCTTTGGCTGGTTACTGTACATTTAACATGGAAATGTATTGTGAGCACATTGAAGACTACTTTAAACTGTGAATGCAGAGAGTTATCAATATGTTACGAGTAGTTAAATTTACAACCGGCCCTTTGCGGGCGACCATGATGCTGATGTGGCCCGGAGTGAAAATGAGTTTGAGACCCCTGATTTAAAGATTGCTGGAAGAGGAAATGCTACTCACAGGTAACAGTGCGCAGCAGTGAGCACAAAGTCCTCACTGATCAGGAACCCTCCACAAAGATGACCTACGCTGTCCTGCACCGAGGCCATATACAGCATCGAGTTCTCCGGGGCTAGTTCCCCATTTATGATCTCACTGCCATCTGCTGCAAAGATAAGAAAATCAAAATGAGGTTAATGTCCCATTAAATGGTTGGAAAATGATGATAATACTTTGGGAATCTTACCGCTTCGTCCGAGATACGCCAGGAGAGGAAAGAGCAGAAATGCGTGCAGAGGATGCATGATGCCAGCAAGACAGCTGACCTGTCTCTCTTCTTGGGGCTGTCATGCAGACACTTTTATACAGCTTTGCTGTGTTGGTTAGCGTGATCCTCATGTTTTATCTTGACTTTTAACCGCATCCTTTGACCAATGTCTGTCTGCCAGTTTGCAACGTATGTTATTTTTCCATCATCTTGTTTTTTATGTTATCTGATGTCTCAACAGCATGAAGCCGAGAACTAAAAACATAAGTAGCAAATGTTCAAATGAGGTAATATCCTATTTGCAGCCTGAAGAAAATACATTGTGCAACTTATCATTTTGTCTGAGACATACCACAACATAAAACAAAAAACCTGTATCATGGCGACAGGATGATTGAGCTGTTGTATTGTGGCTGTCAAGTCTGCCTTTTTTATACAGCAGAGTTTGATCTTCATAGTTTTATTTCCATCTCTTTTAATTTCCTGCCACATCTTACGGTCGAGGCTATTTCGCAACTTTTTAACGCATCATGTGACTAATAATGTGAAGGAACGAAATCTAACTGCAGGGCTTCAGTACAGGATGTGATGCTCCTTTTTTATTTCATTCATTTTATTACATTTTTATTATTATTATGTGATGAGCTTGAGACCTCGGGCAGACTGAACACGGGGGATGTGACCACATCACCAACACATTTTACAAATGAATTCCTCACATTATTTCTGCGTCAGTGCAGCCATCAGTTGTCTTGTGTATAAGATCAGTGAAGTACATTTTTGCAGCTTTAATTCTGTTGGTATGGTCAAACCAAATGAGTCATTTTAAACGGGTAACATGCTACAACGTTCTAATAAGGCCCCCTTAATTCATGCTTTATAGATGAGTTATAACTCATTTATAAGGGTTAGGGTACGAGGTACAAATACTTAGCATGGACCAGACAGAAGTTATTCACTATCACGTTTATACGCCACTTGATTCACACGCTCAACATAACCATTATTGTCGCTTTTGTTCACTTAAATACAATTTGTGTTTTCTGAGGACATTGTTAAAGAAGGAAATCAAACACGGTATTTGCAATAAACTTTTATTTTGAATTTCGGTCACACTGATTGAACGCAAAACCTCCATAGTACAGTGAACGTCTGCTTTGCAAGACTTTCACTTGTAACGTTGGAGGATGCCATTGATCCAGGGAAGGTACTTTGATACATCGGTGTAGACGTTGGGTTTATCTGGGTATTTACAGTTTGCAGCTCTGTTGAAAGACACAACACCAACAGCCTTCCCGTTGCACACCAGAGGACCACCAGAATCACCCTGTGAGGAGGAAGAGGCTTCATCAGCTTAGTCATTATGTGATTTTAGAGGTTTGTAGCATTTATATACCAGCTGACATGTTCTATTAACAGACAGAAAACCCACCTGACAGAATCCTTTCTTTGTGCCATATCCACCTGCACAGATAACATTGTCGGGAAGTCTACCCCACATCTGCTTGCAGTCTTCCAGCTTGATGGTGGAGACGTCCACCACTGTCAGATCATCAACAGCTGGACCATGAGTCTGTGTAGCTCCCCATCCAGCCACCTGGCAGTCGTCTTCTTTGTTCATTCCAGATGTGGGAAGAGGAATTGTTTGCACCCGTCCGTTCAGTGAAACCTTCTTAGACAGCTGGAGACACACAACGCTACAACTAATGCAATGTCTAATTTCATAACAATTGCTGGAATATAATAACAATAAATAATAATTATACGTTGTATTTAGTGCTAAAAGGCACTCAAAGACACTTTATATGGTAAAAACAGAAACATCATAACAGTAAGAAAGAAAAATAAGCACGAAATATGGAGCTGATAATAAAAAAGATGACCCAACAAAGTGATGTCACCTGGAAATATGTACTTACTTTGAGGAGCATGATGTCAAAACCTTTTGCTACATTCTTATAAGATTCGTGTTTGTATTTTTCTTGAATGGATATCTTGTTGTCATCATTAACTCTCTTGAGATCGTGGGTGCCAAGAACAACATGGGTGATGCCACTGAATGAGAGATAACAAAGGTGTCAGTACATTTCTTTTAATTATAATGTACAATAATAATAATTTCCTCATTTTTAAAAAGTTGGTTTATATATCTTGACATCTTTTTTTCAATTAATTTCTAATTACATGATTTAAAGATTGCTGGAAGAGGAAATGCTCCTCACAGGTCACAGTGCGCAGCAGTGAGCACAAAGTCCTCACTGATCAGGAACCCTCCACAATGATGACCTTTGCTGTTCTGCACCGAGGCCATATACAGCATCGAGTTCTCCGGGGCTAGTTCCCCATTTATGATCTCACTCCCATCTGCTGCAAAGATAAGAAAATCTAAATGAGGTTAATGTCCCATTAAATGGTTGGAAAATGATAATAATACTTTGAGAATCTTACCGCTTCGTCCGAGATACGCCAGGAGAGGAAAAAGCAGAAATGCGTGCAGAGGATGCATGATGCCTGCAAGACAGCTGACCTGTCTCTCTTCTTGGGGCTGTCATGTAGACACTTTTATACAGCTTTGCTGTGTTGGCTAGCGTGATCCTCATGTTTTATCTTCACGCATCCTTTGATCAATGTCTGTTTTCCAGTTTGCAACGTATGTTATCTTTGCATGATCTTGTTTTTTTATGTTTTCTGATGTCTCAACAGCATGAAGCACTTTATGATCAGCATGCGATGGCTTTCACACATTCGTTCACATTCTTCCTCTTTTACCTTTTATGTCATTCATTCTCCACTTTTACATTTAGGTCACTTTCAGCCTCCTGATTGAGTTCATTCTAACCCTCCTTTCTTCTTTTTTTATGAATAATTGCTCAGCAACATGAAAGGACTTTTGTTAGATGAATTCAATAAGTGAATAACTCAGATGCAACACCAGGATTCTGTATTGTGGAAGTCAAAATGTGTCACTGTGGCCATACGGGTCACTATGAATCCATTCTTGATTCTCCTCTTCCTTTTATTTAGCTCATGATTTATTTGCGTCATCTTTCAGTTTTGGTCATTGTGGACCCACTTCACCTCACAAGTTCACAACAAGACTTAAATTGGGTGAATTTGATGACTCAACAGCACTTTGTTGAACATCTTTTTTTTATCATGCTAAGATACCAGATCGTAATGATTTTAGTATCTTTATTCGTATCTGTATTTGAATCATTTGGCTGTTGGGGGTTTTGGTTAAACAGCCTACTCAAACATTTTCTTCTGAATTCATATGACGGTATCAGATGAACCACAGAAACAAGTTTCCGGCTTCAGTTTATGCAAGACTCTAAATGTAACCGTCTGCAGGTTGACAAATATACCTCCAACACATGCAGGCGAGCGCACACATACACAAACCAAGGGAGGACAAATCTATGGTGATACATTCAGCATGGTCATGAAAACCAAAACAACAGGCTTGTACTGAGAATGAAGCAAAGGTTTATTTCTTATTTCTCTCGTTTTCACATTGAGGTCTTGCAAATTGGATTTGAAAATGCTCTTCATCATCGATAGAACATACACCAGGAAAGAGTTGCCTTTTAGTCTGGCACTGAGTTGGATTGGCTGCAGAGCAAACTTGGTCCAAAAAGGTTTTGTCCATATCTTTTGTAAAGGATCCCCCTACAGTCTTTGACATTTGAAAGTGACATTTTATTTTCATTTCAGATATAGAGCAAACGGTGACGGGGCAACTTGAATACTGCAATGCCTCCACAATAATACGTTTTATTTATAAAGCACTCTTCAAGCAAAAAGCACACCCGTTGTGAATTCACACGGCGTAAACGGATAACTGCAAGAGGTTGAAAATAATAATTAGCGTACAACATATCAGCCAGCTCATGATAAGAAAGAAAGGATGCGAGTTGTTAAGAAAGGCCATTCTGTAAAAGTCAGTTTAAAGACGAGATTTAGAGTCAGCGACAGTGTCAGCTGACCTCATGTGGAGGTGGACAGCTGTTCTACAGCAGAGGAGCCAGTACAATGCAATGCAATCAGAGAATTGTTACATTCAACAATTATTTAGCTTGAGAATCCTTTTGATCCAGGGAAGGTATTTTGATATATTTGTATAGACGTTGGGTACATTTGGGTAGTCACAGTTTTTTTTCATGTTGAAAGACACAACACCAACAGCCTTCCCACTGCACACCAGAGGGCCACCAGAATCACCCTGAGGAGGAAGAAGCTTCGTTTGTTTATTCAGTCTCTAGAAGACGAGAAACCATTCAGACTAAAAGACGTTGACGTTACATTTTTGTGTTAATGGACAGAAAACATACCTGACAGAATCCTTTGTCGGTGCCATATCCACCTGCACAGATAACATTGGCAGGAAGATTACCTCGAATATGACCCCATTTCTTCTTGCACTCCTCCAGGTTCACGATAGGCACGACCACCTCCTTCAGGCCGTCGACGACTTTCCCACCAGTTTTTGTCAAACCCCATCCGGCCACACTGCAGTTTGATTGATCTTTTACCTTCATCTCCGTGTTTGGAAGTGGAATCGGTTGTACTCTTTTGCCCAGTCGAGCTTTCCTAGACAGCTGGAGACACACGGAATGACAAAGTGACAATTAAAAACCAGCAAGGACCAATTCAGAGCATACGTCTTGTCCTCTTTCAGAATTCAAGTTCAGAAAATAATCGGTGGAAGTAGGAGCTGTCCTTAGTATTGATATCTGTGCTTTTCATTTTTACAGTTTTGGGCGGACTAGAACTGAATAAATCAGAACATGAAAGAAAGATTTTACTGTAAAAATGCTTCACCTGAGACTGTTGGGCTGATTGAATATCAACTTACTTTGAGGAGCATGATGTCATCCCCTTTGTTGACATTGACATAAGATGGAAACTTGCATGTCTTTACACGGTATCTCATTGTGTTATCAACCTTCTGGAGATTGTGGGTGGCGAGAACGACGCTGGTGGGATTCCTGAGGGAATGATCAGTGAGCGGTTGTCAGCAGTGTTCATTAAGTTGTGTTGACAAAATCAATGAAAAGATTCACGGAATATAAAATTCTTTGGATTTTTGATGACATGATTGAAAGATTGCTGAACGAGGGAAGTTAACTCACAAGCGCTCACAGTGCGCTGCAGTGACCACAAAGTGTTCATTGATGAGGAATCCTCCACATACATGAGCGCCATTGTGCTGCACTGAGGCCATGTACAGCATTAACTTCTCTGGGACATTCCTACCATTTATGATTTCGCTCCCAAGGGCTGAAAAGATAAGAGGAAAAGAAGGACGAGTTAATGCAGCATTTGGGTGATCAGAGACTTAAGACCAGACGTAGTAGTCTTACCGTAAAGTCCAAGATACAGCAGGAGATGAAGAAGCAGAGACCTGTGCAGAGCATGCATCATGCCGGTGATACTCATCCTGTTCTCTTTGAGGTGTCAAGTCGACCCTTTTATAGCACAGTTTGCTCAGTAAGGGACCCGTGGTTAAGGTCCGCTTCGACAACACCTCCTAAGCTACATCCTCTGTGCGTCGGTAACACGTCATATAGTGCTGAGTGCATGCGGTCAGTAAAGAAATGCAGTGTTGCCGCTCTTATAGTCAATATAAAGCGTCTGGTTCAGCAGCCGCAGCAGCCTGAAGCACGTACACACATGATGTGATCAGCATGGGATGAGTTTTCACACAGTCTGTTTGGAACCAATGTATTCTCTTCTCCATTTGATGGCATTTGATATTTTCAGTTTTTCCCTTTGAATGAGGCCTCCAGCAAGAGCACCGGGGCTTTGAAGCACATTTAGCTCAGTGGCCAAATCCTGGAATTACAACATCTACGTCTGTCACGTGATGCCATTGGGCCTAAAAATACTTTTTCTTATAGACTTACATTTGGAAAGAAACATCTGTTGTAGTAGGTACATTAACTCCCCAGTAAGAGCACTGTATTAGCCTGATTTAAATCAGTAGCCTATGTCCTAAAAGTTGGTAAATGCATTAATAATCCAGAGTTTTCCTCCGTTCATGTGATTGAGTCCGACAGTCTGGACCGAGGGCTGGGAGGCGGGGTTAAAGGAAAGGCTACTTTCTGCTCGATGAACTCCATGGATGCAGAAGATCTGCGTAAATTTATACTCTGAAGACAAACTTTCTTTGCATCAAGCGCCACTGAGTAACTTTCACAGGAAGGAACGGGGCCCTGCCTCCCTGAATCCAGTTCTCTTTATGCATCCATGTTTTGTATCTATGGCACTTTAAGCATATTTCATTACTTCTTAGAATTCTTAAACTTTCTTCTCTCACTGTTTTGTATAAACTGAGCCACTTAAGCTTCGGTGACCTTTAGTTTGATAAACCTGAAGTGAAAAAACGAAATCATTTGTTACGGCTCCACTCTTTAGCTGTGACCTTTGGGCTGTTGTTGGCTTCTGTCAGTGTGTTGATTCACCAACAACTAAATGAGTGACAGAAACTGCAGGTTTGCATGTCTATATTCTCAACTCACAAGTATGCAAGACTCTAAGCCTTGAGATCGCAGTCTGATAGCTAGAAGTCTGATAGGCTATCGTGACTCATCTGTTGGTTTGGTTTCACCGCAGTGGAACATGTGGGTAAATGGCGTGCATTATAAAGTCTGAGGTAAAATAAGGAATATATGAAGAAGTAAGCACAACGAAATCTATAAATCAGACGTTTGTATGTAATTGTTCTCGTTAAACGGGAATAATTGCTGAAGCATGCGGAGAAGAGCAAATAGATCCACGATATCTTTTCACGATGTTTTTACTGCAACTCAATCCAACATCAGGTTTAATTACTTGCTGTTAGCAGACTTGTTTAACACGAATCAGTTTCCACCACCAGTCATGTTCACTATGCATCTATGACTCTTTTATTCTCTTCATTATTTATATTTTGGACCATGTTGGTTCTCCTCTCACTTTTGGTGAATACTCATATGTGGCCACATCAAATGACCCTTCACGGAATAAACTTGCAAAATGCAAAAGGCAATGTTGACCAACCCGAAACAACCCGAAGGTTTCTTTGAAATGTTGCTACAATCTTGATCCGCAGAAACCACAGTTTCCAGCTGCAGATCTGAGCGTTGGTGTTGGTGCACAGTTGCAGTTTTGAAACCACACTTCATTCGTTGCATCATTATTCAACAGGCAGCAGCAGATGTTTCCCAGTGCATTGAAACATATTTCATTGTTTATACTCCAGGCTTTATGCAAACCATAAACACTAGTTGGATTTGTGTTGCATTCAGTACGACCTTTAATGTGCAGACAGAGTCTCTGCACCGCAAGCAGAGATAGGTGAGCAACAGCAGAGTAGTACTATTTAAACTTACCCTGAGAGCTTTTGTACATTAAAATGTACCCACCTTCACCAGCTGCAACATTAAAGTGATGTACACTCGACTGCATCAATAATTATAATCCAGTAATAATATCTTCAATATTTCTTTTAAATGGACCATTCTGCATAATGAGTATTTTTACTGTGGTTCTTGAAGTACATTCTGATTCTAATACTTTTGCACCGTTTCTTCAGTAAAACTTTAAATGCAGGATATTTACTTGTATTTCTACAGTGTGATAACGCTACTTTTACTGAAGAAACCGATTTGAGTACTTCTTGCCACCACTGCTTGATCTTGACTCAGCACTTTTAGGGTGTTTTCACATCAGGTACGACAGCTTCGTACTGTGCCGGAGTACGACTGCCCCCTCAGAGTGATGTCTGACATTGTACTCATATTCTGATCAATGAAGGTTTCTGTATTCGTCTCAGAATATCTCTGTCAAAGTATAAGAAACTGTTGTAAATCAAGCTCAGGCACCAAGTTATTACTCAGAGGTGTGAAACTAGCGGTTAGGTTTGTCTAACACAGTGTCAGTGTCTTAACGTTTTGCTGCTACTTCATGCTCAATGTAACTAGTTTTCTGTGCAGGTGTGGGTCTGTTTCCGTTTGACCTTTAAGGTTCAGGCTGTTGAGATGATTTGAGGTGATTTTAAAAGAGGTCTCATGCAACAGAAGACGCTTTGGACAGCGACCACATCACTGCAACCCTCAGCCTGCACGAGCCAAAACACAGCCGGCTGGCAGGAACAGAAACTAGCATAACCACAATTATCTTAGAATTAGATGAGCTGACTTCACGCTGCTCCATTAGGATGCCGTGTTCAAACTCATTGATCTCCAACTAATTATTTTCAAACAAAATATGTCACGAATGACTTCCTCAACCACACAGATATCTACTCATCAAACACAATCAATTACAATTCAAGTACAAAAGCCCTGCAAAATATCCTGTGCATCATATTAAATGAAGACGATCCTCTAAAGGAGTTAAATCTAATATTTGTTTACATTTTATCCCTGTAAAGCTTTAATATGATGACGAGCTGTAGTAACTGCTAGCCAGTGGTAACTGTGTCCCGCGCTGTTATTTCCACGAGCTGCTTTACCATCTACTGTACAGTGGATACCCGTTTAATTGTGCCAATTCCATGCATTTCATACATGACATGTACATACTCTACACAAAAACACCTTACTCACTACCACAATAAACATTTGTACCACTTCCACTCTTGGTGTATTTGGGTCATTGGAGTGTAACTTTGATGGGGAGTCTTACTGCATCATGTTGTGCTGCAGTCTTACTGCATCATGTTGTGTCTTCACACATCTACTCTACATTTGTATACCATCAAGTGTAACATTACACAAAGTGTATGTTATCTCAGCTGTTACGGTTACTCTGTTAGTACTTCATGACGTCCAGCAGAGAGCGCCAGAGTTTACAAAGAGACTTTTAAAATTGCTCTGCTTTATCACCATCAGAGGGTGCTGCTTCTCCATCAGTGCAAATCGAACGTAAAGTCACAAATTGATCTGTCTAATGACTCTTCTAACAGCATCGGTCTGTGCTGCATTAAAGCCCACTGCCTCACTTTGAGGAAACCAGTGAGCATGTGATCTCGCTCCAAATACATGGGGTACATGTCTCACAGTTAGACCTGGAGGTGGTTTATAAAGTGGAGCTATATGAAAATGAAAACAACCACTTACCTGATGTCTGATTATATGGTGCCGCTTGCTACATGATTGGGGTTTTAAAAACCCTTAAAATCTAAATTTCTGATTAAACAGCAACAGAATCTTCCTGGTTTCGGGATGAAAGACCTCAGAGCCTCGGAGGCCCACAGCCACTGAGTCTGGTGCTGAGGCTGTGGAAGTGCTGCACAGGACGGGAGAAATCTGCACTTTACTCGATAGCTACTGCATTGTTTCATTTTCTTGCTCATTTGTGGTCATTTTAGTTTTGATGTAGACGTCAGTCGGGTTGAGATTGATCTTTCTGTGCTCTTCATACCGTCATCATAGTTTATTCTGCCTCGACTCTTTCTTTCTGGCTTTGACGTGATGTTATGAGCTAAAGGGGGCCTACCGTGTCGACACATTGAGTACGATTTTAGAGGCACTGTGTCAAAGTCATGTGTTTTCAAACCTTCATATAATGTACATATGTGTCGAGCCAGGACAGATTTGTCATCGGTCCTTAAGGCCCCACACTTTGGCCTGCAGTTGAACCCACAGCTTGTCTCGACACAACTCTTTCTGTTCCACCGTCTGTCCGCTATGGTAAAGTACAATATAACCTTTATATACAGCTTGTTTTTAAGCTTTAGTTTTAGCCAGGATTTGAGTGGAAGATTGTTCCCTTACACACTCAGTGGGAGTGGATCTGGCATCCAGTTTTCTTGCTAGTGTCAAGTTCTTTCTCCTCCGACATGTTGACAGACCTGGACAGAGTAAATGCTAATAGTCTGATACACGGACTAAAATCCAACGAAAACCTTCTCGCCTGCTTTATTTCATATATCCTAACAGGGAAAATAAAGCAGATTTTTGACACTGTTCACGAAAGAAATTTGCTTTTAAGGAGGAAAAATACACCTGTTAATCTTTGAATTAAAAAAACAACAACTGCAGTGTTGAAAAAGTAGCGCCAAGCACGCAGTGACAAAACACAGAGTCTGTCTGGTTTCAGGGGCATGAAGAACTCCTTCACACAGCGGGCCTTGAGGGGCAGGGTGGATAGGCTTTGGCACGGCGAAAATTTAGCATGAAGCGGCACTGACTTTGGTCTTTTCCAGTCACTAACAGCCAAAGACAACCTCATGATGTTGACTGGGACGTTGGCCAACATGTGGCTGTTCTGCCTGAGCTGGCCAAACTATAGATGGTCTGTGCCCCTTAAGGCTGCCACCACCTTTTCTGTGATCATCTTCTTATATTCTAAGATTTTATTTTGATTGCGTATGTACATTTTGATTACATTCCTATGACAGTTTACCAGGGGTGGTGCAACCTTTATGCTCACATCTGCATGAAGAGATGTTGATCATAGCGTCATAGCCAGTAGCTGAGGCTACATCAAATTAAAAGATCTGTTGATGTGCAGCCTGTGGTTCCCAAACCAGAAGTCAGAGTGAAACAATGGTGCATTGAGAAAAATTAGCAGCAGTCTTGAACAACTGCAAGTATTTAGTTATCATTTATTGTTAGCCTTTTACACCAAAGCCTTCAGTGTAGCATTCAGAGCTCTAACCTTTTTCACCACCTTCCCAAATTGTCCTAAAATACACTTTAAATCGTCCCAGTATACTTTTTTGTTGCCCCAATACTAAAATGACAATTATAAAAACATTTTCCACAGTTAAAAAAGTGATGCGTTGCATAAATAATACACTGTGAAAATTGTTAAATTATAAATGAGCTCACATTTTATAAAAACATTCATTGACCATGTCTTACACGGTATGTTTTGCCGGTGACTCGAGTCAGAATCCCACCACCACTTCAGGACGCCAACTGCCCGACAGCCACGACAACTACTTTCACTGCCGCGGTTCGTCGTCTTGCTGTGTGTGCGTGTGTCAGTGTGTGTGTGTGACAGAATACTTGTGCACTCTTGACGAGCGCTACCTTTGGTCCCGAAACCTTTCCAGCATGTTTTTTTTGTCCCTGGGTAAGCGGGACACCCTGTGTGACACATTCTCATTCTGGCCTCTACTTGAAATGCACTTAAAAATGTTGATGGCACATTATTCCTGCTTTTTCTTTTCTGTTTTTTGAATGCGTTTTGTATGCGTTTTTTGACACGACAGCGAATGTTAAGATTGGTAAGGACATCACGGTAATATAATAGTGAGGATATTCTCTCTCTTGATGAGCGTTAGATGAGAAGATATAGACCACTATCTGTCCACTGCATTGAAGCTGCAGCCAGCTGCTAATTAGCTGAGGTTAGCATAAAAAACTGTCAGCAGGGACTGCTAGCCTGCCTCTGTCCAAAGTTGAAAAGGAAATGTGCTTACCAGCAACTCTAAAGCTCGCTAATTAACACATTATATCGCATTTGTTCGGTCTTAAGTCTCCAATGGTTGCTTGGCAACATCACGGTGAAACCTGCTCCAGCCCAAGAAATAGTTTCGGCACATGAACCCCTTGCCGCTTTCACACTTAAGGTCTACATAACTTCGTTTATGTAATGTCTTAATGAGGGAGTTTTAGAGGTGCTTGTGGGTGGATTTCTTAACCTTTGCACAGAGCCAGACTAACTGTTTGTCCCTGTTTCCAGGCTCTATGCTATGCTATGCTAAGCTAACCGTCTGCTGGCTCGAGTTTCATATTTGCTGTGCAGACACGAGAGAGGTATTAAACCTTCTCATCTCGGCCTGAAAGCATAACTTGGTGCTGGATAAAGCTCAAAACGTTTTGTCCTCCCATATGAGAATAACAATCATTTGATTTCCTTACTTTTCCTCTCATCCATTCTGATTCACACAATCATCCCTCCGTCCACCTCTTCACCTTGTCCCCCGGTGTTTGGCACGACTGCAGGCATCCGGAGAATGCCCGACATGGGGTTCGGCCGGTCGGCCCCACATACCTGCAGCGTGGCATGGCAGGGCTTTAGGGGAAATGTGGCGCATGTGCCACTCAGCAGCCCTGTCTGATGTCCAGTAAGTGGCTTCAGACATGAACACTAATCCACTCAGTGATGAGAAGGCCTCAGTCTGATGGCTCTGCTGCGGGCTGCCAAGACTGTCCGAGCACACGCTCAGGTTCAGACAGAGCGCGCTGAAGACAAACTCTGGGCTTCAAAGGGAATCATTGCAACTTTCATGAAATTGCATTTCCTTTGCAGGTATTTGACTGTGATGAATCAATTTGTTCATGCTTTCCTTCTTTCTTATGAACTATTTCAAAAGGACAGTGAACTCTGTCTTTGCTCTCAGATGAAGTAGAAGACATATGAAAAAGATAGCGTGCGGAACAGTTAAAAAAGCCCTGTATTTTTCTTTTTACATATTTTTGTCAGAGCAGTGCAACGGTGAATGATATCACAGCTGAGTGGAAAACTTCAACCTCGTTAACGTTGATATTTCCGTTCATTACCTCTAAAGTAGCTTCAAAGTTATTAACAAAATCTTTCAATCAATTTGTGCCATTACATCTGTAGCATTACATACCTCTGGAAAAAGGAAGTTCTAAGAGTTCGTCTAGTTTAGTGATTGCTTCTGAAGTTGTGATAAACCAAAAACAAGTTCATGCTGGCCGAAAAGGTTTTAGCCTGAACCTACCCTATTTTGTTCAATTCCCTTTAAATTCATACATTCGTGTAACAAACTTGTCATTTGCGCATATTTGACCACTGGTTCATTTGGGCAGTCCATGTTTATTCACCTCAAACAGCCGATGAACTCCAAAACTTTGTTTGTACTCGCGCTTGGCAGAGTGCGTGCAAGCTCCCAGCATGCATGGAGAAGTTTATACTTCGCTGTTCGTTGCATTGTCCTCCGAAACGCCAGAGGGCGGACGAACAAAATGACCTGTGGAGAATCAAATAGATAACAAGTGTAACCCATAGACCAGTGGTATTCAATTCAAATTCAACCAGGTCCAGTTAGAGGGAATCTCCTCAACTTGCGCTGTGATTGAGTCCCATATTTATTGAAGTAGCCTAGCAGTTATATCAACGTATGTATGTAGTCAACAACTGAAAATAAAGAAAGTTCAACGGACAAACATTTAAAAAATATTTATTGTCAATTTTCAAATATAACTCAAATGATACTCTAATGACAAATAAATGTTCTCACATTTCAAGTAAAATAAGGGCCGCATTTAGGATTAGAATACATAATGGAACGCTTTTAAAAATGTTCATCTGAAAGAAAGTATTTCATTTTAGAAAGATTTATTTAACTGACTTGTCCTTGCCCTTCAGATTCAAATTCATAGAATAAAGCCAACAGCAAGAAGGAAACTTTCAGGGTCTCCTGTCGATCTAGCCAGCTGTCACCTTATTACAGTTTTTGCTGTGAAATGAGGAGTTATCGAATAGATACCCAGAGCTCGTCCATTGCAGTCTTTCAAAGCAAGCGACAGAGAGAAATAGAAACAGAATATTCAAACATAATTTCTGGCCAATTTCGCACCTTTTTATCGACCTTGCATGCAATCGGGCCTCACCTAAATTCCCCCCATGTTCAGTCTAAACACAAGCTGATGATACACCCACTCGTGTCCAGAATGTTGTACATTTAAATTCAGATTGCCACCTCTAGTCCCACATAAAAAGAAAATGATCACACCATGACTGTGTTAAATATGGTATTATTTCAGATATAGTGTTGAAAAGGTTTCCGCAAATGTTAAGATCGTTGTTGCTGTGTGAACATTAAAGCTACAAGAAAACCTCCACAAAGGAAAATGTTGTGTTTTTTCCCCCCCATTGATGAGCCGCTTCTTTGACTTTACCTAACGGCTGGCTCAGTAACGGTTATGTATCTGACTCGTGACGAGACTCCACAGGACACAAGAGAGATTGGATTTTCTTCACTTCACACAGATTCATTTGCATTACAAAGTATACAAGTAAACCGCGCTGTCCGGAGTCAGACAACTTCACAATAGCACTGTACATTATTTTATACATCCATACCCTTCGAAGATGTCCTCCTCCTCCTCTGAACTTTCACCTAGACAAGTCACACTGTGTACCTCGACCAAGTCATAACAGAGTTTTTTTTTGATGAACAACAGTCTCCTTCCCCGCTCGTCTTCTCCTGATATGGATATGATTGATTTTACACAATTTCAAGACACAAATCTTTTTTTCTCCCACACTGCAAACTAATGTTTGCACCACTTATGACACGAAATGAGATTTAAGAGAAAAAACTGAACAGGTTCTGCTCTCTCGTGAATTTGGTCAAACATACATGTATGTAGTGTATACCTGATAACCACACACACACACACACACACACACACACACACACACACACACACACATGCTCACAAACTCGCATACACTCATCCGTCGTCCACCCTTTAGTCCATCTATTCAGCATTATAACTTGGGCTGTTTTTGTAACAAAACAAGGCCTAATCCTAAATTCAGGGAGCTGTGAATGTGCCTCAACAAATGGCAGACAAATGAGAAGGATTAGCGAGGGCCTGTGAAAGAGTGAAAGGTTTGCCATTGATCTACGGTGGTCCTGTTCTCTTTCAGGGCCACTCGGTCTGAAAACCCCACTGAGTAAGAGCATACAGGGCCACTCCAGAGCCCCCTAGGCCACCGAGAGACACACAACAGCCACAATTAGTCTCAGGAGCTGTAATGGCAATTCAATAAGCGCTTTAAAATTGTGCCTTAGTCCGTCTGCCACCCCCCAACCCCTCCCATCCCTCCCATTTTCGTCTACATACATAAGATTGGTATTATGAGTGGCGAGGGGCTCTTTTTTTTCTTTCCCACCCACCACAGTTCTTTTCAGTCACTGTGAGAGAAAATGACCACACAGGGTTTCAAAGGTTCCAGGGGCTGTGGTTTGTTGTCGCTGAAGCAGCGTGACTTGTGCCCCTGTAGATTTTGCCTAAGGCCCTCAAAATGGGCTTCAATGATTACATTTTTTTTCTGTCAATCAGCTGCGAATTCATTTTTGAAGCAGTCAATGTAACCTTTTCCATTTTGAATGGGTCATGCAGAATATACCGTCACATGTCCCGATGTGAAGGTGTGATGTGCTTCGCGGTGTCTTAAGTGGGCAGACAATACAACCAAATTCATGTTGCGTAAGAGGCCTGTGCCGAAACATAAAGAGATGACGCGCTGTGCAGCCTACCAGGTGCTGTCTGACGGACACTGAAGCGTCATTATCGTCATCGCATGACTCACTCTCTCGGCCTTCTGTTGACACCGATCAGATCAAACATAGCCCAAACACCTGTGCTCTGGACATCAACACATCATGGCAGAGGAGGAGCTGAGGATGTCTTCTGGATGGCTGTCATTTCCATTCTCCTGGGCTCTCTTTGGGACATTCCTCGTTGATTTTGCACAGTGTTTAGGGTTTTCCTTTTGCCTCCTGATCAAAGGCCAAAGCTTTTGATCAGGACTTCCAAAGGATCCCTCTTGTTTTGCTGGCAAGCACGCTGACAGGACAGTGGTGGAGCAATGATAATTACAGCTCCCATTTGGTGTCCCTGGAACTGGCACATAACAGCCAGTCGAACCCTCAGGCCAAGGAGAAAGAAGAGATTCTTGGACGGTTAAAAAAAAAAGGGGAGAGAGGAGAGGTAGAGGAGAAAAGGTGGACGACAAACTGACGAAGAGGCGAGTGAATCGGGAGAACGGGCAGAAAATGAGATGGCTTTGTGCCGTGCATGTTTAAGTGTGTCTGCCTGCTGAGGGTTGGATACCAATCAGATGTTCAGAGATACCTGTAAAACTGTACTGTATTCTGCACGTCTGTATAGAAAGCAAAACAGCTTAAATATACTGTATATCATATACATGCAACATTGTAGTACTGCGAGCTTGCTAGCTTGTACGAAAAAGGAAATGTAAACATGAAGATTTGCCGTTTAAGGCTGTTTGCAGGGAAACTGTTCATTTTTTATACTTCGGCATTTGTACAGGTAGGACAAACTAGATGCGTTTTGATGAGTGAACTTAACAGGTGTTGGTAGGCTGATTTTGGTACCTTTGGACAGAGACTGACCAGCTGTTTCCCCTGGTTTACAGTCTTTACGCTAAGCTAAGTTAGCTGTCTGCTGGTGGAAGCTCCATTTTAAAACGTACGGCCATGAAAGTGGTATCGATCTCATCTAACGCTGGGCAGGAAAGTGAATGAGCACGTACTCCAATGTGCCAAACTTTTCCTTTCTAATGTCTATATTTTACAGTTAGAATACAACAGCAACAAAAGGAACATTTACAAGCAGTCTTTACTTTACCCGCAAGGGTGCACAGCTGAGGACAAAGACATTTGCATGGCAACAGTACCGCCAGACCCCCCATACTGATGTGCTGCACCCAGACCTGTGGAGCTGAACTACAGTGTGACTTCACGCCATCCTGACCAGACATGTACCCCCGTCACAGTAATCTCACATTATGACAAGCTGAAAGGTTGGCCTTTATTCACCCCAAACAGCCACTATTCATCCCCCGACTCTCCTTTCTGTTGGCTGAAAAGAGCCGAGTGGCCTCCTGTACCACTGGAGGGCTCGTCTGTGTGTAAATGACCTCGATGCTCGGGTGCATAGTTCACGACCGCGGACCTTTCATCAGACACGGGGAGGTCCTCCACATCAACGCCTCTCCTGCTGTGAGTTTTGTCATGATTATGATGAGGAGGGGGATTATGTCTGAGAGCTCTGACGGAGATGTTACCAATGCTTAACAATCAGCTTCACGCTTGAGACAAGATTAAAATGCCATTTTGGGAGACGTGATTTGCAAACTGCTTTCTACTGTAGCGCAAGGCAGGGAGCCGTGACTCATGATTTATCCACATTTTTTATTGAAGTTTACCAAACTCAGCATGGACCAAGGCACTCACATGATTTTACTTTGCTGAAATGAATCTAAAGACTGTTTGTTCTGAGACTTTGGCCTTATATACAACCTACTATTACTGGCCTAGAGCTTGACAGCTGTTTATGATAAGTGGATCACAAGTGTACCGATATCCAGTAGTAATACCATATAAAATGAGCTGAATATGGACTTGATTACTTTTTTTTCCCCTTATTTTTTCAAACAGTATGACTACAATCCAACACAAAAAAGTAGACAATAACAATAAACATCAACTTCAAACAGTTAGAGTACAAAATGTTTTAAATATATTAAATGTTCTATTAGCAACAGCCTTGTTGAGAAAATGTTAGCAAGACTTAAGAGAGAGGCAGCATGTAATAACCCTTTACTACTGTGTACAAAATTAATGAAGTTGCTGCTATGTGACATCTGCTTTACCTATGTCTGCTATAATGCGTTAAATGACTCAAAACGTATACTTTTTTAATTTCACAACAAAGAATCGGAGACTAGATGAGACTTTGCATTTTCTTTTCTGATACTGATTCCTACTCTATCAGCTGTGGGTTGTTGAACGGGAGAAGCAAACACACAAAGGTCATCTCAGAAAATCCAGCATGTAATCCCAGTAGTTAGCGTCGTGTTCTTGTCATACATAGACATACACAGACAGAACAGTTCATTTAGCAATGTGTTTTAAGGCAGTAGAGATTTTCATCTCGTCTGCACAGTTCAGGTGCAGATCAGTGTCTCTTATCCAGTAGTGTCAGTACAGTATATCCCAAGCAACATGTGAGGATGTTGGATTTGCAGCAGCGCCATAGCCAGGATTTTAGAACCACTGAGGGCATGAGTCCAAGTCCCCTTCGAATTGTTCATTAATTATTTGGTTTCTCGTTCCTTGTTAACACTCCGATTAGCAACTTGAGGCGCGTGACTGGAGTTAAGAGACGCCATGTACAACCGTGTTGTTTCACAAGTAGCGCATTTTAAGCCAATAAAAAGCTAGATCATCGTCAGACGACAGCCGGTGGGTTCCATTTTGGCCAATGCTTTCTGTATATGAATACGTAATCTGTGTATAGAGATTATAATGATGTAAATCCTCACAGCTTTACTTCACTTAAATTTGATTCTGGTGTATGGATATACACAGATACCTATTTTGTTATAACTTTTTTTTTTATTTTCACTGGCCTAAAAGTAGTCAGATTTAGCCTTGTAAAAATATCACATGTGACACATTCATCTTTTCCATTTCACGTGTGAAATGTCCAAAAACCACATTATGCCTGTACGTTAATTCAGTGAAATGCTGTTTGACATGTATGTGAATGTATCATATGTGAAACGGTGTTGCACAAGGAAATATTATTATCTTATTATCATTTTTCAATTCCTCATTGGTTTAAATGGTGGTCAACATGTGACGAAGATGAGAAATGTGTTTAACATGGTATGATACATGGTGACAATTTAATTGTAGAGTCGATCGCATGCTTCCGTTCTTAGTTAGCGGAGCATCTAGAATAGCCTTGCTGTCCCTTTTCAGTCCTCTTACAGCCTCTTAAAGTCGTCACCCCAACACCGCACATGCAGTTCAGACACACAGACGATACTGTAGCCAGACAGGTGCCTGGATATAGTATAATCCTACTGTATATTTACTGTATTACTGAACATCATTAGAGAAAATAACTTAAAGATCATACTAAATCTACAATTGTTACAGCCCTCAACAAATGTACATTTATGTGACAGGAGGATGGAATAATGAAAATGAAGATTGCCTTCACGGCTGGATCAACACTAGTGTGAGGAGGCAGGTGAGCCAGTCGGCCGGTTGCCGGTCAGAGTTCAGACTTGGGCAGCTAGGAGGGGAGCATGGGCAGGAAATGAGTGGACGGGTGTCTCCGGCGAGCCTTGTGACCCCGCCGTGGCTTCCCCCGCCCGTTCAGCGAAACAAACATCTGCCTGCCGCTGTGCTTCCAACGGAGGGAGGCGTACGTGTTGTAGCCGTTCTCCTCAATGCGCTCCTTGAACTTGCAGCTCGGGTTGTACTTCACCTGTGATCAGAGGGAGGAAGACGGAGAGGTTTAAGAGGCTATTCCTGATGTGCTGGATTAGGCCAGTTTCCAATAAGTGCACAAAGGTTAATGTCTGTTGTTGCAGTAAAGGATTTCCCAGGTGTGTGTAATTTATAGTTTTTGCTTCAAGTATTTCGCTGGTTTGTCTTTTTGAAGCCACAATGGAAGTTTTTAGTCTACAATTAAAGGCTTGGTTCACCCCAAAAAACATTATGTTCTTCACATTGGGGTTTCACGATATCCACCTCTCATTTTCCATAAACCAAATACAGTTTATGTCAGTCAACTTTGTTTGTGCTGCTCAATTTATTTAAGAAATAAAAACCTCAAAGCAACATGTCCTTCCAGAAACAATGTTCTGATTACTTGGAATAAGCTACAGGCCCCGATCACTGAAAGCTGATCACTGACTGGATCACATGGAGTTCTGTGAAATATCCTGAGTAACTGGGACATTGTTACTGGAATGAAATGTTGCTATTTTTCAATGCCATCCTTTCAGGGTTTCAGTTGCAGGAACAAAGCTCAAACCCCCCAAAATACCACACATTTAAACACAAATATTGAGAATAATTTGGGTGAACAGAACAGGTAACGCGCTCAAAGTAATTAGAATGAACAAAGTTGGGAATAAAACCAACCTTTTTCAAAATGTAATGTTATGTTCTATCAAATATCTCTTTTCTGATTAAGAATAGAATAGAAATGTACTTTATTCATCCCCAAGGGGAAATTTGTCTGTGGCAGCAGCAAACAGGGTTACACAATAAAATAAAATATTGGGTATGGAAAATGCACACTATATACAACATAATAAAATAACAGAGCAGGACCTATTAACTTTAAGAAAACAAAGTAATAAAAATGCACAGTATGTACACTGAATAGAATTGTATTAAGTTAACTAAGTAGGAAAACAAAATAATAATAAAAAAGAGCTTAAGAGCTTTCTATTCAGGTATATTAATCTGTGAAGGTAATCCAACAGTCAGCAAAGCCACGTTTGAGTCTTGAAAGATATTGTAGTGAAAAGAGGTTCTGCTGCATTCCCTTTTCCAGATCGTAATCGTGCGGCCGTAATGAGGCCCTGTCTGTGATAGCATCAGGGTAGTATGAGCCCGGCGTGATTCACCTGCCTTTTTTGTTATTGTGGGAGCATTCAGGCCCGGGTCTTCAGATCTGCTTATGTCTTATTTACTGTGTTCGCTTGTTGACGGCACTTCTCTTATCACTGCTGCTGATAAGAGGACTGCTGTCCAAGATATAAGTACATGAGCTAGACACCACACACCTCAGGTCTGATGTGCGGCTGGTTATAACAAAGAGAGGTGATTACTTTCGAAAGCTTGCTGTGTGAAACATCAATTGGCAGATGGCACGCGAAGACTTTTAAAGGAGCCCAGCTGGCTTTTTGTCATTGCTGGTCTGGTGTCTTCTCTCTGCTATTTATTTTGACAGTGGAACAAGCCAACTCAAGCTGCAGGTATCGTCAGCCGTGGCCCAGGTGTACAGCCATGATTGATTGCGGCACTCTGACCTTTTCTCTGGACTTTCCAGCAGAAGATTCCCTTTACTGCCGCAGAATCCAGCATGTTTGGGTAGGCACTCATTTGGGACCCCTATACATACCTCCCCTACCCTCACCACCCTCCTCCCTTTCCCAGCCCTCCCATCTTGACCTGCAGAAACAATGTTGCCGGGTTGTATACGCACCGATCCAAAGAGCGTGCCTTTCTTGGACATAGCTAAGTACAGCCCGGTGCTGACAGATTTGATGGCAACAACTCCCACACTGACAGATCGGATTTCCATCAGGCCTGGAAAATAAAAGAGGGAACAAGAGTCTGGGTTAGAAACATGTAGCTTTTGGGAGTTTCCCCATCAAAAGCCACTCTATCATTAGCGATTAGAATACCAGACAGACATATGCTCTGGGGGGAGCCAAGGACAAGAGAAAACAGCACACGGATTCACATGACATGCCCAACGGCTCGGAAGAGCTCCCTTTGTGAGAAGACCAGTTGAGTTTGGAGCGTCTCGCTCAAAAGGTTGAGATTTGATCATATCAGAAAAGGCGGGAGTTTATTAAAGCTTAATTCAATAGCTTAATCTGTACACCCCGGTCTCGGACTACATCCTGAGATGCACCAAATTTGTAACATGCACTTCTGCAGCACACACATACAGTGTCTGAGCCTGCACAGTGTCATTCTGCCTCACTGCCTGCATCCGTTCAAGCCTCCTAGCTCCAGATGTGACACTCCACCCTGATGATGCCCAGTTTTGACACTCCACCCTGATGATGCCCAGTTTTGTTTACTGAGGGACACAAAACCCGGGCCTGCCGGCCACTTAAGCAGCCTCTCCAACTCACTTCACCCCGCGAAAAAAGCTGGCAAGCTTGTGGCCTAATTGTTTCCTCTGGGCTCTGATTGCAAACAAGTCCCATGTGGCTCCCTCTTGATCTGTTTTTTGTCCGCATGCAAAAATAACGGCACACAGCCATTGTCATGGCTACGACAGGGAGATGTTTTGGAGATGACCTGAAGGCTTACCGCATGGTTCTGAATAGCAGCTAATTGCTGGTGATGAAGCTCTCTTTTGGATCATGTTTTTTTTTTTTCTGGCTTAAATCGCCCACTTACACCTTCAAAAGCGCCCTGATGCGGCCTGCTATCTCACCAGGCCACGGAATCTTCTTTTTACACCCCTGAAAACCACGTCTGTGCAAAGAAAACATGCAATGTTGCTGCTCAAACACGAGGCACTGTGAGATATTTGTAGAAAAGGGGATTGTTGGCTTTGGAAAGATGCTGTAAACAAAGTACCAGATCAAGGTGTTGAAGGACAGGGTGGCGCAAAGCTGGTAGGAAATGAAGTAGTCATAAAAGCAGCAGTGGGCCACTGGTCTGGGTACCCAACTGACCAAACCCCAGCTGCTTTGGTACAACAGCGAAGTCTTGTTCACGGCAGTGACTGAGTTCCTGAGCAGTCTCGCTGGTTAAACCTGTCCAGCAATGACATATAAACGCTCCCCTCAGGGGTCCCGATAACCAAGATGACATTATTTGTCTGTGTCTGCCAGAACTGTCATATTTCTGTGTGATGATGTCCACGCAATGTTGCCGATGCCGACTTTTCTCAATGAGCACATCTGAAGGGCTCCAAAACTTAAAGAAATATACATCTGCTGCTCCCATCATTCTAAACACGCAACTATCTCCAACTGTTTTTTTATTCTTTTTTTTTTTTAGCTCTGCTCCCCAGTGGTGCTTAGTGGTGCTTGAGGTCATCTACTTCAGGCACGAGGAAGTACAAAGAGTAAAAAGGAGGAAAACCATGAGGAAGGTAAACAAACACAAACTCCTTTTGAGTGTCTTTCTTCTCTGACAGGGCCGTGTAAACGAAGCCCTCTATCCGCTCGCCACAGCTGCGGGGAAGGAGGGAATGCCTCCGTCGAGTCCGTCCAGGTACCAGCCCAGCTGCACCCCTATCATTCCTGCCTCTGATCCTCCGAGGAAACGTGAACACTTTGATGGCAGCCTCCTCTTTACGAGCTGTGTTTACAAACACCGGGTGCGCTACGGTGGCACCTGGAGCGTGCAAGGGACTCGTAAGCAATTAGCCGAGGCCCCGGCTGGTGATTGGAGCGCTGCAAGGGTTTATGGGGGATTAGTGCAAGCCAATGAAAACCGCTGGTGCCTGTAAGTGGTGCCAGCCATTATTTGCTGGTTTGAGTTTCCAGGCACAGTAGGTGTGTTGGAAGGGATGTTTGTCACATCTGAGACATTGCAAAGAGTTGTTCGTGAACAGTTCAAGTTTCAAATTAGAAGAAGAAAAAAAAAGCGTTAAAGCTGGAAAATAGTCTTGAAGAAATGTATTTTTAAAATTTGAGGGGTCCCTCTGGCTGACATCTGTAATGATTTTGTGAAGCACTTCAACAAATCTCTACAGCACATTAAATACTTTCTCTCCTATCGTCTCACAGGTAGCCTTCATGTCATTTCATTCATACATGCTGGTGTAGCAGCCAGCAGACACAAAAGATCTGAGCACATGAAATGGGGATTTCACATTGTCTCGAGGAATCACTCGGGCTCTGGACGCTTGACCACACATCTATAAAGACCAGTTAGATCCATATAACTCACAGTCCCCCCTTTGAAAAGTCACTCCATTGTGTTGAAAGCCTGAGAAATCAGAGTGAGGTATTTCAAGCTATTAGAGGGTTTTCCTAACTGCTGAAATCCAAATGTCACTTTACTGGAAGGAAAGGCTGTATGACGGAATCAATTCTAAGTATTCATTTTTAACTGGAACTATTACATTTTTTCTTTTATCATTTATCATTTGTTTTTGATTGTTGGAATCCTAAAACTATTAATTGTGGCTTTTAGGCCCCTGCAAACCAACTTAAATTTAGATTGGACAAATGAATACGTCTAACAGTGTGCAGTTTGAAGTGCAGTGTGGGGATAATCCTCTCTTTACACCCTGTTAATAACGTGTGGTCTGGTCTAAATTGTTAAGAACTTTTAACACAAACGGGCAGGAATATATAGTTTGCTCCAATAAAATTACCTTTTTTCTGCCGTAATAGTTGAGTGTTTAGAGAGAATTAAATCATTTTTTAAGCTGTGAATAATTTTCATTCAAGAACAGTTTCAAACCTTTTGAACCAAATCACAATTAAAAAGAAGAGAGAGAAAGAACGCAGACAAATTCATTCTTTGTCCCTGAGTTGCATTGGAAAGTGAAGGTCACTCCTGCTCCGCGTTCTGCTGAGCAAGTATCAACTGATGGCCCGATTGAGCTCATGAAAAAGGTCATTTTGGCTTCCCACTTGCAATTGGCAAGATCTCTTAACCTTTGACATGTTTTGGCTGGGACTGTCAATAAGCTCAAGCTGCCATTACAAGCAAATCCTGCACTATACATGTCTAGTCAACTGTGGACTTGCCATTTATTTCTCCTCTATGGGATTTTTAAAAGCATAGAAAAAGTCTTTGACCCAGTTTTTTTTTTTTTTTACTTTCTTCTCTTTCCGTCCCCCATTTTTTGGACGTTAGCCCAACGTCAGATCATTCAAGCCTTTTCTGACTTTGAAAAAAAAAAAAGAAAAAAAAAAGGCAGAAAGGAAAGAGAGAGACACTCTCACGGGGTTCCCTTTTGTCAGACTCATGGTATGGGGGAGGAGGAGGGAGCGAGTACAGGGTGAAGGTGCTGGTAATAAGATGGGGGTCTCGGTGGTGGGGGCAGGCGCTTCCAATGGCTGCTGCCCCCGAATAAGTCTTTGTTACTCACCTGAGAGGTGAAGAGCTAGACAAGCTAGACATTAATGACCACGGGTTTTGAATGGGGCTCTACAAAAGTGTGGCAAAATGGTTCCTTTCATCACAAATTTGAAGCAGAAAAGAGTGAAAGATTTTTCCTGCTCCTTTCCTCCCCGTCTTCTTTTTTTTATTGCTTTTCTCAGGTCTTTAATTTCTTGGGTTGCCCCCTTGAGCAGCCCTCCATGGCTCAGTGCTCGACCAGAGCGGAGCCTGGGAATCTTGGAGTTCCCGCTGTGCTCCTGCCCTTGATTGACATACCTTTTCAATTATTTCACAGTTTGCTTGCTTTTTAAACGAAGAGGGCCCTGTTGTTTTTTTCCTTCTGCCCTCCTTTTCAAAACACAAGCTTTTCATGTCGGGTCTGGGCTGCCGGGCCTAATGGCTGTGACCAGCACCTTTGATCTGCCATGACCCCCTTGAAGGGTCTGGTACTGGGCGAAGCAGCCGCCTGTGTGTATCGGCACAGACAAAGGCTGCATCACTCACCATTGCTTTAAACACCTTGAGATATTACCATGAGAACAGGCGCTCTAGTGGAGGCCATCACAGGTGGTGTGATGTGGAAACTTGGACATTAACCCTTGAATGTACAGTAAAATACTAAACAAATGACTTGTGGAGACAGGTTGGTTTTGATTGCTTAATTCCCAAAGGGAAATGTGCAACCTGCAAACAATGTCTGTGTTCGCGTATTTATGCAACTTTGGCTCATGGACACCACAGCGCTCTCTAATACCTTCGGGGTTGATACCGTTTTACATTGATATCCAAGCAAACCTGCGTGGTGGTAATTTCTGATTAACAACATCAAGACGAGTTTTGTCTTCCTGTAAGTTTAACTCAGCATCTGCAGATGAACTCACGCCGCAGTCCAATGAATGAGCTGCATGAATGAGCACAGGAGGTGTCAGCTGCATCCGAACATTTTTGTAACGTTCTGAAACTGACAGTCGGACAGTCACAGCCAATTTGCGCAGGTTTGAGCTTCGCTCTCGGAGTGTGTCTGCACTCGGTTCCATTTTTACTCTTTGCTTCAGCCCGTTGTTCCCACTAAAAATGCCGTTTTTCTCACCCCAATGCTGAGTTTTTATCCAAAAATGTTAAGTCTTCCAAACACTGGATGTGTTGCAAAGCGATGACATAAAGTACCCAGTGGGGATTGTGGTATTGCTGTGTGTTAACCTTTGGCCACTTCTAACTGTCTCTGTGATCAGTCATCTGGTTGTCAATACACTACAACTTCATCATCATCATTCACCTGTATTTATGCTTTTTGTCAGAAGACGTCACAATAATTGAACAACTAAAAAAGAGGAAGGAGACAATTAGCTTTTCTATTGTGCGGGTGGTTCCCTGATTATGGGTCCCTTATTATGTGACTTATCTGAATATGCTGATCATAAAAAGAGGATCTGTCGTGGACCAGTTTTACCTGCAGTCTGAAAAGCAGCCAAGAAACACAAGCAACGATTGCACACTGCCCTTTCATTTAGTAGTCCATAAAGCATAATCATGACATTGATTTGGGGCAGAGGCCATTGTTTATTCCCTGACAACATAATGTTGAGCAACAAAAAACTGATTATGGCCCTTAGCATGTGGTGAAGAAGTGTATCAGCACAAGAATAACTGCTTCGGTGTCAGTGGCCTTCAGTTTCAAACCGTGGCGGAAGAAGTATTCAGTAAAATGTTCCCTGTCAGTGTTTAACCAGGCTGTTTCTGGATTAATACTACTGCTGTGTATGTTACATTTGTAGATGTTAAAGGTTGCGCTAATTTGAACTACTCTACATACTGTTAAGTTGTTTAATTGACAGCAATGCATCATATTCTGTAAGATCATCATTTGTTTGTAGCACCACTGTCCTGGGAGAACCACGTATCTATAAAAAGTCAACCTCAGAAAAACAACCCTGTTGCATCTTATAGCTGACCCAAGAGACCCGACACGTGATTTTCACTGTCCAGGAAATGTTGTCAGACAAATGTACAAAAATACAATATTTCCGGAGAGTGGAGTAGAAATATAAAGCTTCATAAAATGGAAATACTACGAGTAAAATCGCTTGAATTTGAGTACTGAACTTGGTTGAATGTACGCTGTCTGAGAGATGCAATCAAAATGAAACAATGACTTTAAACTAGGACTGATGGAGAAACCTTTGTGCTACTGAAAGAATAAATCTCTGCTGTCTGGCACGTGATACTGGATGAGTGATGATCTCATTGCCGCGAGTGGGCTGATATGAAACCTGATCTTCAATTTGTTGTGGAATATGACAGAGAGGTAGTTTACGGGAAACACTGTGTTCTGCACTGAAATAGTTTGAATATTGATGTGTATTCCTCTCTCTTAGAAAGAGGATGTAAAATCATTGGAAGCAGCCCTGCTAGGTTCGTTGTGAAGATGTACACTAGTATTTATAGTGACAATTGAATGACAGCAAAGTTTTTTTTACTATTAGGTGTTTAAGAAGGTTTATTGGTTTGACTTGGACTCTGAAGAACCACTTGAAAGCAAAAATGTGAGCATTTTCATGTTTTTGGAGTGTATATGTATGGTCCTTTACATGCCTCGCTCAAATCACGTAGGGGCAGGTCAGGTCAGGGAGGCACAGACAGGAACAACACTGATCAGCCCCACACGGACTATTAGTTGAAACCAGAGGATAGAGTCGAATCACAACACATATACAAAACACACCCGAACTGAGTCAAAGGCAAGAGTAAACACGATCCTCCTGATGAACCAAGACTTCAGGGGATGACTGGGAGTCTCTCCTGGTAAAGTATACTCTATCAACCGAACTTTTGACCCCCTGGGACAAATCCGTCCCACACAGCCCTTGATTAGCAGATGGTGAGGAATTCCCCAGATCATGTTTTGTTTAAAAAAAAAAAGAGAAGTAACTTCTGGTTCAACACGGGACACAACCACCAGTCTCCTGGTAGAAAGACCTGCGTATGACCCAACCATCCAACTCGTCCTCTTTCTCCTTAAAGCAGCCTCTGATTCAAATAAGCCGAGAGCAACGCCATTTTTTAAAACCAGGCTGACTGGGTGCACCAGGTTGCACGTGAGTGGAAAGGACATCTGTAACTTGGTGGTCATCTATGTGCTTTTTATGCACACTTGTACTATAAATAGTCAACAGTAATATTGACCAGAGAGGTGGTGTTTTGGGCGCACAGCAACACATTAGACTGGACTGCTTGACAAGCAAAACCTTGTGAGCACGGAGGACTTTTGGCCACACCCCAACCAGAGAGCAGGTGTTTTACATCTGCTTTTAAAGGCAAAAGTACCTGCTTTGACATGACTGATTTGGGTGCCACAATGATTTTCTGCCCTATATCTTAAATAACATTGTAAATTAGGTCATCGTTGATTAAATTACTATTTGTGCTCGGACTTTTGAAGGATATAACTATTCAATTTATAAGCAGTTGCACATTGCAGGTTTACTCCCCAATTTAGATGTTTTCACCTGGTTCCTTTTTTACAAATTTGTATTAGGGTCACATAATGTTTCATAGACATAGTGATGAAATGATGCCATTTATTTATGTTCGAATAAGTGATCAGGCTCAAAATAAATATGATGCAATGCCTTTCTTGGTTTATTGGACCGACAAGTTCTGGACAGCAGTATACATTTTAGTCTCTTTAAAGGAGTTGTGACTGCCACTCTGAGAGCTCAACTGTTCCAGCAGAGGATTTGTGCTTTGCTGTGTGTGTGTGTGTGTGTGCGTGTGTGTCATGTGCAATTTTAAGTGTGTTTGTGAGTGTGTGTTGCAGAGCAGCTGTCGATCTAGAGGCAGTTCCTCCCTCCCTTTCTACAAACTGTACCTGTCTTTCTCTCCTTCCTCCTGTCTCCCATCTGCCAGCTTGCCTTTCACTGCCCGTCTGTCCCTCACGTCTCCTCTGTCCTACCTCTTTGGTCTCTCTGTCCCACAGTCTGCTTGGGTCAGCCCTCCTCTCCCTCCCTGCCGGTCGGCGGACATGCATCATACCTATCAACTCTCAAAGGACTGGGATGATTTATTCATCCCTATAACAGCTATGAAATATGTCTGCAGCTAGCTGAGCTGAGCTGAGCTGAGCTGGGCTGGATTTATCACACACACACACATATACACAAAAAAACACAGAACACACCACTTGCAGTTACAAATCTCAGGTTTTTTTAACAGCGAGAACCAAACAAGGAAGATAATAAAATCTAGAAAATGTCATCACGATAACCAGTGATGAAATGAAAATCAAATTAACTGCGCTGCACTCTCATCACCCACAACATTATTCAAAGCAGCCAACGCATCCTCCTATACAACGCTTCATGGGATATCTTACGAAAAGTTATTTTTCGTGCGTTCCCCTATGAATGTGTTGTTTGGGGAAACCAAATCAGGTGGTTAGGTTTGTGAAAAGATTGTGTTTTGGGTAAAAATATGTTTGAACTACTTTGTTAAGTTTAGTCAACAAAACAATTTGTTTAGGATTTGTAAAAGATTGTGGTTTGGGTTAAAATAAATAACTATGTTACGTATCTTACAGAGGTCGTGTTATTTAAGTACGTTAGTTACATTACAAAAGTAAGGTAAAATAAGTGAAGATTGTCTTTTGGTTTCTTACGAGACATCGAGAGACAGCCTGAGTCTGTTCGACCTATCTATCCATCCATCCTTCCATCCTTCCATCTATCATCCATCCATCCATCCATCCATCATTCCATCCATCCATCCATCCTTCCACCCCAACCTCCTTCCGATGTGGAATTTGTCACTCTTTATACTACGTCACCTGACTTCCTTAGAGGCAGACCTGGTTCATGATTACGTGGGTTATATTTGAATTACGGCGCATTACCTTTCTACGGTATAAGTACACATAGTGGGTGAGAACAGCCTGAAGCAGCACATTCAAGCCAATATGCAGAGTAATTCAGTTCCTGAAATGAGCTCAGACTGTCTGGGAGTCTGAACAGTGTTTCTCTTGCCAAATTTAGCTCTGAATTCCTGGACAGAGATGAATCCTTCAACTCGACTCATGTTTGATCAAACTAAATGTATAAATTACATAATTAAAGTATCATCAAAGGAAATAAGAAACAGGATTATTTTTTGCGCCTTTTTCTTTTTTCTCGCACACTTGAACTTTCACAGGTCTAAACATGCCGTCACTCTCAATCACTCTGTACGCACGGTGTGCCTGTGTGCATGTGTGCCGCCATTTAGATATGACTGTGTCCAATGGCTTCTATTCCTTGAGGAAGTAGGGCGCAAAAACGACATGTGCTTGTGTGCGTATTTCTGTGAGTACTTTCCCTTGCATGTGGCCCGCCCCATCAAAGAAACAAGGACGAAGGATAGAAAGGACAGGAAGAAAGGAGAGAAAAGACTAGCAGAGGGCTGGTCTTCCCTGCCCACATATCACTTGCTGTTCCCACATTCCACTAAAATCTCTGGAGGGATGAGAGTCGAGATGAGACGGATAAGATTATTTTTCTCCTGTCTTTTCAATCTCTGTCCATGTTCAATGGCCGTAGCGTTTTGTTCAGCGTTGGTTTTATTTTTATCACTAGCATTAGTGTTATTATAATTTTGCAGGTCGCATAAGGGAACATCCTCCATTGACAGTAATATTCTCTCATCCATCCATGACTCTCTCGTCCCCTTGACCGAGGTCAATAGCTGCTTTGCTTTAACTTTACGTCAAAGAATTCTGTATGTCTGCTCCTCTTGCAGCTCTGCAGCACTGGGGATATAAATCTATTCTGTTATAGAAGAGCAAATGTCATCCATGAAGAAACACCTCAGCACAAACTACAAAAGCAAATCTGGAAACAATTTGAAGTGCAGTCTCTTAGAGTTGTGTGCGCAGGCTGGTCTTCGGCCAGTTCCCCCTGCCTGCCAGACGAAGCCACTGAGGGAGGTGTAAAGCAGAGACAATCTTCTCCTCTTTTTTTTTTAAGCCATGTGAACAAGCCACATGGTGGTGATCTGCTGAAAGCTGACTCCCGCACTCCCTCGGCCCCAGCCCAGGCCGCAAGGGGTGACATTCTCTCACACACAATCCAGGGGCCGGTCCTCTTTCAGGACTCGCAAGCGGCCCTGTTACCCCCACCCTTTCATACGGGGCTGCTGGGAGAAGTACTCCAGGGATTAGCCCAGCCAGGTCTTTCAAAGGCCATTAGAGCAAATTACAGGTATCCCGTTACCAGTGCGCTGGGACAGGCCAGGTGAGGGGCGCAGAGGCCAGGCGGGAGAGCAGGGGTCAGCTTGGGACAAAAAGACAAGGCCACCCTGGGCCCCACTCTATCGGAGTGTCTGCCTGGCTCCACAAACTGGTAGGCCCGCATCTATGAATGGCTCACTTGATGGGACCTCAGAGACATTGTCTCACCACCGTAACTTTAGCCTTTTTTTTTCTTAGTACCCCTCCTACAAACCCCCACTACTCACTCTCCCCACCCCTTTCTCGTCTTTCGATTGATGCGGGCATGGCTTTGCCCAGATAACCGATCACACAGAAACTACTATAAAACATGAGAAAAATCCAATGAAATACGACACAAGGCATGTGTCATATCGACCGCGGTATTGAGAGAATGATCTAAATGCTGCAAACACTCACGGCCTGGTTGTGCGCCACACAAAAATCCCTGCCTTGGGCCAGAGATTTCGTTTGAATTGCATTAACCATTTCTGCTTCAAACCTAAATTTGAAATGTAATTGCAACCACACAACCATTAATGTGTGCTCTGTCAATGTATCAGTACGCTGCAGGCATCGTGAGGCTGATGCTGTTGATAACGTTGTGGAGATGGCCACTGGGAGTTCCGCATCCTGCCATTTTCCTTTCTCTAGACTGCTTGCACACACTCTCGGCCCGCACGCACATGCCTCTTGGCGACTTGCGCCGGCCACACACACGCAAATACACACACGCACGACTCGGCCAATCCCAACCGGTGGATGACAATCTAGTGAAGGAGTTGCGGAAGTGTTTCATTAGCCAATTACCGCTGGTAGATAAAGCCCGCGTTCCCACAGTCCGCGAGGCCGGGGGTCAAATGTGACCAATTACCCTCCATCCCCTCACAGGACAGATTAGTCTGTCTGATTTATCCCCAGACAGACTGACCCAATACTCTAGAATCACCACCCACATCTGGATATATCTGTGTACACATGTGTGTGCCTCTTCAGCTGTATGTGTTTGAACAATTTCACTGTTCAAAATCACGGCTTATACAGGCAGTGAACCTGAGAAAGTGATACTATCGGGCACTAAATACTAGTACAAAGACGAGAATTTTGTGAAAAACAATGGCAAGGCTCAGGTCAAAGATTCTGGCAGTACTGGAATCTCTTCTACCACACACACAGTCCCCATCAAACAGTGATTAGTGGATCTGCATGTCCTGTCAGCATGCACTCCACGGTAGTTACACCGCTGAACACTAACTTCCTTGGACATGCTAAGCTGTAATTGTATGCAATGGAACATCAGTCAGTTCATTAGGGACCTCCAGGACTGTAAATCAAATGGGAAAAGACCCTCCGCTGATCAAACCCCAAATTTACAAGCACGGTGGGGGCAAGCCAGCCAGAAAAGGTAACACTGGAGGACAACCTGGGGGAGTGTGCGAGTGGTGGGGTGGAGCGCTGCTGTAGTGAGGCTGAGGGATAGCAGAGGTGAAAAAGGTTAATGAAGCCCACGGTGCACTCCTCTGTGTCTGTGTGGTACAGAGGGGCCGCAGTCGTACCGACCAAGAGGCCTTTTCTTTAATCAAGGAGGGCAAACTGCCTCCAAATCATGCATCACATCCGTAACAGGCGAACAGCAAGCTATCAAAGGCTTCACAGATAGTTACAAACAGATCTGCCCGCCGAGAGCTTTGTGACTCACGGCTTCTGCAGTTTCCTGCACTTTGGTACGGAGGAGGGGCGGCTGGGACGACGGGATCCACATTAGACTGAGGTCATTCTCCTGTGCCACTTAATTGCAGTAAGCTGGTGTGTTGCATCTGTGGCTGGTTTGGTTGGCTGTCCAGACCCGACTCAGCCACCCTGAGTGGAAACATAATCAGGACGAAACAAAGGCCTTGTTTACAGTTTCCTACCATCATCTTCCCGGGTAGTTATCGAAGAGAATCCGCATCTGAGTCAAACCCGCATTCCCTGTCAGTTTTAACCACATTGAGTCTCTGCCCACATATGCTCTTTTATTTTTAGATTTATTTTTCCCTCCCTCTTCAGCAAAATTAACTCAGATCTTGCAGGTGATGATCGTGCAGGCTGCCTAGCTAAATTTGTGAAAGTATTCACTCATGCTGCATTCATCTCTCATCCAACTTGTAAATAGGGCTCACGTGAAACTCCAGGCTGTAATCACAACTGGGAAACGTTTATGTATTTGCAGGCTGAAAATCAAACAAAGATGGACGCCTCATATGTCCTAAAGTATTTTTAATTACAGTGTTGAAGATATTTTAACCAAAATTGTATGGATACAAACTACTGTACTAAGGGGCACTACACAAATTGTACACATGAAGCTTATTTTACTTGTCATGAGGAGTACTGCTCAGCTTGTGAAAGCTGTTGTACAATATCTTCTGTGGCGGGAGATTCCCAACTATCCAGTTGCATTATGGGAAAGGTAGGATCCTGTGTTTTTGGAGCTTGAACCATACTTTGGATTTAAACCCAGGATATCTGAGCCTTTGCTGCTTCGATTTTGACCATTCTTTGTTTAATATGTCTCTTGTGAGTCCCTCCCTGTATGTTTTCTTTATGTTCTCAGGACTGTGTCAATCCCGCCAGTTCCTTTGTCTTCCCTGGACGCCATCAAACAAACTGAATACAGGTCTTTTTTTGCAAGTAGTTCTGTATTCAACATTAGTCTGAAAACCCACCAAATCCAAGTTAGTTTGGAGAATACTGCCAACCATAAGTGCTCAGGTGTGGAGCGAGGTTCCAGTGACTGAGCACCAGGACACAGAATATTCCCTGTGGCCTGAGTTTGCCCCATATTTATATTATTAAAATGAGATGGGCACACAGGGAGGTGACAGAAGGCACAAGAGTGAAATCAGGGCCCTGTCAGAGCTGTCACTTGCTCCACTGGCCAAAGGGGCCTGACCCTAATCCTATCCACTGCAGGGGAGGAGACGGGGAAATGGAGACAGCAGGAGAGAGAGAGGCATGGTGATGGGTGGAAAGGGGCAGACAGACACAAAGAAAGAATCGAAAGGATGATAGTGAAAGATATGTGAATAGAAATAAATATACAAAGATAAATTGGGTACAGAGAGAGAGGGGCATGAGGTTGACATCAAACCAGCTTCTGGCAAAGATGAGATGAAAACCCGGTGTTTCACATGTGTTTGAATATTTCAATATTTTCTCTGCCCGCTCAGTTATGGGGGCAGAAAAGCGTGTTAAACCCACAAGCGTATCTTCCTGAATCACTCGAAAATAGATGAATGTTGTAGATGAATGTTATGATGTTACGTCCACTTTCTCAAGCTCTGAGAACTGAAGCAGTTTTCTCATATGAACTCCGGACAACGTCCACAGAATATGGTCTCACACTTCTTTACTGTTTCCCTTTCACACATGTAGCACACAACAGTTGATTGTCCGTGTTTCAGACGCGTTCTCATCTATTGGCCTCACGACTCGATTCAATCACGATTTGACCTGTCAACGATTCAAACGCACAACGATTCGAGATGCATCTCCATGCATCGCATCCTCAATTTTCCATATGACTGCACATGGATACTTTTTCATCAATTTAATAGAAGCAGACTGATACATCTGGTTGCAGTGCATGTGTGAAAGCGTCTTTAATCAGCCAGATAAAATGTCTAGTAACTGTTCAGCAAGAAGGAAGCAGCGTTCAAGACGAAGATCTCAGTGTGTCCACACAGGAGCGAGGCATGTTGTGGACTGCACTGTCCGACTTCAGCTGCATTACTGCAGTGCTTTTCGCCACCCTCTATGTTCTAATGACGAGCATGGACGTTCCAGACGGGAAAACACCCGTGTGCACACAAGCTTGCACATGTCAGCGTGCGCACAAACACACACACACACACACACACACGCATCGGAATTGAGTGCAAGGTAAAGTCTGGTTCATATTAGCCATTAAGGAGAGGAAGCGCACATCTTTTTCAGTTTAAGGTCCACTTCATGCTCCTGCAATGGCACAAGTATAAACACAGGCACATGCTTTCTAAAATGTACACACTCGTTCAAAGAGCCCTGACACGATACTCACATCCTGCTCGTGTTCGTTTAGCAAAATGGCCTCAGAGATAAAAAGCAGGTACGGGTGGATGTGTGTAATGCAGTTCAGAGAAGACGCTGTATGGTCTCAACCTGTTGGTATGCGCAGACCTGCATCGAAGTCGCTGTTTTTAGCCCTCCACATTTGCATTAATTATCCGACTCTCATGAAATGTATTTACAGTACGGGTTATTCAGAACAGACGGACTTCTCTGCTTCAATCTTGAAGTCACAGTCACACAATTTCTTGCTTTCACAAAATTGGCATCTAAATTCAAGACAAACTAAATATAACTTGTGTGATTTTTAAATCTAGCATTTTTAGTAATTTCAGATAGGTGAACCCTGTTCCCACCCAGGTGTCATTCCATATCGTGTGCATTTCTACATTGTGAGCCGTGTGTGTGAATTGTCTTTAAATAATAATAATATCTGCTCTCTTATTTATGGATTAAAATTTTAAAAAATGCCGTACGATCATAATTAACATTTTGAACTGCAGATTCTTTCATCTGTATTGAAACAGTCAGTCCTTTCTCACTTGAACTCAGTTCCTATATTCAGCTCTATTTACATATTCATGGTCTCATACTGTCTGGTAAACGTATTTAGCCGAGCTAGCGTCTCGGCTCTATGGCAGTGCCTGTCGGTTCATCACTTTGGTCCAGACTGAAATACCTCAGAAGCTATTGGATGGATAGTCATTAAAGTTGTGACGTCAAGTGACGTTGACGTTAACTTGACTGACTCACGACAAAATGTAAACTTTGCTTACTTACAACTATTGGATGGATTGCCATTAAATTCTGTAAAGACATTCATGGTGCCCAGGGGATGAATGCTAATGACTTTGGTGATCTGGGGAATTTTCTTCTAGCCATACCAGCTAGTCAAAGGTTTCACTTATTCTGTGAAATATCTCAACATCAACCACAGATGGGCGCGACATTTTGGTACAGACATTCGTGTTCCCCAGATGATGAATCCTAAGGACTTTGGTGATCACCTGACTTTTCTTCGAGCATCACTACCTGTTTACGATGAGCATTACAGCCTCACAGAGCAGCAAGCATGGCTGTAGACTCTTAGTCTTGTTTAAAAATCACATCAAATAATCAGAACTCGCACAGAAATACATGAGGTGATGTCTGCATGATAAGAAATGTTGGATCATGACAGGCTTTCTGGTGCTCAGTATCTTATCTACTGCACAATTCAGTGTGATCAGTTAAATACAGTAAATGTGTCATTTCCAGTTATGATCCTCAGTGTGATGCAGCTCCATTTCTCCACAGAGGTGTCATGATTAAACAGATTGCCATTCTATGACACATTGCCAGGAGCTGTAAACTAGATTTTTATGACTTAGTTGCCTGCCAGCAAGTCAATATTTAACTACACAGATTGATGAGCAGGTTGTGGTTGCTCTGCTTGCATGTGTGAGCTGGCTGAGATTAAAGTCTATTGAAAGTCCACGGAGTCCTCCCGTGTGCTGGCTTAAAGCTGCACAGGGAAAAACAAGGGCAAGGAGTACCAGATTCACCTGAACGTCACCTACAGAAAGAAGCGCCTGATTTGACTTCTTATTGCTTCCTTTATGATTTGGACCAAATCCTACAGGGACGGATTTCTGTCTTCAGGGCAACAGGTGCATTACATTCCAGCTATTATTGCTTCCTAGTCTTGGACTCCTCGTGATTTTAGCTTAGATTTGAACACCTTTAAACTCCTGTAGCTGTAGACGTATTTAAGGTTGCCAAGTTGTCGTCCAACGAACATTGTTCGATGGCGAACAATCAGTCCGTTCTTGTGGGAAAAAAAGACGGACAATATAGTATAATGCTTATTACAAAACCTCAATTTTGCTCTCTTACACTCTTAAATCATTTATTCATGTTCACACTATTTCTTCCTTCAAGTATTTAGAAATGGATATACTTGAACCCTGTATTCAGGTCTCATTCTCCGTCTTAAAGAAGCTTTTCAGAACATCAGTGCAAACACCTTTTATCAATGGCCTTAAGATCCAAGGAGCCGCTTACTGGCACTGTGAAGTCTTCCCTTTTGTGTTCCCTTCACACCCACAGGATGTCAAGAGCTGTGGGATGCTATAAAGGAATTGGCTGCTGGAGCCAAAGTCATACTCTATAAACCTGCTGATGAACCAGTAAATCCCAGAGAGGAGCCAGAGCCAGACTGGTAAAGGTTGTTAGCTACTAATTGCTACATTTCTAGAGCCCATTCATGATATCAAACCCTGGTGGCAGAAACCAGGGAACCTCGGCTAATTAGGGTGACACTGACACTCTTGTCCTGCAATGTTCCCAGGACAGCTATCATGTGTGTGTGTGTGTGAGAGCGAGAGACCGATTTGACATGCATGTTTAACATGCGTGCGTGTGCCAGTGATGTTTTATTTAGCTTTCGGCCTCTTGATACAAGACACAGCTGGCAAAGGGTCGATTTTCATTTGTCTCCCACAGGCCGAGGCCATGCACTGTCCTCATTGAAGGGATAACAAATGCGTGATTCGTGGGATTTTACCCTCCTGTTGGCATCCAAAATGTCCACGAATCCCGCTCTCAGTTGAGACGACCCGGAGGAAACCTTACATAATGCCTAATGAGCAACGGGAAGCGCTCCAGCACTCCTCCAGCCTTTAATTTCCACCTCAATACTGAGCAGAGCACGCCCCAGCCCTTCTCCTAGCCTCATTAACATGTGTATTCTCCAGATTCAAAACACCAAAGCGTTTCCTTCGGCCAGGTGCTTCCCTCTTTAGCCCCGCTAGCCCCCGGTGCTGTTGATCCAGTCACACGTCCCAGTCTGAGCTCTACAAGAATTCAAGGTGAGTCATGGTAAGGATGCAGAATGCCCAGGACAGAATAAACGTTCTTACACCTTTAAAATGGGAGACGGCACGCAACAGACATTTTGTAATGTCTGTCCCTCTTGGCATGTGTCTGCCATTGTCCCTAAATTGCAGCCTAGATAACACACGAGCTGGAGATGAAGAATAGTGGTGTTTTTGAGTCTCGCTTTATGTCAAAAGAACGGCTTAGTGTGCATAGATTATCTCCGATTTAAAATTATTTTGAAATCCAAGTGAAACGGAAGTTAGAGTGTATTTAGCTTCTGTGTCGTATTCCCCAGTGAAACTGGTGTACAGTTAAAAGACTAATTGATGATTGAAGATTGATTGATAGATGGATGTCATTGGTTGAAATTGGTTGTTACTAGCTCACTCAAGCACACATCATATTTAGTTTTAAAAAGATAACAGGGTTTTGATATAAAAATACGAAGAATTTTTTTTTGCATATGTTGTTCTAAAAGGGTTGAAGAGACATTTCTCATTACCTTTTGACTTTAAGTGTCTTCTGCTTTAGTATAATACAATGGTGAGTGCTTAACAAGAGCTTGAGAGTACTTTAATGTATAGGACTGTTCACAACTGGTACATAATGATCATATTTCCTGGGTATGAGGTATGATTGAATTAGTATTTACTCCCACACTTAAGTTCAGCTGACCCATAAATTAAACAGATTTTCAAATATGAACTCTTCCTCACTCGCATGTTCATTTTACTACTGTGTGTGCGGAGACAAACGTTCATCACTGTCTAACTGGTCAAACCTTTGAGGTGGATTTAGTCCTCTGTCTGCAGCACTCGTCCTGTCTTTTCCCATTTTTTAATTCAAGTCAGTCACTCCTTGGCGAGTGACAGTTTCCCCCGTCTAAAACAAGTTTGAATAATTTCCACAACATTTTTCAGCAGGGTGGAAGATTTTCTTCCCATGGGTCCCGGCCAAGTCAAATACACTCGTGAACTTGGAAAACTCTCACATCAAACAGCAAGATGTTGCACACCAAGGGAAATTTGGTGAACACAACACACCCTGGCTGTGAGTGTTGCCCGGCTGTAGAGCGCGGATGGAGCTTGTCTGGCCGCGGTGACTTCTGTGATCATAGCGGCGTGGTGAGGTGACCTTATTTCCTAAGGGTGAGCGGGGCTGTCGCTACCTGGAGGCTGCACAAACCTTTGAAGCCTTCAGCCACACACACACACACAAAATGTCACAGGCCATCCTTTTTTAAATGAGATGTAAAAAATGAAACATGAAATAAAATATACGCAGTGCGGCACGCCAAAAGGAAAAAATTGGAACGCGAAACCGAAAAAAGGGATGAAAATAGAAAACAAGCTTGTAATTGAAAACCATAAAATTTCAATGAGCCTTCACGTGAATTTGACTTTGGTGACCGTACAAGGAGCCCATTCCCCCGGTTCTCTACTCTCTATTTCGTACTGCTCCACTTAGCTTTATGATTTGCTGTTGCAATTGATCACGAAACGGTTGCTGGGCGTGCCCACACAGCTGTTGTGCTGCAGCGCTGTCTAATTAGCAGGCAATGACCGATGACCCAGGACAGGATATGATGCGTACCTGCCTGGAGCTTTTGTAAACACTTGGGTGTGTTTTTCCCCTCGGTCATTTTCTGCTTTGCCATAGGTCAAAAGGAAAACATGTCGGGGCCCTCCCCCTTTGGTCCCTCAAAGTACTGTAGAGTGTCTCGTCTTGTGGCACTTTCACCAAGTTATTTTTAGAAACTTGGATGATGGTTGTAGGTGGATCTATATTTAGAGCGTGTGGTTTCACAGGCTGTAGTCAGATAGTCGAGTCACGTACGTATCTTGTCTGATTACTATCTTTCTGGTTTGATTAACAAATAGATTGACGTGCCGCTAAGCATGAAACATGCTTGATTCTGAAAACAAATCAGGAGCAGATACCGGAAACTGTAGTGTGTGTGTGTTTGACGGTGGTTGACTGTGTACTTTTGACTGTGTGTGTTTGACTGAGTGTATGTTCATGTACATTTCCGTGTGAGTGCTCACAAAGCAGGGCATTTAATCTCTTATCTGTCCTTTGGTAATATCTGATAGGGCATTTTAATGAGTGCTGCACATCATTTTTGCATGTTATACTAGCAGCTTATCCCTCACAAACCCAAAGGCAAGACTGATAAACTGAAATGCAGTCATTTACCGTTTGTGTTTTGCATTTCTCTCTATCAACCCTGGCCAGCTCTGTCATCTCTCCGAGTCCTCCTCCCTCTCGCCTCTTCCCTCAGCTGTTCCATGCCCCTGCTCCGCTGGGATTGATACAATATTTTCCAACCCTCAATTAGCAGAGAGAGCCTGTTGACTAATTTTAACTGTTTTTGCACCTGAGAGGGAGCTGGGAGTTTGGGCTGGAAAAACTGAGTGGGGTGGAGGTGAGGGCCGGGGCCTGGGTGTAGCAGGCAGAGCTGTCAGGGCGTTATAGCTGTGTCGACAAGAGTGTGAGGGCGACACAGAGGACAGAGGAGAGGTCGGCCAGACTGCTGGGCAACGCTCCTGAAAGCTGCCCAGCAGGCTCAGGGCTGTCCTGAGCTCAGGTTAGTCTTGTACAAAACAATGGAAGAATGTGGAAATTATAATACAGGCCCAAACAATACGGTGTCTCCAACATTGTCTGTATTTGTCTGTGTGGGTATGTTTTTGCAAGAACGTGTCTCAAACTTTTTTTTAGGTTTTGCCTCAGATAGAACAGGAGTTCTCAACTTTTTGTAACTTCAAATTCTCAAGACAATTCAGAGGACCACCTTTCCAAATAAATGAGAAAAAAACATTACATGACAAAAAAAGGAGACAAAATAAACTGTAAATATGTGCTGTGTGTCAGCTGTAATGACCTAAATACATATTCTGCTTACCCTCACCTATCACTCCCTGCCATTATCAATCCAAATTTAACGTATTCAGGGTCATATTTCCTCACCACGTGCTTTGGAGCTTTTACTGGTGCAAGGTTGTCTCCAACATCACTCTTTTGTTTCAAAAGACGATCCGTTTTGTGTCCGTCTAATGTGAGGGGACGTTAGCTCGCTAACAGTTGCAAAAGACGTCAGTCTCTACCTGATGATGTGTCGTGGTTGGTTAACTACTTTGTTTGATATGCTGTGTTTTTATTTTATTTATTTGGATTCTTGTGCACATTTAGACACAGAAATAACTAGCTTTGTAAAATACCAAAAAATAAATGTCGTCAAACCATTTGTCAGTACTTCCGCGGCCCACTAGATGGCGGTCTGGGGTTCACCCGTGGGCCTCCACCCAGTGGTTGAGAATATCTGAGATAGAACCAAATATTTCAAAAGTATCTATAACATCCTAAACAAGAAATGACTCCTGTTTCCTGTGTGAGACTAATGGCGATGTTGCCCTCTGCGTCACTGCTCCTCTCATTAAATATGCACAACTTCCTGCTTGCCCTGCCACTCTAATCTATAGCATGCCCACCGTATCAGTATCAAGAACTTGTCTGGGTCAGGAGGCTTTAAGTCTGATTGAAAGCCTCCTCACGTGACGGCAGTAACGGTAGCCTCGCACAGAAACCGAGTGAGACCTCAAAACGGCCTTAAACCAGATCTGCCCCATTGTGAGGCGCAACCACAGACTGACCACAAGGTCCACATGACCGCTGGTTTGGCACAGTGCTCGGCTCCGAAACACACCCTCGCTGTGTGCGAGCGAGCAGATAGAATCGTTCTTTCCACCAAAGGAAATGAGAGGACGATGGCTAAAATGTATGAGGACATTATATTTGAGGGGACTGCACTTTTTTATATGTGCAGTCCAGAGCTACTGCAACCACCGAAGCATTAATAATGACAAGAAAAAGCACGAATGTCACAATCCTCAGCCCTCATGTTGCCGTATTGCAGCCACTATTCCAGCATGACCTCTCGGGTGTCAAATTCATGCAACGTTTGGGAGTGATATTTTATTATGGTAGCTGACAACTACCACTAATATCAAAGCATAATGTCCCAGCTTGGAGAAGCCCACAGGTTTGACTTTAATGTTGTAATAATTCATCTCAACTTGAATTTCTACCAGTGTGTGTGGTTTTAAAAGATCCTGCCAGGTGACTAATCCCGACAGGTGAACAAATGTCATCCAGACTGCAGCTTGGAGTTTATTGAAACAGTGGCAACAGACTGGCTGGCCTGTTAGCTGGACGCAGCAGCTGCTCCAGCCCCCAGTAGCCGTATGGAAAAACTCTGACTCACCCACTTGTATAAAAAGGCATTAACGAGCAAATGCATAAATATTACAGTCAAAGGCATAAACGTCTCTAAGGGCCATCCAGTCAGTCAGTCAGCCGGTGACTAATGGAGAGGGAGGTCAGATCGTGAGCAGAGGCGGCTCATCTGACCTGGTCATGCATCTGAAAGACGCCCATTGATGGACATGCTGAAGAGGCTCGGCTGCTGTTTGAGCGACCTCTTCTCAGGTGTCCCTGAAGCACGTTAGGCACAGACTATACAGAATAACCTATGGGTGTCTATGTAGAACTGCATTGACGCATGCTGGATACTTCACGTTGGGTATTGGTGCTAAGAGGCATGATTGTGGGGTGCAAGGAAGAGCCACAGCCTCTATGGAGAGTTACAGCCGTGTGCCCGATTGTCAGACAAATGTGACGGCAAACAGTAAGTTGCTCAGTGAAAGAAATCACAAATCCAATAGCAGGTTGCATGAGGCTTTAAAATGCAGCTTTGTTTTTACGTCTCATTGTTTATGACAAATCAAACTATGAATACACGTGAATCAGTGCGTGTATTCGTTGGAGGAATGTGTTCCCGTTTCCACCTGCTACTTACAATTGATGCATTTTCGTCACAGTTTTGACAAGTTAATCCCCGGTGAACCTGAAGCTTTTTTTTTTCCAAGCCCAGTTTGCATCGCCAACTGATGCTCAATGTCTCTCCTCAAGTCAGCTTTCTTGTGCCGGCTGTCCCACGAGGAGTCTAAATCCACACTAGGGTATTCCCTTCTTACCTAGCAACGCGCCTCTCATGCTCTAAACACAACACAAGTAGCTCAGCAGCAATGAAACCAAAGGATATCCCTATGAACTGCTATAAAAAGTGAACAGATAACAAAGTCCAGCCATAAAAAAATAAAGAGTGAGGGCGTCACAGGGCATCCTGTCCTCTCAGTGACACTCAACACACAATTAATGAACAGAACTTAGATGCACTTACTGTCTGGGTAGTTTTTCCGCCGAGTGCCGTCCACCTTGCCTGTTTTGTCAATACAGAGGAAGAACTTGTTGGCAGAGTAAAGTCGCCGTAGCCGGACGTCGCCCTCTAGGTGATTGTAACTGCGAGTGTGCCTCTCCAAAGTCCATGAGCAGTTGATGCCACTCGCCAGCACCTGAAGGGGCTCATGTCCAACCCCAGGAGGACAGGCCCCTGTGGCGGTGCCAGCGGTGACCAGCAGCAAGGTGAAGCATGCCAGGCAAAGGGAGGCCGCGCTGGGTAAGGGGAGAGTCCGCCCGGTGGAGGCTGCGGTGGTGGTGGTGGTGGCGGCGGCGGCGGCGGTGATGGTGGTGCTGCCAAGGGCAGGTTCAGGACAGAGATGAGCTACGGACGGCGTCCATCTGCACATGGTGGGTCAGACTCCCAAGGTGCACCTTGTGCAAGCTGTAGGCATGCTGATGATGGGGGAGATGTCCCGGCGGAGGGATGACAAGAGGGTGGGAGTCCTGAAGAGAGAAGGGAGATCCTCTGGATGTCACAGATGACCAATTCCCACCTCAGAGCTGACAGCAGGCCTTCCTACAGCGACACGCTTTCTCCAGTTGTCATCTTTTCGGTCTTGCTTTCGATTCTACTTGTCCGATCCTTTCGTGAAGTGTTTTATGAATCCACCTTTAAAAAGCTCCTCTTTAGTGTCGCTCCTTGTTTCTCTGGCTGTTCTCCTCCTTGGACTGAGGTCTTCTTTCCCGTACCACAGATAAAGTCCTGGGCTGTTTGAAGATGCGCATGTGTGTGTGTTTGTCTGTGTGTGTGTGTGTGTATATGTGTATTTTTGTGTTGTAAAGTGTGTGTGTGTGTGTGTGTTTGTGTGTGTGTGTGTGTGTGCACCTAGCGATGCACTACTCTTTCCAGCTGAATAGGAACAAGGTGCCTGTCTGAGCTGCTGACCCGTGGCTGAGAGGGAGTTGAATGAGGAGGGTTGGTGACTGACTGCGTGCGTGCGTGTGTGTGAGTGTGAGTGTGTGTGATACTGAGAGAAAGGGAGAGAGAAAGAGAGGGAGTGAGCGAGTAGAGGGAGAGAGCCGGTGTGTGTTTGCGACAGAGAGAGAGAGCTCGGCAGTGAGAGTGTGTGTCTGTGTGTCAGTGAGTGAGCGGCAGCCAGCGAGTGTGTGTCAGCTATAGCACGGGGCAGTGAAGCAGTAAGTGAATGGCCTCACGCTCAGTCAGTCAGTCCTCTCTTCTGTGGAGGCACCGGCTGAGTCGTCCTGCATTTTATCCTGGGCAGGGCCAGCATCTAGGGGGTTGAAAGAGAGAGGGGTGGGGTGGGGCCACCGCACTCATTCATAACCATTTTGAACAAATGAGGAAAGCCCGCATAGAGCACCGTCCCCTTTCTTTTTTCTATTCTCTCTCTCTCTCCGAGAAGTTTATTCTGTGAGAAACAAGTCATTTGCTTTTCACCTGAAGATTTTATTATCCTCTTCTTCTTTTTTATTTTCTTCGTCACGGACACCTGGAAAGACTTACATCTGCTTTGCCCATCCCAGAACCTCTGCTGTCTCCCCTTCATGTGAACAGTGAAGCATTTTGCAACACGGCCAAATCAGCTCCATTACTGTCCAGTGAACCAGCTCGGAGACTGGGTTTTTTTGACACCTTCACTCTCTTTTCTTCTCTCTGGCCACATGTGGCAAATTAAGGGAGCCTTTTTTCTTTTTGGCCGCTGCTGGTTTGAATCATCAAGCAGTCGGAAACACAGAGCAGGTTGCAGGAGTGTCTGCAGAGTTAGTCCAGATGAAGCCTGAGAGACTTTCTGATCACCTGTGTTAATATTTCAATGGAACACCTTCTCTGATCTTTGCCATTTAAATTGGGGGAGCAGGACGGAAATGAAGAACACCTTTTATTGTGACTTCCCACACTCTTGTCTGTTTTTTACAAGCCGTGTAATGAACCTGATTAGGGCAAGAAAGCCCATTCGGGTTTGATGAATCTTTACTTCGCGTATTCGCGATTGTGTATTGTTAATATGTGAAGAAGACAAAAACATTTTATCCTGTCCAACTCGAACATAAAGGAAGATTTTGGTAAGTATGCTTCTGTACTTTCTTGCTGCAAGTTAAAGGAGAACATTGATACCACTATATGCGCCGCGGTAAATATAAGAAACAGCCATTAGCCAGTTAGCCTAGCTTAGTATAAAGACTTGAAACGGGGTGAAACAGCTCGTCTGGCTCAAACCCCAAGAGCGCTGGGATTTGAAGCAAATTTTACATGTTGGTCAAACAGTGGAATTACAACTTAAGTGTCCATCACATGATGCTGTTGGTTCACAAAGATCTTTTACCATTGACTTACATTGGGAAAGAGACTTTTGTTGCTCAGTGGATAGCCCTTCTTTAAATCATCAGGTCGTAAAAGTTGTAAAAATGCACTAATAGCCAAATCCAGAGTTATTTCCCTTCCTTCGTTTACGTGAACGAGAGCAAAGAAATCAGTTGTCAGTAAACCAGTGGACTCCAGAAACGTGCTGGTCCTGTCCAAGAAATACACATAATCCCCTGTAAAAAAACACTGTTGAATATGTTGTTCTTTAAATGAAACATATATTATGTAAAGTAGTGAGCTTTAGAAGTGCTGGGCTGCTTTTGTTTCCTTTGGACGGAGCCAAGTTAGCTGTTTCCCTTTTGTTTTGTTTTGTGCTAACCTAAGCTAAGCTAACTGCCTGCTGGCTCCAGAAAACAAGATGGAGACTTCAAAGAGAGGCTTACAGCGATGGGACAGGATGGGACATACAGTACATAAAAACATGCACAGTACAAGCATCCAGTTAACTTTTTCTGGATTCTGGAGTCCGTGCGCTTGTCGTCCACACAGTCACAAACTGTGGGCGGATCTACATGGACGTGGCAGATGCAACAACCATGAATTGGAATAAAATGTCGAACGATCCCTTTAAAGTTTTTACATTTTCAAAGTGAGACGAAAACTGTGCTGGTGGATCGACGAAAAGAGAACGAAAAGTGAGAGAATTAGTGAGAGAAGATGCAGAGGTTTTCAAGTGGGGCTGTCCAGCGGCAATTCCCTCCTTTTTAAAAGAGTCCCTCTTTCAATTATGAGTACCACCCTGAGGCCACGCTTGTCCTGGGCTGGAGGTGTGTTTGAGGAGTACGTGCTCAAAGAGGGTGACAGTCACTTCACACTCTTCAGCTTGTTAACTGCCCCCCAGAGACTTGCTGTGCCGCTAGCCCCTTTTTAAACCTTCCCATCATAAAACAAAACACTTATGAGAACGAGTCCAGTCACCTCTTTCTCCTAACTTCCAGCTCCAGTCCTCCCCCAACCATTCCTGTCTACCTGCCAGTATGTTCTGGTCTTCTGGTGCCCGCTGGGCTCCACATCAAAGCCGCTTTCAGCATAGATCTATGTGGGACCTTCGTAAAAATCACAGTCTTTCACCCTCAATTAAACCACGCTGCCGTGTCTGTTGACTTCCTCTGGTTTCATCCTCCCGTCTCTGTCCTTGGAAGTCTGTTCTGCATAGGACAGTTTTCGGTGAAAGACAGAGAGGGACAGAGATGATTGTGAACGTGTTCTTCGTTAAGTGATGAACTTGTTTCCCCATCTTCAACAAGCACAAAAACATGGATATAGTTTTGAGGACATCTGAGTGTTTGCAGGCTTGGCTCAGTATTTCATTTGTTCTTCTCTCTCTTTCAGCACTGTAACAATATTTGTTGAAAGATTTATGCAAGGCATTTGGATAACAGTTGCCTTTGCTTCATGACTGACAAAAGTGTGAAACACTGATGGAGCTGCATCATCTGGGCCACTTGGGAACTCTTGGTAACTAATCAGTTAGACACGCTTGTTGTTCTGAAGAAGTGACACGTTTCAAGTTAAAAATCAACCTGCTACATCCTGCTTCACTTTTCTTGTTGATTGAGGAAGATTGTTTTGTTGCACATGCTTGCAAGTCAAATGATCCTTCCAGCTAATAGTCCCAGCAGACTCCATATGTCAATTGTAAACTCCCCAACAGCCCTTACCATTTATTTTTCCAGTATGACATTGATTTGCCAACTTTTTTCATTCAGGTCACAGAAGTTAAACTAGAATTCATGCTACTTTTCTGATCACATTACAGTCAGGAAGAGAGACACAGACATTTTGTAATTGTATCTTGACTGAAGTTAAAAGTATTCCAACTACTTTAGAAACCAGTAAGGACATGGTAGACCCTCTTCTCAGCACACTACAGCGCCTTGCTTTATGTTAAAATAACATGAATGTCATTTTAATTTAAGTTCATTTAAGAAAATAAATGAATCACTCTTATTTTATTCTGATAGAGGACGAGGTGTCTCATTCTTTTCTGTTGGAGTGTTGTCTCACACAGTGGTGCCAAACACACATACAAGCAAACAAAACAAAGAGAGAAACAAAAGAGTAAAGGAAGCCTCAGGAAGTTCCAGTTGTCCTTTCTTTGCCGAAAACTCCCCGTAATTAAAATCATACAATCATTCGATGTAACTTCTCAAAAAATCAGAGTGCCCCCCGAGGTCAAGAACAAAGCTCGGGCCTCATGTGAGTGTCAGATGTGGCAGCAGATTGCTTTGTGGTGTCTTGGAAGCAAATGTTTGGGCTCTGAGCTCAGTGCCAGAGCAGACACAAGCATAATGTGTTTCTTTGTTAAATGTCATAACGTGCAATCTCTCTCACTGTTATACAGTTTGCATCTTTGATGTTGAGGACGCAATTAAAACTATTTCAACTTTGTGACATATAATGAGGATTGGATTAATGGATTGGTCATGGTGCAAACCACTGCATAACTTCTATTTACATCGATCAGAAACAGGTACAAGAAAACCTTTGGAGAAAAAATGGCTGATGCTTGTGGCTGTGTTCAACTCTGTCACCCAAATATGACATTCCTCTACAATGAAACAGCATTGTCAGTTACTTTTCAAGGGAAAGTATTTTCTCCTGGATTGAATCTCTTTCTGTTGTAGATACGTTTCTAATTATATTCCGCGTAGGGTGGATGTTTGGGTGGACAGGCGGGAAAAACAAACACAATGTTTGTGACCCGTGTGAAACCAATTTTAATTTGCGTCCGTAATTTAAATAACTTAACAAACGTAAACATTTTAATGATGTTTTTACCGAACCTCAAGACGCTTTGTTGTTTTTTTGCTTTCTTTCACTTGACAACGTTAACCACGTGTTTAAACCGACAGTAATCCTGGAAACAATACATTTCACTCTAACCGTAATGGAGAGTGCACTTCAGTTGTACGGTTACGTCATTTTGCAGGAGACAGGGCTGCTCTGTGAGAGGCACAGTAGTAGTTTGAGCTGAATGCTAACACAGCTTAGTTTTTAGCCTGTTTCAATCAATCAATTTCCTGCATTTCTGCATTTTACTGCTGCATTTTATTTCTTACACTGTTTTTTTAATTGTTTTTGAAATCTCCTTTTCTTTTGCCTTGTGTTTTGATGCTTTTAATGGTTTTATGTGAAGCACTTTGAATTACCTTGTTGTTGAAATGTGCTGTACAAATAAACTTGCCTTGCCTGTTAACGTGCTAACATTTGCTAATTAACACTCGACACAAACCACAGCTGTGGCTGCTGGGAATGCCATTCGTTTTGCAGGTATTTGGTCCGAAACCAAAGTATTGGACAAATTAGAAATGTGACATGATGACGGTGGCAGAGGATCGAAATTCATCCTCAGGGGAACATGAGTGTCTGAACCAAATATCCGGGCGAGCTGTCTAATAATTGTTGTCACGTTTCACTCAAAGCTACAAATGTGATCTCAGAGGAGAAGTCAGGCGATCAACATCGTCGTTAGGACTCATCCTCTGGGGACCATGAAGTTTCACCTTCAATCAATCACAACAGTTGAAGAGATATTTCAGTCTGGACTTGTGTGGGTGTGCCCTGAGCTGAGAACACCACTCTGTGAGCCAGGCACCCAAGGAGGATGTTCTCAAGTGGAGGAACCTAATCTTTCCCAGCAGGAATCCAAGCGGCTCTGTAAGTGTATGAATAGAGATAATATCTCAATAATGAGGCCTGTTTTGTACCATCAAAGTCTTCAAAAGGGTCTGAAACCCGACCTCCCTCCTAGCACTGACAATCCCTCAGTAATAGCTCCCTATTATTAATTGTTTCGCCTGCCTGCTAAGTCTTTGTCTCTCTTTTTCTCCCTCTTGCTCTTGCAGTTGTGTTTTTGCTCACCCATGACCTCGTACTTTTAAGAGTGCTGACATTCTGCCAGTTTGTAACTCAGTGGTAGGGAGGTGTTTGTTTTTTTTAAACAAAACTGTTTCCAGACAACAATCTACTTTCTCTTCATTGTAGATGCTAAACTGGAAGTTGCACTCGCATTCGGAAATTATCTCACACGTATTATTCGTTGGCAGTGAATCCTCATAGTTTCAGCTGTTATGCAATTCCTCCTTTCAGCGTCCAACACTGCCTGTGTTGTTGCGTCAGAGCCGACTCACAGGTGTGCTTGGTATCTTTGAGCTGTCTGCTGTGGTTGGCTGACAAACATCCGGACGTGGTTGAAGGAACTGACCGGACCACCGCAACTCAGCCCCGTTTAGGACGCGGGCCCTTTGCATGTCCTGCTCTGTGACCATTGTCTGTTGTCGGCGGCATTATGATAAGTGGGTCGTCTATCTGATGCTGTGAAGAGTTCTGAGAGATCCAGCCTCCCAGTTCTCCCAGCAAGCAGAGATCCAACCGTCTGATAGTGTTTGATGAGAAGAAGAAAAAAAGACTCTTCAGGGGTGACTCAGCATCTGCGCGTTGCTGATCTGATGTATCAGAAGCCAATTACAGAGGACACACGGACAGGAACGGGAACGGGACGATGAAAAAAGCACTTTAAAAAATCTTTGCTGACTCAGCATTTCTTCACTCTCCCGTCTGAACGCTGAGGTTGAGGTTGAGGTTGAGGTTGCCATAGCGTCATTGAAGTTTGAAGTATAGGCCTACATAATTCTTCCAAATTATTCTATTAACGTGCACTTGCAAGCAGTAGCATGACACGTCTTAAGACATTTTAACTGACTCTCTAATTGAATCCGTCTTCAAATGCAGTAAGAGCTCTGTGAGCCACAGCAGTCCGGTAAAGGCCCGTGCAGAAGCCACGTCTCCCTGTAATGGACAGTAATGTAATGGACATAAAGTGTGTGATGTGATGAGTAATATTTCATAATAATGTTTGAGTCAGTGCTGCGGAAATTTACAGAAGGCTGTAAAAAAAGTGCAGCTTGGGCCCAAAAGTGTGTTTGTTAAAAAGAAGAAAAAAAAGTTTCAATACATTTTTCAAATTCAGCTCTGAATATGGCCTCTCGGATGTCTCATGTGGAGTCTCTCACGTGGGTAGTTCCTTAAGAAGCAGTTTTAGTTTACACAGGTCACTAATTCCATGTAAGTGGTGCACACACACACACACACACACACACACACACACACACACACACACACACACACACAAGAGACTCAGACTCACACACAAACACATGCCAAAGGCTGTTACCAACACAAGCATCTCACACAGAAGTATCTCCATCAAAAAACAGCCCTCTCTCCATCTGTTAAACAAATAGGGAGCCCCTACAAAGGTGTGCAAAAGAGTCCACATGATCAAAGTGTGTGAGAATGGCAGCCTTGTCCTGGCCTGGCCATTATCAGGCCCCATGAATGCCTGTCTTCTCCTCTTTTGTCGGTCGAGGCATTGACAGTCACTCACCCGGCAATGACTGTCACACCAGCGCAAAGAGCCAGCCGCCGACAGGGGCCAACCACATCAAACGAGGCTGTCAAGGGGCCCTGCTCGTGAACCGTGGCAACAAACACCTCCTGATCCTCACCTACAGCTCTGCAGCAGACACCCACCGCTGTGCTCTCAGCCACAGCCACTGCCTCCACTGAGAAAAGATGTACTGCATGGACCCCCCCCCCCTCTTCTCTCGCTCTCTCTCTCCCTCTCTCTCACTGTCAAGTAGTGCTTGTGTTAACCTCCAGCCTGCCGAGACACAAAGGGCCGCTAAAGTGTTTAAGAATGCTTTATGGATGCATGACAGGGGGAGGCCGACACTGCTGGGGGGTCAGAAAGTGTACAGGATGTGAATGAGATACATTCAGTTTTGCTTTCAACTTGGAGATGAGTCACGCTTGATTTAAACTCTGTGACGTTCGAACTTCAAAAGTCCAAAAGAAGAAGAAGACAATCATTTAAAATTGGCTTTAATAATAATGCCGTGTTTTACTGGCAGTTTCTGTGCTTGCAAAGAAAAATGTGAATTTCCCATAACTTTATCATTCATGTTGAAGGTCACAGGGGACCGTGTTGTACAATACAGACGTAGCAATTTTGGGCAAACGGTCCTCTCAGTCAGAGCCAGTCACTACTGGAACAATCTTCCTGTTGAATTAAGAGAGAGCACAAATGACCAAACCTTTAAACATAAACATCAGAGATGGCTTAAAGCAAACTAAACCTGCAGTCACAACTAATCTCACCACATCACCTCTGGCACACAATTGTTTTTACATACCTGCAACTTTTGTAATGCATTTATGTATCATATTGTGTTGTACTGCAGAACTTGTTGAAGCTTTGTAATAAAACATCAGGTAAGTCATTTGTAATAACCTGCCCAGGGACGACAGATAAAAAGTAGTGCTCTAGCGAACGCTGGCACATTTACATACAGGTAGAAGCTGATGTATTTATGAATGTGCACTGTCTCTGGTAAGTAAATAAATAGATACAAATAAAATACACCACTTTGTCTGCTGCATATTCAATATTTACGTCTCCTCAAGAAAACGTATTTTGTGTGCTGGGCTCTTAATTTAAACTTGTTTCCTTGTTTAACCAGTACACAGGATTATGATCATAACTTTGCTGTTCGAGACTAAACTATATATTGTACCAATGATGGTAAAGTTGCATAAACCAAAACAGCTCAGAGAATCCTATATTTAAATGAGGGTGTAAAATAACACGTATGTGAATACAAATGTTGCTTGTATCATTGCAGGACACTGGTTTTCACCTTGGTCTCCTGTTTGACCTCCTACTTTGATTGACTTTGATGAGACTGCCACCTGTAGGCCAAACAATAATTCACTGTCCGTACTCTGATGTTTATGGCAGTTCATGTTAGTCAAAAAAAAGACAGCGAAGAAAATAGAAAGAAATAATTAGCAAAAAACAAGTGCAGTTCTGCCTGTTGAATATAGAAAGAGAGAGAAAATACATGAATATGGGTGATAACTAAAACTCTTTCTAATTTCTGCTAGCCCTTTAAATACATCTAATTATGTCCTGGTTTATTGATTTTCTAAAATGTATTTGAAACAACAAAAGTATTGATTTAGTATAATATTTTGTATTATTTTGTATCCATGTAATTGTAACAGATGGAAAGTTTGTTTAAACTGAGCCTTATATCTAAAAAGCATGTTAGCGTGTAACGTTAGATTAATATTCAACTGATAATTTGTAATGTTTCATGGCCCACACCTGATAATCGAACATGGCTTCAACAAAAGTACGTCAACGGGAAATCATGACGATAATCAAACACCTTTACAAAAACTCCGGCTGACCTGATAACATTACACCTCAATTAACATTCAAATAAATGATTAGCCATCATTACATCAAAATTCCTGTCAAGATACAGAGCAATTTAAAAACGTATCGCTGCTCGATTTATCTGTGATCCTCTAGCCATGCCTTAACCTACGATCATCGCTCCTCGCGACTAGCTTGGTCTAATTTAAGATGGCTGCCTAGAGCTCAGGAGTAACGCGGTTGTTACATGTCAACATGTCACTCCTCAGAGTATGTGCCTTTGCAAAATGTTTGAGTCGTCGCAGTTTATTTGAGAAATGTCCTGTTCGCGTGTCTCTAGCGGACCGCTGTGAGCTGTGCGTGTCGATAAGAGACGGCGGGGTCAGACGAATATCAGGTGAGCCGAAGGAGTCTCCTGTGTGCAGTGACAAGTATGATGGACAAGTTTGCCCAGTGGTCCGAGGACTATTGTGATGTAACGTTATATATGAATGTAATTGTATGTTTATGCAAAAATAATGCAAAATGACCTTAGAAGTAATTGTTTATTGGCAGAAAGCAGAACGCCCTATCACTCTTATAATATGTAGTTGTTGCAACTGTCTTGCAACATGTATTTATTATTAACTCTAATGGTATGTGTTTTTATTTTCAGAGACACCCCTGCTGCTTCAAAGGAGAAATGTTTCATTTGTGATCCCAAAGAGAGACGATACTAAGAAACGTGTACTGGAGCAGTCTCAGTTGTTAGACGGTATGATGTTGTAGACGGCAGGTTGTCATGCTGACACATCTCAAACCCCCAATAGTAACTTAAATGATCAATATTTGCAATTTAATGCTGAATATTTGTAGATCTTCTCTGAATGCTTCCAGCCCAAACTGCATCTGTGTCCTATTTCGTCCAGGACTCCTGTATGCTAGAGTACTTGGTAGTTCTTTCTGTCTATCACTAAACAGGCGGGTCAATCATTTTGTTGACTCACATTAGATTTGCCTTTTGTGTTTTTCTCTCTTAGTGCTTGAGGCCAGGATCCAGCAACTCCAATCTGACATCGTTTTAGATGTCCACCATGCAAAGGTGCATTTTGTTAAAGCCGTTTTATCTGGTAAGGGTCCCAAAGGGGCACCTCAGGAGAAAAGTGACATTCCTAAATCCGGAAAGACTCTTAAAGCTGCTTCTAAATCTCAGCCCAGCCGCTGGATGGAAAAATTAACTCGGGAGAAGAAAAACAAACTCACAAAGCAGCAGCACCTTCAACAGAAAATACAGAAGAATGTAAAGGAGAAACCTGCCGCCAAATCTAAAGGAAGCAAAAGCAGCTCCACGCTCCCCGGTACTTCACACAAAACTATATCTAAAACCACGCCCTTGATTAAGAACAGTCGTCGCATGAAATTGTCTGATGAGATTCGTGCTGCAGTTCCCGCTGCAGCAGCAGCGGGGACAGCCGCTATGGTACATAAAGAATCTAAAAAGAAACAGAAGGGCTCTAAAAATCCGGTTCCCGGTAAAGAGGGCCGGAAGCAGACTGTCACTGACGCCCAGAGCAGCGCCGAGGAGCAGGCCAAGGTGGAGGAGCTGGAGAGGAGGCTCAGTCAACAGGTAAGCCAGTGGACGTCGGCGAATAGCTTGCAGCACCTACAGGACGACGGTGAGGCCACTGCATGCGGGGACATCCAGCTGAGCATCCGCTCCTACCTGGAGGCGTGTGTGTTCGCCGGGGCCGTTGAGAGGGCGCACCGGTTCCTGCTCAGCCAGCACAGAGTTATGAGTCGGCGTAAACACCTGAACACGGATGTCTACAACATCATGATGAGGGTGTTGGCCAAGAAGGTGAGTTCAGCGACCAAGACACCATGTTTTAAAAACGGATTGAAACTAGCATTTGTTTAGCTCCCCCTCTTCTCTGCTGTCTGCTGGGTTTATTTTTGTGTGGTGGTTAACCAATTAAAACACTCAGATTTATTAACAGCCTAGTAAATCTTGCGTTGTCACTGTTTATAAGTCATGATGGTACACGTGTACTTACTTGTGAATACTTCTCAGGTTCTCTAGTAGTTGCCATTCTTTCTGTTGTATTTTATAAGTTAACAACATTATGAATTCTCATCTTTTGTCAGTAACTTGAGTTTAATTTTCAGATGTTTCATTGGTAATGAAGAGTATGTGGAAGCAAAGACAAGTGGTCCTCCCATGCATCTCTCTCTCTGTTTGTAGGGCACGTTAAATCAAATTGGCCGCATGTTTATCCTGTTAGAAGAGGCTGGTCTGAAGCCAAATCTGGGATCCTACTGTACTGCTCTGGAGTGTATGGGCCGCAATCCCAACTGCTCCCCAAAGGTCATCACAAGGTATACAAACACACACACACACACACACACACACACACACACACACACACACACACACACACACACACACACACACACACACACACACACACACACACACACACACACACACACCACCTATGAACAAGACTCATGATGTGCTGTGTTTGTAATAACGCACATTTACCATGGGACAGAGATTTTTTGAGTTTTAGAGGAGAGCAGTTGTAATACAGAGGCTCACCAGCAGGGGTCAGGCTGTGCTCATAGATTGCACTTTTGCACATCCTTTCTTGAGTTCTTGCCTATACTATTCATTTATGATTGAAGACATGATTGTCACTGTTTAAGACCATTTTAATCTAATAATAATAGCGTCAGAGAAGAAGCAATGTGTAGCAAATAATGATGGTCAAAGCTTCCCTCTTCCGTTGTAAACAACACAAGTCGTCTTTGTGTATCAATCGTAAATTCAGACACGCTTTATTTTGAGTGCCACACACAGTACCAGTGTTCTGTGTCTCCTCTGTGTTGAGCTGACAGGATCAAATGTTCATAACACTTTGAACCTCATTTGCGGTTCCTTTCCCTCGTCTCTGATATTGTTTCCATGGCAACCCAGCATCACAGGCTTTGTTTCTTAAATCATTTGTCGATTTTTGAGGTTTTCGAAAACAAATTATTGGAGCTTTTCCCAAGGCCACCTCGACTTGTTTTGGTTGTGGCAGCATGCTGACGCACAGTGTTAATGAGGTCGTCTTAGGCTGATTAAATAGTTAAAAGACAGCAGGACGCTGCCGTCATGCATTGAGGTGAACTTAACTTTTCATCGAGGACAGCCAGCAGCCCAGTTGTGTCTCAGCGGTAACTAGGTCATCCTGACAAATCCCCGTTAAGTATTATTAATCAAGTTTTTATGTCACTGACCCACAGTCTGATTAATGACATGACCTATAGCACATACAGTATCCACCGACTGGGCACAGCTTCAGCAGAACTCTACATGTGTCACAGTGTGTGTGAGCCTGTTTGATGGCAGCCAATACAAGCAGCTGGCCGGCTGCCCAGGCAGTAGAAGAGCTCGTAGGGGCCTAACCTGAAGTTATTATAGCAGAACAAATACTGTATAGACCCTGTTGAACAATGCCCTTTCATGCCCTCTTTAAAAAGCCATGACCCAGTTCAGGAGTATTCTTCTCAGTCTACATTTCAAGAAAACGTCATGATATGTGGAGAAGGCTATCTTCCTCCAAAAGCTTTTAACTCTCCTATCGATCTAAGCATCACCCTCAAAAATCCATTATTGGTTTGGTCCTGATATTTATTATTAACTGTACATTGTTGGTCCGTTGTGATCAATATCAGGGCTTGTAGGGTAAACTCAGGTATCGTGGAATTTGACTGTGTTCTACGGTTAGTTACCACTTGAAGACAACTTCCTCTTGGTAGTTTTATCTTTTGAGTTTACAAGTTCTGCCTGAATGCATTATACGTTTTGGTCCTTTCGATATAAGACCCCTTCATTCACAGAGGGAGTGCAGGTTCAGCCAAGAGTTGCAACAGGTCCGTCAATTTCTGGAAAAGTTAAGGTCAGGAATTTTGCGTAATTTCAAAATGAAAATTGTACTTTTTTTAATTCGTGAATTTATTTGGGGGAAGGGGGTGGGGCAAGCTGTGCAACCCAAAGTTTGCACACAGCCCACATTGTCTGCTCGGATTGCTAGCTTGCTAACTCACCACCAACTCCCGTTAAGTCCATCTTGAATTTCTCCCTGAATTTTTGCAACTCTAGTTCAGCCTTCAGTCTGAGTCTGAATAACTGAAGTGCAGCTTCTGGCACTGCTAATCACATTGTGCAAAAGAACCCACTCCCACAGCAGGAGTTTGCAGTGAAATTATGAAACATTATCACTCTTATGTAGGCCTGTCGCAATCCTGTCACACAGTGGTGCTGCTGTGTTTTGCTTTGCAACTAGACCTAAATCCATGTAGTTCATTTCAATGGCTGCTCGTCAAATAGTTTGCCAAAACGATGTTGGACTCAGGACACATCACCCTATGCAGCGTGGGCCAATAGCGGGCCAGTGGGGTTGTGGGTAGGTGTCTGGTTGGTCCCATCGATCACTGTAAGCCGATGCTCGTATGACATCGCTGTTCTGCTGCGGAGCACCTCCTGCTCAGTCTCTGGTTGAGCAGTCCTCACCATCATCATTTCTCTCCGTGACTCAGTGTGTTTGTAGTCTGCCTGTTCTTTCCTTTACTGTGTTTTCTACCTATTTATTATGGCCCGACTGCTGTGCTCTCCTAATATCACTCTCTTCTCTGAAGTCTCCCCTGCAGCATCCTCGCTCTCAATGTACCAATCTGTTCCCCTCTCCTCTGTCTCTCTGTCTCTCTCTCTCGCACTCACTCACTCACTCACTCTGACTCACACACCCTTATCCCTCTAAGTTTTTCCCTTTTGTAAGTGCTGTGTCCTCTGGAGCTCTTTGCCCCCGAGGGTGCAGCAGAGCAGCCACCAGGCTGATTATGCCCTATCTTTCAACCTCTCTGCCGTCTTTGTTCCTCTGGACCACAGTGCCGGCACCCAGACTAATCCTCTCTTTGTTGGAGGCTCTCTCATTTACTCCGACCAAAATTGCACATTGCATCACACGAGAATCCGAGGCATGAGTGCAAATACCTCAGAAATATGACGTACACTTCATAACTTCAAATACTAGACGTCCGACAGAATGTTGTAATACGAGGCTTTGTTAGTTCTATTTCTAAATTTCTGTGCAGAACCCAGCTCACTTCTGGATATAATAAGTCGGTGTAATTTGCTGAGCCAAGGTTTCCTCCAGACGGTAATTAGCGCGCTGTTATTTCTATTTGTCTTTAGGAAAAGCAGTGCAGGGTGAAGCAGAGCTCTCTCATCCTCTGTGGTCGATGACAAATGGGGCTTCCTCGTTTCCGTCTCTCGGCATAGTCGTGTAGTTCTGTTATTTACCTCAAGGGAGCAGTGCAACCAAACATGATCTTCAGGCTCGTTGTTGGGCTTTATACCCTAAAGTGTGCATGAATATAATCATGTTATTACGCCTCATTTAGATTCTGGTGATTGGTTGCACATTGCTATTGTCTTTATGCTGCAGTCCAGTCATGGAGACTGTGCTCTCTCGAGGAGATTATATTCAAATATACATTTCACTGATGTCGTCAGCGCCCGTCTGCCTCTGTCTCCAGCTCATGCTTTGCCTCTGACAGAAAGGCCCCGTCAGTGCAAATATTTCAATTGATATTCTGCAACTGTTGATTAGGGACGGCGAGACATATACAATGATCCGACAGACGAGGGACTTTTTTTAAAAGCTGAATTAATCAGTAGCCCGGCAAAATGATTATCTCACTCCCATTCCCACATCAACAGGCAGGTCAGAAGGTCGTGATCTCTGAACTTGTGATCAGACTCCAAAGTCTGTTCCATCATAACAACCATGATCTCCCACGCAAATGAAAATCTACTGAGTCAACTTTCTGAAGACTGAATCTGAACCAACACACTGAGCAAATAACTTTCTGCAACAGAGTTGTGTGGAGGTTATATTTCGTCATGTGTGTGTGTTTGTGTCTGTGTACGCATGTTTTAAGGAAAACACAAGCAGCTTTTACAAAACAAGCAATGCTATTTTTACATGAATACATTTTGACCCTTTTCAAAGGGAATATATAAAATTTCCAGTAAATCACAAAGCAAAGTATAAAGACAAAGTACACACATGTCACAATAATGTATTAAACTCTTGTACAAAACAGCTGTTGTCTTAAGCACGGCTGTCCTGACCAAAGAGTTTCTTACACGACTAACGCTCCTTTTTTGTCGACCGACTGACGGATCTGTAAAACTGAGTTCCTCCACAATGAATCGCTCAAAAGCACCACTTTAAATCTTTTGTTTATTAGAGATGTGTTCCTAATTTTCAAAGCAATAAGTCACGCAGCATGACCAAGCTTAAAAATGACTGATCGGCGAAAGACATTTTAGTCGATCAGTCAGTGCTTTTGTCTTGTTGTCATTTTGACTTGAGTGTCATCCACTATCTGTGTCTATTTAACCTCTCCTGTTGATGCGTAGACTTTAGTTTTTACTCCGTAATATATTGTATGAAATCAATGTGCATTAGACACTAAACTTTGCTGCCTTCTTGGCCAGATAGCCACTGCATTTTATCTGGTTGAATAAAGCTCTTTCGGTGTTCTGTGTCTTAAAGGTTAACCAGATGATGTCTAGTCTGTATTCCTACTCTAACACTCTCTATTGACTGTACTATTGGCAATTGCTACTCATAGATCGCATATGAGTCTGTGGGGAGTAACTGGACGGCATGATTTTATTCCAAAGAAATTCCAATAGCGGAGATTTAACCGCCAAAAATCTCAAAACCTGGCATGAAATGAATATGCAGCCAGTTGTTCTGATGAGCGTCCCCACAGCTGTAACATGGCTCAAATCTGCTCCAGGGCCAATAACAACCTGCTTCACCAACTGTATGTCCCTGTGTGTGCAGGTGCCTGAGCCAGATGGAGGAGGACGGCCTGTCTGTGGACTACCTGTTCAGCCGCTGTGTGTTCCGGCAGGATGAGAGAGACATGGTGCTGAAGGCCGTGCACATCGTCCAGCCCGACTACTGTCCCGGCCTCAACGCGAGCACAACCGAATGCTCCTCATCGCTGGTCCACGACTTCTACACACAGGTATCGCAAGCTCGCTTTGACACCGTACACTGACACATCATTACTTACAGGCACTGACAGCCTATTTTCTCAATAATAACGCTTGGCTTTGAGTGATGTCTCCTTAAATGAACACATTATTTTCTCCCAAAGTTTGAACAGTTAAGGTTATTTAAAGTTTTTTTTTGTCCATGCTTTTCTCACTGTCTTTAAGTGGGTAGGGGTCTGTTGGAGAACAGGATAACGTATTTCAGAGACCAGGACCCCCGTTGTAAAAGCGATTCAAAATCTCGGTGGGATTATCCTGAATAAATCAAAGTTGAATAAATATAAAAAGAGTTTATCAATATTTAAAAAAAAAAAAATCAAAATCTGTCTGCGGTTTGGTTGCTCATGTTGTCAGACTACTGTCAATCAAATCTGATCAAACCACACACACACAGTCCGTATGAGGAAGATCAGTTGCTTTTAATAAACTCTTAATAAATAATAACATTTTTTTCCTCAAACTTTCATTTCGGTTGTTGCTCATTTAGTCATGAATGATTAATATTGAAGGTTGTTGAATTATGGGTCTTTATTGGTATATACTGTATATATTCAAATATCATCAGGGTAAATTGTAATTAAAACATTTTGAGATTGTGGAATGAATGAATAGCAGAGAAAAGTCAGTGGTCCGGGCTGTAATCCTTGTGGCTCGCCAAAGTTAACTCAAAGTAAAGCGTTCATAAATTCAAGAGTTTTAGTGTCCATCATTATGTTAAAGATAAACACAAACGATTGAATCTCTTCAGTCATCATAACCAGTGCGTCCAGGTGTTGGCTGCTGGTCGCCATGCTTCAACCTTACAGTAGATTCAGTGGATGTAACAGTGACTGCTTTGCTAATCTTTGGATGGCAGATGTTTGTTGTAATCAGCAATTTTGTGTCACTTTAAAAAGATGCGATGTACACGCCATGTACATGTATATTGCATATGAAATGGATATTCAATCAAAAAGCATTATAGAAAGGCTTAAATTTACTCAGGAAGTGCATGGGGGTTTATAAGAGTGTTAATGTACGAGTCTAAATACAGAATAAGTTATTTCTTCAAGGCTGATTCTGTATGTTTTTAGTGTCAAAGCACCAGAGAGCTGGGAAAGCTGGCATGGCTCCAGCGTGACTACGAAAGATTTGATTGTCACCCCTTCACAGCCAGACAGGCACTGGCCTATTTATAGTGAGCCAACTCTGCTTTCTAATGGGTCCCTCGATTTCCTTGCCTTTCCTCCTCTCACCTCTTGTCTTTTTTTCTCTCCTTTTTTTTTCTTCCCACCTCCCTTCCCCTGATGATCCTCACGTGATTCATTAACAGCTTTTTGTTCAATTGCGGTATTTTCAGCCTCAATCCTTGCGCCGCTTTCACTTAGGTCGAGTGACATATTTCTGGTCTCCTGTAGCTCGTTATTGACCTGCGTGTGTGATGGCGGCAGTCAGCAGGTCATGTATTTTTGTCTTAGGAGTGTATGTGACGCTACGCCAGGTGGTGAAACAGGTCAAATGTGACTGCTCCATTACAGTTCCGATTGCATTTGTAAGGCCGGTGACTGTGACTGTGACTTTCTGGCAGGTTGGTTTTAATGACTGAAAGGCTGTCCAAATAACTGGTCCACTAGATAACAGAGGAGCAGACTGGATGGTCTCTGGAGGATTTTGAATCGGTGTTAGCGGCAGACACACAATCTAATTAGAATATTGTTTGTTGTTGTGAGATGGAATTTTGATTAAGCTGATGCTCGTACAAAATGCAGTTTGATCTAGTTTCAACTTGTCATCAGAGATTGAATGGTATTCTATCATTTGATCGTTGTGTTCTTCTGGAAACTGGCCTACATGCATTGTGGATGCGTTGTGGGCTGGACTCAGTAGGGATTAGGAAAAACATTGTCGGTTTGGACATTTGAGTTCATTCAGTTTTACAAAGTATTCAAATAAAATCGCACAGCTTTGCTTTAACAAAATTCCAGCGCAGTCTGTCGAGCTTTTTGCTTTTCTTTGTATCCCAGAAGCTTCAAACCCATCGTGCCAGCACTATTTCCTCATGGTATACTGATCATGTGGTGTTCGCTTCTTAGCTAATCTATTGTTCTGAAGTTGTGTTATTGTACAAAGAGCTGTGTGTGGGACGCTACCTTAAGCTTTGCTCTGGCTGCTGGCAATGCTCCATCTCTCTGAGGCCTGATTTACAGTCTGATGTTGTTCTTACTGCTGTTGTGTACTCCATCCACTCATGCCCACAGCCTTTCTTCGATGTGGACAGATAAAGGTCTTACTGCCTCTGTAAACAACAATGTACTTTTAGAGATTTTATTTCTTCTAGCAAGAAATTTGGCAACAGTCGGTCTGTTCCTGACAGTAGTTGTTCACCTTGTCAGTGCAAACTACTTTAAGGCGCGCTATTGTTGTTATTGTTGTTGTAGTACTTGTTGTTGTTGTTCTTTTTATTATTAGTGACAATGATGCTTAAAATAATGAGAAAAGAACAGCAACAACAACTACTGCTGCTACTACTATTGTTATTATTTTCAGTTACAATTACCCCTAAAGAATTTGAGAACTGAATTATAATAATAAAAACCTGATAACAGAAATTGGATAGAATTATAGCATCATATGTATGCTAGTTTACATCTTTAATTCTCTACTAAATCGAAAAATAATGTCCTTTTGGTTATTAAAAATGAACAAATACTGTACATCTGTCCATCAAACACCGTTACAGCCCTATTTGTGATCAATATTGGCTTTTGCAGAACACTGAGTTTGATGGAGTTATTTCATATAATGTAACGGTGACTCCAAAATTCACCATCCAAACACTCTAAGCTGCCATTAAATGTCCAGTCGTGTCTTGAAAATAATAAACTCAGAACAATGATCTCTTTGTTTGCCAACTAGCAATACTGAGCCAAAGCTTGTGAGATTGAAACTGGGTTTAAAGCTCTCTTGGCGGCAGACTGCGATGGTTTCATGACTTGGCCTTCGCTCACTGGCCTGAAAAGACTCTTTTCTACTTATTGCCCTGAATTGGTCCTCTCAGGCAAAGTTTATCATCCCGGTAGTCATCCAAGTGACTTCCAGCCAATAAGTGATTGGTGTGTTAGAGGTGTTTAAAAGTAAGATGGTGTCTGTCTGTCAATCTTACCATCTTGAGAGGTGAAGCGCAAGGCAAGAAGGGTCCAGTGTGCAGGATTCAGGGGGAACTATTGTCAGAAATGGAATCTAATATGCATAACTACATTTTCACTGGTGTAAAATCCCCGGAAAAGAATAATCGTTGTGTTTTCGTCAGCTTACGATGATTCCGCTGGATGCCACAAAATCCTCGACACTGGACCTTTTAATGTCATACAGTTGAAGCAATCATTATTTCTTAGCTTCTGTCTTTCTCACTTGTGTGTGTTTTTAGAGGTCCGACCACCAGTTCCCTAAACTGGACTTCACTCAGGAGGAGCTTCAGGAGCGCTTCAGACTCCAGCTCAGCATGGAGCAGGCCTGCACTGTCACCATCGACTCCGTGGAGGCTGCCAAGCCCGTTACTGAACACATTGCTAAAATGGTAAACAAACCCACTTGTTGCCTCTCCTCATCTTCATCACACTCTCAATACACTAGATTCTTAGAAAATGTGGATTTATAGTGCTGTGATGCTGAAAATCCTTTAAAAAAAATGGTGTGTTATGGAGTTGTTAATAATATGTGGTTTGGTCTATATCGAAACCTTCAATCCCAAATTATACTAGATGTACAACGTTTGGTAATTCAACCCACTATTGTCAGATATCTGCAAAAATGTTGTTGCTGATGCAATGTTTTTAAAAATATAAGACATTTCCCACGAACCTTGTTGCTTCCTGTTTGATAAAAAAAAAGAAAAAAACATAGCTCCATTTGTGCTGTAATTTTGTCTCCTTAATCTGCGAACAATCCTGCATCATCCAACATTCTGGCTCACAAAACAAACGTAGAGGGTGTGTTTACCGTGGCAGTTGAAAATACCATACTAATATAACACCGTTTACGCAATGATGATGTATTGACATTTATGTATTTATTATATCTATGGGTACCTTTTTTGTTTCCTGAGTGAAGTTTCTCTTTTTCCTCTGATATCAACTTTTAACCAATATGCATTTCGGCGGGACATGTTGGAGTAAGAAACATATTCCTGTGGTGTGCCGTCTTTTTTTCCAGCTCTGGCATTTACAGTCCAGACTGGCTCGTCTGCCCCTGCAGATGGGCTACGTAGGAAGCGAGCAGGCTGAGAGTCCCTGGGGGTCAGGAAGCATTTACTGACAGGCAGGGCAGAATAATAATGTATTGTAATGGAAGCCTCTGGAGAGAACGCCGGGTCGCCTCTCCATCCACCATGCAGACTGACTGAAGAGTACACATTCACAGAGTCGGGCACAGAACATACGTATGGCCACAATACCACCACAGGCACACAAGCACACATGAACAAAACAACTGCTCACCCATCTACAGAATCTCATTTTGCATTATTCATTCAATTGTTTAATGTCAATTACGAAAATCAGGAAGCATAGCTTGAAATGTGATTAAAGTGCACCAAAAGTAATAATGCCGAGGCAAGTGCTCATTCTGGCTTCTCCCACTTTTAAATCACATCGGATCAAATATGTACCACAATGTGAGAGCACAGAACGGTGTGGGTTTAGATGGCTGTCTAGTTTAAGATGAAAATGGAAAACAATCAACAGTAAACCTAAACGAGGGCACTTCAAGAATATTAAACAATGCTTGTAAAAAGTACACAAATGTATTTGATAGGACAATTCTCTTTGTAAGATTTCCTGAAATAAGATGTAATATTTAGGGCTTTCAAGATAAAAAACGTTTTAACATTTCGCTTGTTGTACGGGTTAAACAAACAAGAAATACAATGTTAATTAGTGAGCTTTAGGTGGGTGGGGAGGCAAAAAAAAGTCTTACCTTTGGGGCAAACCAGGCACGCTATTTACCAGTTTTTGTGCTAAGCTAAGCTAACTGGCTCCAACTTTATACTCGTAGCATCAATCTTCTCAAGAAAGCGAAAATGTCAAACAATTCCTTTAACGTCAATGTTATGAGGCTGTATGGTATCATTGATAAATTGATTACATCGCTGCAAGCCATTCTAATGGGCCAAGAACGTTTTTCCTTTCAGTTCGAGTCTTGGATGAATCAGTCGGTGGCCCAGTAGTGTTTCTCTCAGAAGCAGAGTCTGTTTTCTCCCCGTCACCTGGAGGTTTCTCCTCCAAACAAGCCTAACCATCAAATGGAATGCACGCTCATGCTTCACAACCTTGTGTCCAGTGAGAGGTGGCCCCATCTCCCGCTTCACACTTTAAAATGACGTTCCATTTGGTTCAGACAATATGTGACAAACAATCATCGGTGCAGGATTGTTCATTTCATTTGACACGTCCTTTGAGGGTTTCCTGCTGGCAGTCACCGTCATGAGATCAGTTGTGTTGTCCTTTCAGAGGGAGCTGCTGGCGGATCAGCGGGCACAGTGGCAGAAGATCCTCCTCCAGGCCCTGAGGGAGAGTAAGATGATCCTGGCTAACACCAACACCAAGGACTACCGGCTTAACCTTTATCCCTACCTCTGTGTGCTGGAGGAAAGAGAGTATGTTGACATCATGATACAGGTAATACAAACCACCCAGCCTGCCACTCAGTGAGAAGCCAGAAGTCTTGGCTTTAACAAAGACTTGTCGGTGTTTGAGCCAAAGTGATTTGAGGGACGACGGCTTAACTTTACCACAATGTTATAGAAAAGATTTGTCGTGATGTCACCGCTACGCTCCTTTGTTTTCTCCACACTGCTGTTGTGCAATACGACCGAACCCATCTGGGAAACCACAACACACAAATCAAGTGGCTGACAGTGACGACGGCTGCAAAAGCATCAGGCTTTATCTTTGGCAGCAAAGGATAGCACGCTTTGATCAGATACCTTTTGCGCACAGCATGTGTTTTTTAAATTCTGAAAAGACCATTTACACTTTGATTTCCCCTCTGACTGAAGGACTGCTTTTTCCTTAAAACTGAATCAGATCTGCTCTTTGTGACAGAATTTTCCGAAATGTTTCCTTCTGTTTGACGTTTTGAACTGTGTCCTACTCTTCAGAGCGTTGCCAACATGCCTCCCAGTGGAGAGGCGCTGAAGATTTTAGCCAGAGATCTGGGCAACCGGGTCTACACCAAGTACTCTGTGCGGCAGAAGCACCAAAACCAGATGGTGGAAAAGTTGCGCAACATTTACAATGCTTACACAGACCTGCTGGCCAAAGACACAAAGGTAGAGAAATCATCTCGCTCCACATGTCTTCTCCTGTATGTATTTCTTATGCGTGTTAGAGAACGTGTATCTCCTGTCAGTTTATCTGAGCAAGAGCTCTTTTGCATGCACTTTGGTGCATCACAGTCGATATTTGTCACAACAAAAAGTGAGAGGGAAACTTCTGTCTTTTTTTTGGGCTGCACAATAATCGAATAATAATCTTGGTCACGATTTCAACAGCTCATTACACTCCAGTAGCTAGTTATACCAGAAGTTAGTTACGGTTCGTTTGTTTGCATGCAGCCTTTGTAGTTCAAATTATGCCTATTATTGTGTTTTTGTTGTTGTTATGACACCAAACACTCAACTTCTTACTTACTTGTCTGAGGACCAAATCATGTTTTTATCCTCTTGGATCATCTTGCTCTTGAAGGCTCCTCAGCTGTGTGTTCTTGTTTTTGGCTGAAATATTAATGCATCAAGGCTTTTACAGTATTCATCATGTTTCTTGAAACATGAAAGCTATCTTTTGACTAGATCACAAAAATAGAGCCTGTTTGACAAATTATTTTAGGTCTGACTATCAAAACCGAGATCTTGGGTCTTCTCAAACATGTCGACATGCCTTCCAAACACTGCAGCTCACTGGGATGAGCGATGACTCCGTCCTCACTAAATGGAAAAACAACCCGCTTCCATCTTTCTCCCTCTAGGAGTATGCCATCCTGCCCAGCGAGCAGTGGAGTAAGCTTGAGGCGGACCATAGTTCAGGACCCTCGCTGCAGGGAGGAGAGAACCACTGGCCATACATCGTATCCCTGGAGCTGGGCACCTACATGGTGGACATGATGGTCAAGAACCTCAAAATCAACAGCGACATCGTGAACCCGGCTTTCGAGAGGAAACGCATCCCCATCCTGTACCACATGTACACCTTCCGTAGCACACGACAGGTACGGTGGATGCGCAGGTCTTACCAAGTGCTCACAGGGATATCAAAGGAGTCGGCAACCCTGGCGTCGGTAGCGATTATACTCCTGCCAAATAGACAGGGCTTTGATAACCTGCTAACAGGATTACGGAGCATTAAACCAGAGCCAAAAAAGATCCTTTCAGCTGAGATTTATGTGGAAGAATGGTCAAGAATTATATTTAAAGGGATCTCCTGAATCCTGAGGAAAATATTCAAAAGGATTAAAAATACAACAGTTCATTATGAGAACCCTCCTTCAGTTCAATCAAACTATTATATTCATTATGACCTTTTGAAAATCACACACAATTAGTCCGATTTTAGGTTAATCGGGTACAGTCGTTGCACAGAAGTTATAATTTTCATGAATATGGAAAGAACCACAGTGAAGCAGAAACTAAGGAAATACCTGAAAGCACTTGACCGTCACTCTAAAGCCCATTACCTCGTAGACCTGTGCACCCGCCAATCCATGTGAAGCTCCAAAGAGTGGGAATTCTAAAACTATTTTCCCCCTTGTGTGAATTGGCAGAGGGAACAGTCGAGCAAGATGAATAGGTTCCGGCCTAATCCCTTTTTTAGTGTCCCTTTAATTGGCTCGTTGATTTACTGCCACGGGACCCTGCAGGAGGGTGAGCCGACCGTGTCTTGGGTGGGGTGGAGCTAGAGAGAGAGAGAGAGAGAATCATGGACTTTTTGGACTAAATGCACTTTGACACTGTTGCAGAGTTTTCTTCTTTCCTCGTATTCTCCCCCTCCCCTTCCGTTCTCTCTTCGGAGGTTAGCCCATCAGGGGAGCATCCTAATGATTTTACAGCACAGCATGACAGTCTGACTCATGCAAGCAATGCTGAGGTGTTTTTATTTTTCTGTCAGGTTACTGTATTTGTTCTGATGATGGTCTTTATGGCCGGTCCTTCGTGTTGTATGTACGAGTTAGAACTAGGACACATCATTCTGTCACATCAAAGAAAAAACATCGCCTCCGGTCTGCCACCCTGGCTAGGGGTTTACATCATTATAGAAAGAAAAGAAAGAAGTTCCTTTAGATCATCTGCAATGTGGGAGCTCCAGTATGTAAGCCACATTTCAGTGATCACTTTCAATAGAATGAAAATGGGACCATTCAGTTTAGTGGTGAGGTTTTTGGATCGGGATACTGACTCAAATAGCTTGATTGGGTATCGTGACAATATTCAATTCATATCTATGTTTAAATGCTATTTACATTTTAGAATGGAATTTGAATTCCTGTTTGTTTGGACAATTTGTTGGTGTTTTTTTTGCTGGTGTTTGATTTATTATTTTAATTTCAAAACAATAATTCAGTAAATTCATATTGATGTATTTATTTGTTACATTTAGTTTTTACAAAGTTAGAAAAGCCGTTTCTAAGTCAGGCCTGATGTTGCCACATCACAGAATAGTGCCAGTCACTTGCACACAGTGAGGCATACAGTTCATTAATTAAACACTGGTTTCAGATCGGTACTCGGTATTGGCCGAAACCCAAAGCCCAGGTATCGGTATCAGGACTGAAAAAGTCGGATTGGTGCATTCGTAGAGTGCATGTCGGCTTTCTGACATCAGCTGGTGACCAGTTGTGTGAATGATGAATGATATCACTATTGACTTGTGTTTATCCTGGTTGTTTGGGTCTGTACTCAGTGCAGAGGTTGTTCATTGTTCTTCTTGTCAGTTATGATTCAAACTTCTATGAATCAGATATTCGAGTATGATTTTTATTTTATTTTTGTGTGTGTATCTGCTCGTTTCTGCTTCTAATTGGTTTCCTTTGATGTTTCACCCTCCAGGTCGGCTTCATCAAACCCCACCCCATCCTGACTCAGATGCAGCAGGACGCCATGGAGACCAAGTTGACCTTTGACTCCTATGTGATCCCGATGCTGTGCCCTCCGGTGCCCTGGACGTCTGTCAAGTTTGGAGCCTACCTGCTGACACCTGCCAAGCTGATGCGCACAGTGGAAGGGGCCACGCAACACCAGGTGTTGTTGGAGAAATGCCAGAACCTCCTCCCGGTCCTGGACTCCCTCAACCAGCTGGGCAACTCTGCCTGGAGTATCAACAAACCCTTGTTGGACATTATTATCTCCATCTTCAATGATCGGGGCAGTGATAAGCTAGACATCCCTCCTCCTCTGTCAGAGGCCCCCAAAATACCCTACTTCAATGTCCAAGATCCCACTTATACGGCCTCTGAGAAAGCCCACATGAAGAGGGAGGTGATTACTGCCAAAAAGAAATGCAGTGAGATGCACAGCCTGCGCATGGATGCTCTGTACAAACTCTCCATCGCCAACCACATGCGGGATGAGATCTTCTGGTTCCCTCACAACATGGACTTCCGGGGTCGTACCTACCCCTGTCCTCCGTACTTTAATCACCTAGGAAGTGATGTCACACGGGCGGTCCTTATGTTTGCAGAGGGGAAGCCCCTCGGTCCAAAGGGACTGGACTGGCTAAAGATCCACTTAGTCAATCTGACAGGGCTGAGGAAGAGGAGCTCACTGGAGGGACGGCTGGAGTACGCTAACTCTATCATGGAGGACGTATTGGACTCTGCAGACAACCCTCTCAATGTCAGTTTGTCCTTATTGATCTGTCCTGTTCAGTGAAAGCTTCGTCCAAACATACATGCATAGTTCCACGTAGCGTTTCTTGTTAGCACGTATCAGTTTTCAGGTTTACACCATTAACATTAGCAGAAATAGAAAAACGGCTACTATTAACAGTTTCTGAAATATGCAGATTATAGCGTTACCCCTTTCTCTCTGACTGCAGGGACGGTCAGTCTGAATAGTGAGCTGTTCCGGAAGTGTTTACGTCAGCAGTGTAATGTTCCATGTGCTTGTGTTTGTCTTCCTCAGGGTAAGACGTGGTGGATGAATGCAGATGAGCCTTGGCAGGCTCTGGGCTGCAGCATGGAAATAGCCAACGCCGTGAGATCTCCCGATCCGACGCAGTTCATCTCCCATTATCCTGTTCACCAGGTACCATTAAAAACAACACAATTATTTGTCTATTTACCGAGTTGAATGGCGATTTGTAACACATGTTGAATCTCCTACAAATGTATGATTGATAAAACTAGGGAAAGTGCTGTGCAGCAGTTGCAATGCAAAGTGTGAATGGACTTGTACTTGTAAAGTGCTTTTCTAGTCACCCGACCACGCAAAGCACTTTAACCCTACATGTTATTCACCCTTTCATACACTGATTGACCTGCCGATCCTTTTGATTGAAGGACCCGCTCTACCGCTGAGCAGTATTTAGCACCTCCTCCTCGCAGCTGTTTTGAAATTTCAGTAGCGTCAAGGTTTTCACAATATCAGTCACAATATCATCAAATGTATGGTAATTAATGTGTACTGAAATAATGAATAAATGAAGAAAGTATAAGGATCTAAATAGCCAAAAGGAGAAACTTAACTTTTAATTGAACAGCATTAAGCACACTGACAGCCCGCTGCTCCTCCGCACAACACATGCCGCAGCTTTAGCCCGAACACGAGGGTCATGAAGGCAACGGGAGAGAAGAGCAGAGAGACACTCGGGTCAGAGGCCACGTTTTGGTGGAAATGAAATGAAAAAGATGAAGTCTGCAGCTGGCAGGAACGTGGCCAACTTCACTGCAGTATTTATATTCGGCTTTTTCATTTTGCCTTGTGAGCTGAACATGGGGATGCTGCCGGTACCCAGATCCAGCTAATCTCATTTAAACTGCCCAGTCTGATGGACGGCTGAAAGCAGTTCATTTTTTGATTGAGACGCAGTTAACTATAATACAAAGACAATGACCTATTACTTTTAATTTATTTTTAAATGTGTGAAAGACAAATAATTGATCATCGGTTAATTAGGAACACCCCTTGTGACTTTCCTCTGTCTGATGCCAGATCCAGTTACAGATGCTCCGAGTCTAGCATGAAGTTCAAAATTCACTTTAGGCTGTGGGACATGAAAATAATCAATCATGTGTTCTTATTGCTCTTACGTACTTCTTCTGTTTCCTCTGTCCTCTCTCTCGTTTCTTTGTTCTTTCACTTCCACATCCTTTAAATCATCGGTTCTTTGTTTTGCCCACCCACCACCCCTGCGCTGCCCTCTCCCATTTGGTGCCTGTCCCTGTAATTCTGTTCTCTCCTCCACATCCCGTGCTTTAATCTCTCCTCTCCACCTCTCCTCCAGGACGGCTCCTGTAATGGTCTCCAGCACTACGCTGCTCTAGGCAGAGACGTTATTGGTGCCACATCAGTCAACCTCATGCCCTGTGACGTGCCCCAGGATGTGTACAGCGGAGTAGCACAGCAGGTCAGCGCCAGTGCTTTTTGGTTTGCATCGTTTTTTTGTTCCCTGCATGGACTTGGAGTCGCACAACATTGCCGAACTGCGATTTTAATTGCGAGGCACGTTGCAGTTGCTCAGCTGTTAGTATTCAGATGACTCACTATGTCCCATAGCGAGTGAGAGATTAAGCATTGAGAATGAATTTCAAGTTTCTCACTGTAGGTCTTGCATTTATAAGTTTCCCATGCCTTGCATGGAAGTGCACTGAGAGTAGACTCGCACATCCAAAGGCTTGAGGCAAGAGTGCATACAATGCTATCAAAAGAACCCAGCTATTTCTGAGCAGAAACAATTTGAAGCCAATTGTTGTGAACTGACATTTCAGTACAGGAGGAATCAGAGTTTGCTGAGGAAAAGAAACTGTCCCAGGGCAGTGACTGTAATTACAAAGTACATTGTGGTGTCGTCAGTGAGCCGGGGGGCTGACTGAAAGAGCAGTTCGCTGCAGGACACTGTCTTATTGTTGTATTTCAGTTACTGTAAAATAATTACCATGATGAAATCTGGCCTGTGAAACAGCCGGCTGTAAACCTCGGTAACTCGTAAAGATAAGCTGTACAATAAGTAGCAGTGGCGACAGTCATGTAGACCATGTTAACTCTAGTAGAGCTAAAACAATCAGTTGTTTACTGCATCAGTTGATCAACAGAAATGGAATTGACAACTGTCGGTCCTTTTTAAGCAACACTTGCAGAAGATTTTCTGACTCAAACTTTTACACTGTGAGAATTTGCTGCTTTTCTTGTGTTGATGTTTTGGACTGTCGGACACAAAAATAGACATTTGATGGCTTCACGAAACTGATGTAGTGGCCGACCCATGTGTCAGATCTCATGTTTTTATTTTCTTTTTTGGGGGGGGGGGATCTGATAAAGCACAACAATTTAATAAAAATGAAAACTAGAAAAAAAAAATCTTTTAAGTAGATCAGTGCTCGGTACAGTGCACTTATTTTTAATCAAAGATGTAATGAAATAAATTCCCACAGTTAATAAAAGAAACAAACTTATGAATGAACAGCATTTGTCAGTGGATAGCAGCATCTCTCTGTCTCTGAAAGAGAATGGACATTTCCAAACTTGCATGAATAAAAATAATAAATAAGCAATGTTTGATTTGTGGCCTTCCCTCCTGTTGGCTAACGTTGTTCCACAGCTGAAGGCCGCCTTAGCCCAAAATTTAATTACTTGGCTCGATTGTTTTGGCAACCGATTTAATCGGTCTGCGACTACTGTGATGGACCTTTTTCAGCACTTCTTCCCTCATTATGTGCATTAACGTCAAAATATCCTCCAAAAGACACGTTTTGAACAGAGGCTGTTTCCTCATTTGCGTCGATGTAAATTACACATCTGTGTGTACCTACGACTTGCCCGTGCGTTTTCAGGTGGAGGAGTTCCGAGTGCGCGATGCACAGAGCGGTATGAAGATCGCCCAGATCCTGGAGGGCTTCATCAGCAGGAAGGTGGTGAAACAGACCGTGATGACTGTCGTGTACGGGGTCACGCGCTACGGGGGACGCCTCCAGATAGAGAAACGACTGAAGGAGATTGATGAGTTCCCAAAGGTACAGCAGTTGTGATGGCTCGGGGGCTTTCCTCGCACTGCGTACGGTTTTATTTCTAGTGTTGTATCAGCGAGGTACGGTAGAGTGGCCTTTTAGCACAGGCGCTCCTCTGTATAGGTGTCCCCTTACGTCTTCCTCTATACATTCTAACGCACACTGAGCCCAGACCGACTCGGAATGATGTCCAAGATCTTCTCTCCTGAAGTCAATGCTCCCCGGATGATGTTGCTCCATTGTCTCCTGCATGTGCACAAAGACATTTATCACACAGTGGAAAGTGACTGCGTGTAATTTGTCCACCCAAAGGGGTTCCAGTAGCTTTGACCTCGACATTAAGAGTCCCACCACACTGTCTCGTAGGGAGCCGCACAGAGCAGAAGCTTTTAAAGTTTCTTTTAGTCCAGCTAATTTATGTATCGTCTCATTGCAGTGGAATAAGATATGGCATGGTTCTATCAGGGAGGCCAGGAGTGTAATGCAACAACAGATATATTTGATACCCTGCTCGCAGTCATTATGAATCAATTTTTAGCTCGGAACCATTGCACTTCGATTCGGCTGCACGTAAATGGATCCACCCGTTGTGTCATATGACACCGTGGCAGGGGGATGGAGGCATTTAATCTTCTTACAGCTCTGTAGTGCTGACTCTGTCAAATAGCCATATACTTCCTTACAATAGTTGGAGTTAATCTCATTGTCCGTATAGATGGGATCGACATGATCCCGCTGTCAGTGTATCTACCAGCTCACAGCCGGAGGATTGTGCTAAATGACTTCTGCATAATGTCCCTAATTGTTTAAACAGGGAATTAGGGGCAAGTGTAATTGTGAGTGATTACAGGGGGACGGATGAGATCATATCGCTGTAATGATATGCGGAATATTCCACGCTCATTCAGCGCTGCAACTTTTATCACTTATATTTGCATTTTACATTTAATCCCTAATTATAACGAAGTGGGGGGGGAAAGAAAACTCACAATATATAGTTTGTTTTAATGAGAAATGCAGCGGAGCACAAAGATATTGTGTGTGTGACTGTGTGGGGAAACAAAATCCACAAGCCTAATCATGTGTTGTATTTCCAGGAGCATGTATGGGATGCATCCCATTACTTGGTGCGTATGGTGTTCAGTGGCTTGAAGGAGATGTTTACAGGGACCAGAGAGATCCAGGTGGGTTCATTGCACCTACATGAAGTCAAATACATTTTCTCATCTAACAAATCACCACAAATATGACATGCAACCACATCCACACGTGCAGTAGATCCTAACCCCAGGTATAGAGTAACACCACTTTGGTAACTTTTTATTCGGTTTCTGTAATTTCTTGATCAATGTTTTTGATAAAGGCAGATGTGATTTGCTTCTTATTTTGTGGAATTTTAAGACAAAAGGTCAACGAACACACTCGCGCTTAAAGGAATACTGGTGAATATTTTACATACAAATACCGGTAGTCATTTTGTGGGTGAAGCAGTCCTGTAATTCCTATTCCAATGGATTTGTTTTGAAATCAACCACTATGTATAAACCCAACATAACTCACTTACTCTTAAAAAGATAACGGAACATAATCCCTGTTTCCCCTGTAATTAATACAGGAGCACATGCAGGAAACCTCTGAGGAAAGACCTGTAAAATAAGAGGCGTCTGACTACTGACTTACTACTCCACACAGGATGATATTTAATTTTTATTGATGACTAGTTTACTTCACTATTACCCCGGCAACGACACCCATTCATCACATGGACTCGATTTAGGACGTGCACCTGGTTGGGGTGTATATATTATCTCCACAGGCAGAGAGGAGTCTGGCAGCAAATAGAAACACCACCCACCGCTGGTGTGTGTCCTCTGGGGAATGTGTCGGCATGGCCCAGTCTGAGATGAAAAATCCCCTTCCCCATCATGCCTTGGTGCCAACCGTGTATGTGTGTGTGTGTGTGTGTGTACGTGTGTACACGTGTACACCTGCTGCTTTTAAATAGGTCACATCCTCTTGTATTTCCCAGCAGTGAGTTGAAGTAGGAGAGTAGCTGATGAATTCCCGGTGCTGTCATCCCTGACCTCTTCAGCGCTCTCTGTATATTTCCCATTCATCCTGTCAAGCAGCTACTCATTCTCTTCAAACTGTCGTCCTTCTGTCCATCTGATTTACACTCTCCCTCTGCCTCTTATCAATCTATCGATTGATCGGAGTAATATTTCCAGCTTCCTCGTCGGCTGATCTCTCCCTCCCGTTTCTTCGCTTTCATGCCATCTTTATTTCATTGCACCTGGGAATATAAGGGGGGGGGGGTGGTGGTGATGGATGGATGGAGCAGCTTTGGGCCAGACTGCTACCTCAACTTGTTAGGACAAATATATCTTCCCAACAGCTCTCTGTGTGCCTGCATGTGTGAGGAGGCATTAATAGGGTCTCTATTCTTGGAGACTGACTGTGCCAGACACGGCGTCATTTTTACAGTCCGGCAACAACTCCTCACATGTTCCTCGGCAAGTTCCCTGCTCCAGGAAGTAGAACAACAGACTGTCACTTCAATGGAGGGCGACTTGAGAACCAAGATTTTCATTGACGATCATGTGTCAATGCTGTGGAGAGAAAAGTCCTGTTTTCTGTTTCACTGTCGTGTCTTGTTATATTTGTAGCCTGATTTATTAAATCTGCCACTCAACTGTCCAAACTCACTGATTTGAGCTTGATTGCTCTGTTCTCTACACACACACATAGTTACAAACATAACAAATAGGCAGACTCACACTCTTGATTGGTGAAGGGCTTTGAATATTTATAGTGTGCTCGAGTGTGTGCCCTCACTCTCCCCCTGCTGGCGTCCGTGTGTTGCAGGATTGGCTGACGGAGAGCGCCAGGCTCATCTCCAAGTCTGGCCACACTGTGGAGTGGGTGACACCCCTGGGTTTACCAATCATTCAGCCGTACCACCGCACACGCAACCAAGTGGTAAGTGAATTAAAGGGATAAATCTGTGTTTTGAAGCGGGGTGGAATGAGGTCTTTATAGTCGGTGGTCTTACCTACTGTAGATGGTCAGTTTCCCTCAGCACTTTCTGAAAGTACGGGAACTTTCGGAGTGAGGTTAGCAGGGATTACCGTCGCTGATTGGTCAAACACTGCGCTGCAGGTTCAACTCGTGTCCCGCTTCATTGATACAACAAGGAAGTACTCGAGTATCGATTTAGGTTCGCAGTGAGACAAAAGCGAACAAATGTTTGGTTTTGTTCAACGTCTTTTTTCGATGAACACGCTGGTGTTTACCCCTGTGACCATCAGCAGCCCTCGTCCCGTGTCGTTTTCCTGTTTCATACATCAGCGGACTAATTTGCCAAATCTTCGCAGGTCTTCAGACCACTATAGAAACACAGACACAGAACCTTCTATTTCCTTTAAAAGTAATCGTGGGACTCAAATCACCTGCGACCTAATGCATGTGTGGGGGGTTGTAATAATTTGTATGGTAAGCCTCACCTTTCACACCATTCTCAATACTCACCGAACCTCGTCATAGCACACTTTGTACACACCTTTTTGACTCTGTAGACATTTATTGTTGTTTACATACCGGCTAGTAACGGAAACCCCTGTGAGAGCCAGCTTAGTGCGGATATACCGGTAGTGTCATGTGTTTTAAACTTTACCCCTCATTGTCTTTTTGTTCCAATATTTCCGCGAGGTAGTGAGATGCTTTGGATCATCAGTTTGACTATAATCATAATTCCACAGTGCAATTCCCACTCATTATATTTCATTGGACTTTGATGGAATTTCTGATGAAGCTGATGATAAATCATTGGTGGCCAGTTTGCTGTGAGTCGCTTGGTTGGTTCTAAGTCAGAGGTGTTCAGTAGGTTAACGCGCAAGTTGCACCCCCTCTCTCTGTATTCCCCTCCCTCAGTCTTCTGTCTTTTTCTTCTCCAACTCTCTAAAAAATAATTCTTGTTTCAGTCTTCTTACATGCAAGACACCCAATCCATCATGACTGCTTCAGTACAGGATGCCTTGCGGGTGGAATGTACGATGGGTTCGGTGCGGGAGTGCACCGCTGATGGTGTATTGTGATTGCTGTGAGTGCCTCGACTTTAATGGAGCTCAACAACATCACTAGAGTTGTCCGTCACTGTGGCGATCCTGACAGTAACGAGTCTGTGAGATAACACGTCCGTGTGCCAGCACATCTGCAGATAACGTGTGTGTGTGTGTGTGTGTGTGTGTGTGTGTGTGTGATAGATGAGTATATGAAATCCATGTTGCCCTTTATATCCTTAAGGTCATTAACTAAGTGAAAGGAGAGACGGACATATAGCGTATGCCCAGCACATGCAGTCAGCTCGCTGATAGGTTGGCCCAGCATGCCGCCTGCTCTTTATAATGACATCAAGCAGACGGTTGGCTTAGAGGGGCAGTGACACCTCATAAGAAGGCGCAAGAGAGCGAGGGTGACAGATGGCGGGTCCCCTGAGGGTGCATCTCTCTCGATGAGAGAGTGTCGATGTGTTAGGCCGATTTCCTTTGATTTGATCGGCTTCTTTTAATGTCCAGCAGGGACAAGGAAGCTGATTAGCATGTGCGGGTTTTTTTGTCAAGGCCTAAAGATGATGAATGAGATGATAACTTCATGGATGAATGAGGTTTTTGGCTTACATTTCACAGATCACTTTTTTCATTCCCGTCAATAATTCTCTAATCCAGTTGCATCATTGGGCAACAACAATTGAAACTTTGCAGAAAGGTCACCTTTTTCCCTGCGGGGCTGGATTAAATTCAATCTCCCAGTCTCCTCTCTGCCTCTTAAATCCAAGGCCACAGTGTTTCTGCGGGTCATTAGTAATTCGACTCTTGATGGAACGGGAAGATGAAGTGTGATGCACAAAAAGAAAACCAATAAGGGGAGAGAAAGTAGCTACACTCACACATAATCAGAAAGGATTGCGTGTTCGTGTTTGTGTATCTCTTAGTCTGTTTGTTGGTTCTTTTCCGCGTGCATACGGAGATGAGTACGAATGCCGGCCAGTGTAGTCGAGTATTTTCCACGGCTGATGGAAATTAAAGTAGAATGGAGGAGCTGAATGGAGCTTGAACATACATCAGGGAGGCTGCTTAACAGGATTGGGAGATACTAATCGGACCAGAGGGCACTCTGGCTCATGTTCCATGTTTATTTTTCATTCTCCCCTCCCATGCAAGGTTACAGTGAGATCTCACTCTCAGGGGATGGTGACACACGGGAGTCGTCAGCTGGATTTGACTGGATTTGTGAGTTTATAGCGTGACTAAAAGCTGAGTTATCTAATGTCCTCTGTGTGGAAAGATGCAGTGAGGTTTTTGCTTGTAATTGGTGGACAGTTTGGCATTGTGCTATTCCTTTTGGTACAGTACAAGTAGCAATATGGTCCACTGTCAACATTGAGAGTTTAGTATGATGTGGTCTGAGCCGTAAGAGTTAATACCTTTTTAAATAAAAGGGTTTTGCATCCGTTCGTTGTTGCTTTGTGGTCAATCAGAGTTATTTTGGTAGATTGCGACTCTGTAGTTCTGCGTCCGTTCGATGTTGTTTTGTGTCTCTCTGTGGTTGTTTTGCAGCTCTTTATGGTCGTCTGCTGGTCAGTTTGAGTCTCGTTGTGGGCATTTAGCATCTCTTGGCCAAAAAGATGATGTACGCTTCTGTCTGGTCTACTTTTCCTTTGATTGTACAGGCCTGGAGAAAGTTTCCAATTCTATACAGAGTGTGTCGGCTTTTCTAGTACTGGGGAGCTCGGTATCTCTAAATGTCGTCGTCATGCCCTCCATGCCTCCGTTTGCCGTGGAACGGAAGCCAGCTGTTCCCAGGAGTAGCATGGAGTTTCAGTGATCTTGTGGCATTTTTGGATCAAATAATGAATGCCGTTTGCGTTTCAAGGACATCCCCGAGAGGAAGAAAAAGAAAGTTTGATAGCAAGAAGGTTTGGAAAAGGTCAGTGGAAGTGTGGCGAGCTTCAGGGGTGTGCGTCAGTGTCAAAGAGTCTGCAGATGTCTTCAGTGGGGAGAAGGCGAGGGGGAGGACCAGGTGACCCGGAACAGCAGAGACAAGAAACTGCAGCCACTTCAATGGAAGAGACGTGTGCTATTAACCACGATGTGATGAATGGGGATTCCCCTCTTGGCAGCACGGTGTATATGTGGTTAGTGATGGCTGTTGTATCCATGACCATCTGTGCTGCCACTCTCATGTGATTTAGACTACAGAAGCCGATTCCCCGCGGACACACAGCCGTGTTCGCCAGGGTCTCATTCATCACAGCCTCTGGGTTTGAGCCAGGTCGTGTACACAAATCATGCACGTATGCATTATAATCAACAGGGGTCCAGTGTAGGATAGTGACCTCATTTACAGTGTGGCAGTCCATTACTCACATCTAACGTAACCTCCATCTCTTTCACCCTCGCACCTTTTTGCATCGCGGCGTTCTCTCTCTCTAACCTATCCGTTAGCACACTTAACAGCGGATGTAAAGAGGGGGACGATGGACAGATTCCACCCACAAGTCCACCTAGAGCAGGGATTCCCAAAGTGGGGTGCGCGACCTGCCTCTAGGGGGTGCGCGAGAGGAAAAGTGTAATGGCGGTCTGATGGTGTAATAATATTAAATATTAAAAAAAAATGTAATTTTAATTTAAAAACTGTCAGGTGGGACATCTGAAGCTATCAGTCGTAAAAGAGGAGAGGGACAGAGAGAGAGAGAGGAATCGGAGGCGAGGGGAACGGAGAGGTGCAGCACAGACAAATCGGGAGCACATCGGCCCATCGCGGAGTCAAGGTGAAAAAGAGGAAACGAGAGTGAGCATCAGACTGGGAAAAAAAAGAGGAAATATGATGAAAAGTCTCTGTGTCTGGGCTTCACTTGGATTGGCAACGCAGATTCCCCAAAGCCACAGTGCGTGGTGTGCAGTGAGGTTCTGGCTAACAGTCTGAAGCTCTTATTTACGTCGCCACCTGAACACCAAGCATGCCAGTGCAAGTCAAAAGCCCCTTACATATTTTAAATCGAAATTGGAGGAGTTACAAAACAGCCAAAAACAACTGCAGTCTCATTCATGTGTTGGGTCTATAAATGACGCACTACGGGCTTCATATCTGGTTACAGAATAGCGAGAAAGGGGCTACCGCACACAATCGCCGAAGACGTGTGCTTGCCAGCTGCCAGAGAGATGGTGGAATGTATGATTGGGGAGAAAGAAGCAAACAAGTTGGACATGATCCCGGTGTCCAACAACACTGTGTCGCGCCGCATCGATGCTTTGTCCGAATACATCCTGGCTACATTAGTCGCTCATTAATTGTAAATTAAATGTGATAATCTGCCTCTGAGCCTGTGCGTGTGTCCTCGCATCCGTATTGCTCTTTAAAAGTGACGCCTTGTGTCACTGAAAGTTATTGAAACTTTGTTGCAGTGTTTCAGGGCGTTTTCACACCTTCAGTTCGTTTGCTTTGTTGCAGTTGCTCCTTTGTTCGGTTTGTGTTCACACTGCAACATTTAACAGCGGACTAAATCTTGTAAACAAATGCCACGCGCAAGCAAACTGTTCTCTCATTGGTCCGATTCTTATGCGGCTATGAAGGCTTAAAAGGCTCTGTTGCTTCTTTTTTTTTTTTTTTATTAAGGGGGGGGGTGCGCGAACCCAGTCGGGATGTAGAAGGGGGTGCGCGGCCTAAAAAGTTTGGGAACCGCTGACCTAGAGCAATGATGGATGAGACGGCAGCCATGGCAGGACCACACCGCGCTTCTTTTAAAGCCATTTCTTGATCATTGTCTGACTCCGTCATTCATCACACAGCAACCTTCAAGTATTCGACTGGAATGTCCAAACCCAGTAGCTCTCTAGCTTTAATGTGCTTTCAACCAACACCTGTAACTTTAATCCCTAATATGTAATAATTACAATATTTGATTTTTACAACTAGGCTGTCATAGTAATATTATTTACAGAACAGTATGTATATTTTGTGTCTTATTACCATCAAAGCACCTCCATCTTGTTCTACTCTGAGATGTAGATAACAGAAGATAAAAACTAAGAAAATTGTAATCTGTAACAATATCTCAATGCACTTTTATACTAATGCTATTTTCATATTTCATTTTTGAAATATTTCAAACTATTGGATTTGATAAATGCCATGATACTTTTATCCAAGTATTCATGGTCCCCAGAGGATGAATCATACTGAACAAAAGACTTCTCCTCTTGCACCATCATGAGGTTGCCAGGGGAAATATCTCAACAACTATCAGCTAGATGACCGTGACATTTGGTGCGGATATTCATGGTCCCCAGAAGATGGATCCTACTGGCTTTGATGGTCCCCTGACTTTTCCACTAGCGGAAAACTCCACTTTGACTAGCAGGTCAAATTTTTCACTACTGCAAAATACCTCAAAATCTACTTGATGGATTGGCCTACATTTATCACTCTCAGACAGTATATTCGAATGATTTGCCACCACGAGGTTGAGTGTTTTTTAAATTAGGTTTGGTGCAGACATTCAAGCCCCCCTCGAGGTGAATTATAATAACCTTGGTGATCTCGTATCTTTTCATCTACCGTCATCATCAGGTCAAAGTTTTCATTTGTTCAATATTCTATGTGGACTCTTTGTAGTGTAGAACTTGAAGAGAGGACATTTGAGAGACATATGTCTGGTAATATTATATAGAGAGACAAATCCTGGAGCTGCTCTGCAGACACCGAGTCATGAAAAAACGATTACATAACCTGACGGCACCCATGACGACTTTACTGGGATATGGTGTATGTCTTACATTCATCACTCATACACTCTTCGGGATGTAACCTCTCAAACAAATGCTCAGTGAGCGCACACACTCAATATGTCAATGGACCAATTTCAAAATGTGTCACCTGCTTTCATTATAAATGGCGTTCTTGATGTCCCAATTTCCAGCTCAGCGTTTTTGTCGATGCTGCCTAAAATCAATAAACTGAATCATTGAAATAGAACTGTGTAATTCTGCTCTTGGGTGTATTTTTTCCCGTTTTTAAAGGAAGATACCTCCCCATCAGGGCCCATTAGATAGTGCCCTCTTAAAACCATAACAGCAATAGGGAGAGCATCCCACATGAAATGTCTGGTTTCCAGCTTTCCAGGAGGTCATTATAGACTCAGAAAAAGCACCAAGTGGAATGGGGAATAGTTCAGATTGCAGAGGGATGTGCACTTCAAAGCGCCTCTGTGTCCTTCATCCCACAGAGAAGCAAGCAAGATCAAATATAAGAGCTGTACATTAGCACCAAACACGGTTTTTAAAGGCTCCTAATGGTCCTAAGGGTGTCAAAACCGCTGTTGTCTCATGCGCTCCTATTAGGAGTTGTTTGTATTACGGACAATAAAGGAGTTTAATTCAAAGACTCCAATCGGCAACTAATTTGGAAAATGTGTCAGCGTTTACAGCCAGAGCCAGTCAATGGTAGTATAAAGCAAAGCAACAACTTGTATGAGTTAATCCATCACTTTTCTTTCCGCCTGTTCTAACCAATGCAAACGCATGTAAGCCCCACACTGAAAGGCTCCGCTCCAACAGCTAAGCTGTCATGCTGCCCAAAAGGAAATTATTTGTTTCTTTATTTTGCCTGTTTTTCCATATATTGGATCTTCAATCAAGGAAATGGAAGCATTTATGTTCTCGTGTAAGCCTGTTAATAATTGGGAACAAATGATAGTACTTTATATTATTGTTATATTGTTAATGTTGTGGGTAAATCTGGTCAGTAACTAACGGTAGAAATGTCTGACTTTTCACAATAAAAGCACTTTGGTTTTTTTGAGTGCAGTGCTCCGAGTATCATCGAATTGAAATGGCAAAACGTTTCCGCATCAAAGCGACATCAGTGAGGGGAAAAAGAAAACAACAAGACACTCCGATACATTAGTCCAGGCTGAATGAAAGGCAAACGCACTCATGGTCACCTTGCCGAGCCGCTGGCCTCCTGCTGCCGGTCATATCTCGCTCCTGATAGGAGCCCGTCGTTCCCGGCACGGTTCCAAGGTGTCAGGGAAAGACTGCCCTGCCACAGATGCCTTGGCACAGCTAACTGGATGGACCCTCAAGGTTTGGGGGATTAGAGCGCTAAATCTGTGTGCATTTTCCTTTGTAGATGTGTCTGAGTCTGTGAGAGTAACTCTAGATAAGCACTTCATGGCCCCAAGAAATGCAACGTAGTTCATCTTTGAACAAGCTGTCGGGGTGATGGATCATTTTATACTCTAAACTATTGGCATCAGTAAAGCATGAATAGAAGGAGGGGTGGGATATCTTTAAAGAAAACAACTGTGGTGGCCTTATCGATCAGGGATTGTTTACGCTTGCGTGTGCCCGATGAGGTCACCATTCAATATTCACTGCTTTTCAGGTGATAGTTTTCCAGGAAATGAAGTCCCCATTTTGTGGAATCTTTACAGAAACCAAGTGATCAACGTGTGCCGGACATGATGAGCTTACTGTGATGTGCTCACACACGTCTCTTCCTCTGATTGTTTACCTTAGAACAATTCACAGTACTATCCCTGATGAGCATGCTGCCACCCAAAAGCTGCACAATGCAGCTCACTTGAATCCGTTTTGTTTTTAGTCAAGATCCACTCGGACGAGTTATATTAAACATATGCACACACGGGAGGATGTAAAATAACTCGGCACAGCAGAAAAAATAAAATGGTTTAATAACATTTATTATAATGACATTTAATACCCATTTGTAAATATATCTATCTGACACTGGGTTTAATTCTCCATTGAAGGCATATAGCTGCCATTACAAAGACCACCACGGCTATTTTTAATCAGCAAAGCAGAGGTGAACCTTTGAACCACACTTGCAGCCTTTAGGGTTCAAGTAGCCTGCGTTGAGTCTCTACGGCTTCACGTTGCCACCTTGTGACACCCTGACCCACACAAGCAGCTGGAAGAGGGATGGACAGATGGAACGGTGGTTATAGATCTTCTTCTATATGTCTTATCAAGCATGATTCGTTTTGTCAATTTATTGACTTTCACCCTGAATTCTTTCAATTAGGTTGAGAAAGTGAGTCAACCTGAGGCAAGAAATTAAAATGGATTTAGGTTTTGGCTTGACAACTGATTTGGAAATGTCCTTAAGGTGAAGGGACTCATGTCAGCTATGGTTTTGTTGTCAGCTATGGTTTTGCTGCAAAATGTTACGGCCTCTCGTGTAATGAACCGGCATTTCATTTATTTAATTGAAAATTGCATTACTGTTATTGAATGCCTCATCGTGTGGAAATGGACTTTATTTGCTGTTTTTCTATATTCAGTTTTTGCAAGATGTCGTTCAATACCCTACATACAGGTTAAAGTGTCCAATTTAAAACTCAAAATGTTTATTATATTTTCTTGTCGTGCATTTTTATGACTTAAGCTCTTGATGTTTGTTTGCCTCAAAGGGAAAATCTGTTTCCAGTATATGACAGTATGACTAGATGACATCATTTTGTAGTGCTGAGACGATTACCGGTTGTCAATAAATCAATGAGGCGATCAACTGAAAATGAATCTCACTATTTTCATAATCGATAAATCATTGTAGTCATTTTTAAACAAATGTGCCAAACATGTGTCCTTTCTAGCTGCTTTTCTTTGTCGTTTATTTTGGGGTTCTAGTCACAGACATTTGACATTTAAAGACCTTCTTTGTCTGGTTTGAGATGATTATCCCACTCAGTTCTTTGTCTTTGTTTTGCCTCTCCAGCTGAAGAGTACCATGCAACACATCAACCTCCAGATCAGCCATGACTCCAAAGAGTAAGTCGTCCTGCAACTAACATCTGTTTCTCTGCTCTCGTACTGAAACTGACCCACAGCAGATGGAAAACGTCTTTATTCTCTCATTCTTGCTCGTTGACATTTTGCGCTGAAGTGTCATATTAGTGACCCGGAACAAGGGTAGCAGATAGCTGACGAGAGAAGGACATTTTTTTTGTCTTGGTTTTGTGTCTTTTGTGAGTTTGCATTCACAGGTTTCTATAATGTAGTGCAGACAGCTTGACAACTCTCGGTGAAGCTTTTAGAGGTGAGTGGAAGTAGAAAGTAGAGCTCCCTGGAGGCAATTAGCTTACACTTTCAAGAACCAGATTTTCAGCTGCACAAAATCTCTTTCTCCACTGGCTGTTTCCACTAATTGCCTACTCAAACTCGGATGTAACTTTGCTGTTGTTATAGAGTAAGTAATGGCATCAGAGGTGTTTGGAAAACCTTTAAAAGCAAAAAGATCGAAATGGGTCTTTGCAAACAGTAGTTTGAACTATTTTGTCCAGAAGCTTCATTCTGGATGTACAACACGTACTGGAAAATCAAATTACTGCTAAAATAGGAATCTAAGATGAGACGGCGCCAACGGCACCAACATACTGTACAGCAAACCTGCAATATCGCTGACGAAGAAAGATAAAATCTCATGTGAAATAATTGACTAAAATGACAAAATTACTTGTTTTGGTTGGACCAGATTGATTAAAATGTTCAATCTAATTTGATGACATAAAAATAATTTGACTGACAAAAGCAAGACGGAAAACATTTTGACGAAAAGTTACTTATTATTAGAATGTAATGACTTTTCGTCAACTAAAACTATGAAGTATACAACTGACTAAAATGTGTCTCAAACCAATAAGCATTTCATCCAAAGAGTAAGACTTTGACTAAATCTAAAATATCTGTCAAAATGAGCAGTGGTTGTTCAGAAGGATGACCGATTGATATTTGACCTTTTGGGATAAAGAAGACTGTGATTTGTGGTGTTCCTTGAATACGTGCTAGTTCGGGATCAGTGAATGACCGCTGTGACAGGGAGGCGAGAGAATAATGTGTAGATAGAGTTTAAAAAGAGACGACTGGTAGAGGTGAGTAGAGGACAAAAAGAGACGGCGACAGAAAGTCGAGTGAGGACGGGAGTGAGAGCGCTGAAGACGGATATGACACATGCAAAACGGGAGCTCACACACAGCCGCACCCGCTATAATTAAGGACCCTAAAAAAGCTCGTCCAGCGTCTAAATATATAAATAGTCGCAGGCGGGGTAGTGACAGCCTTGAAGCCCTCGCGCTCTTTAAATGATGAGCCCTATACCAACGTTCATCATCTCTTGAACCGAAGTGAACCATCAGCTCTACAGGGAGAACAGTTACACTTTAGAGAGCTGTGCGTACACGCCTACAGGAGATAAAGGTGACATGTTTGTTTTTGTGTGTCCATGTAGGGAAAAAGACAAAAGACAGTCTCGTACTAAGTGCAGACAGCTGAGTGAGCTTGCAAATAAATCTCTAGGAATCTTGTTTTTGTTCAGCTCAAGCCCGACACAGCAGAACGAAAGGCGCTCTGATAAAAGTCTAACATTCCCTAGCCAAAAATAAAGCGGACAGAAGGTAAACAAGACTGACAGACAGGCATCCGGTGTGTGTTTTAGCTTTGGCTTTGGCCCAAGCCCTCTCCGCTCTGTCTCCATTCCCATTAGAAGAGCGTTCTGGTCTGTGGCAGCCCAGAGGATTTGAATGGCACAGGCTCAGGGTAATGGGAACATGGTATACAGATTGGCTGGATGCTTTTTTTCCCCCTCCACTGCCAGTTCCATCACCAGTAGCAGCAGTGCTGCATTCATATTACCTTGTACTGTTTCTTTTCTGTCACTTCTATATGTGTGTGCTCTCATATTGACTATGTGGGTCACATAGCAGAACATAGGTATTGATGTTGAAATCTATTTTGCACACGCAGACCTTTTTCAAATCAGTCCTTTAGAATTGTCATAGCAGGGAAAGCACAGGTGTGATAATAATATCGATGGTGCAGCCACCGTTTGTGTTGTTTACGACACCTGTTATTCTGTTACTATGACTTCCTAATACAAGCCTTAACTCGGTCACGGTAATTACGTTATCAACTTATCGTACAATACATAGACTTGATCTTGATCACTTTTGCTGACCTCGATATTGGCCGTTGTGTTTACATAAAAAGCAGGATTTTCCCGCCATTATAAGACATTGCGCAGACATTGCACATTTTTGTTGACAGTGCTTTTAATTTATTGTTTTGGCTGTATATCGCATTCAAATTCCAATTTCTGAATATTCTTATAAATGTAAAGTTAACTGCTGTTTAAAAGGGTGTATTTGCATTACTGTATTATTATTATTATATCGCTGGCTTAAAATGACCATGTTGTTTATCGCAATTATTTCTGGGACAATATATCATCGAACAAAAGTAGTTATTGTGACAGTTCTGCTTCTGTCCTTGAAATAGTGATTAAGCTACTACAAGGAACTTTAATTTAGTGTTGATTCTGGCGGTCCCTGTGGACGAAGGTGGTAGTGTTCCTGAGCACCAGAGTCCCTTTAGAGAACCCCTCTTTCCGGATGAAGCTGACTCAGTAACTCTTAACATGCACCTTTCTGGTGGTGAGTTAGACATTTAGCTTAGCTTAGCACGACGACCGTAAACAAGGGGAAAGTGGTCGCTTTACTGTTCATAAATGTGTACAAACCACAGGAGCAAAGTGATTTAGAAAAGGTCAGACTGTGTGTTTGGATCTAGCAATGAGTGTGAGGGAGGTGTCTGTGGAGTCTAGCGGTCCTCTACAGCTCCATATCTAACCACAGCTCTGTACTCGCTGAGCCACGACTACTTTCACTCACCAGCAAATGTACTGTAACGTCCGACTTAAAAACATCCTCCAAAGAACAGGGGCGTTTTAATGCAATTCTTATTAACATGCGCTGTCTCCCGAGTAGTGCATAAACCTAAAAAGGGAATGAAAATATAGGATTGTTAACGGCCTCACAGGGAATTACCAGAGAAGTTCGTAACGAGGCCACTTCAGTCGTGTGGAATAAGTTGGCTGAAACGTCCCATTTCGTATTAGAAAGCAGCAAAGTACATATTCTAATGTCTGTGCTTTGCTTTCTGTCCCTTCACAGGAGGCCAGACACAGTTAAACAGAAGAATGCCTTTCCGCCGAACTTCATTCACTCTCTGGACTCCACACACATGATGCTGACTGCTCTCCACTGCTACAGGTACCATTCAACATACCGTACTTGGAACACCTCAAATTACACAGATGCTTTTTTTTCTCCTCTTGGAGTCATTTGATTTATGAAGGCAGTCTGTAATATGCTTCTGACGTTGGCTCTCCACGTATGCATGACCTCAAATAGGTCTGTCAATGTACCCTCTCATCTTGAATGCAATTATCACCTCAGATAAGCATTGTGTGTGGGTTTTAGTAATTATCGTTGTGCATTTTTAATGTCTACTCTGCCTTCAATGCTCTTTTTTTCTGGTTTCACTCCCTTCACTCCTCTCCTCTCCTCTCAGTGCCGGCCTGACGTTCGTCTCAGTTCACGACTGTTTTTGGACCCACGCCCTCACTGTGGACACCATGAACAAGGTGTCCCATTACAGTACATCCTTTCTCTTTTCACTCATTCCTCATCCTCAGCATCCTCTCAGAGCTGTGTCATCCTGTCTGTCAATCATCACGGTTTGGAATTCACCTCTTTTATTTTTTTTTGCTGATTGATTGAAGCACGTGTGATTCAGATCCTCTGCCTCTCTTGCCTTTACATCCAGATGTCCTTTCTTTGTAGCATCCCCTGTGCTTGTGCTAACGTAGAAGCATCATCTTTGTTAAAGCCATTTTACCAAACTGAACATTCTCCCAGTTTCATACATTTGCAGGCTGCTGGCTTGCAGGTAGCACCATCAGATAGAGCCTGAGTAAATGACTGTCCCTGCTTGCTGAAACCAGCTTGTCTACAGGCCCAGACTGAGACACAGCGTAGCTTAAAATGGATCGAATTACCATAAAGACCCAGTTCTCTGTAGCTTCACGTCTTCATCCACTCTCAGAGGAGTTACAACCAATGAAGCAGTTCCCTCTCAGTACATTTATTCTCTCTCATGTTCTCTTGATGTCTGCGTACGCTTTCCTCATTGCACCAGTAATTGAACAGAGCGGCAGAGGAGGAGCATTCGATATCTTAGTCAACACCTAAGCACGTCAAGAAGGTGCCGCTAGTATAGCCGGGTTTCTGAATGATGTCACTGTGAGATGTGTGCAAACCATCAGATTGACTGAGAGCTTATGAGAAGATAAACAAACTTGCAATACATTTGGATTGAAAACTTGTAATTTCCCTTGAGTCAATCTAGTACACACAGCAAGCATGTGAGGTTTGCACTCATAACATACTATAGGAGATCTTGAATATATTTAGTGTCTATATTTAAGACACAAACATCCACCTGGACTCAGGGATGAACTGAGTGGTCAAAGGCCACAAAACAAGTTTTTGCTCATAACTTAAGAATTGATATGCTAATTATGACAATATCACTCAAATGTCTAAAGAGGATAAGATGACATTTTGGACAGACTCGGATATAAACTGCAACTTGACTGGTTGTCGGAGGCACACAACTGTATTTGTCAATACTCTCAACAATTATATGAAGTGTATTAATTCACGCTGATGCATCTCACGGATGCCGGGCAGCTTTTTTTTTTGCACTTCAAGTCTATTTCTGTCGTTTAGTGTAATCTGAATAGACTGCTGTTTAGATCTCAGGGATATCTAACTCGAATACATGTTTTACATGCCCTTTATCCTCTTCTGTATGACCACGGATAACCTGCAGCACAATGAATGGCCCTTCTTTCTTCAAGGTTGTGTGTCAGCACTGCAGCGTTGTAAATCAAATCCACACCCTACCCTCTGTTTTACACACTGACCTCTCCGTACAGCCACAGCAGAGGCGTTCAATCGGTGTTCAATCTTGTCGGTCAAGGGTTTGAGTAACTCCAAGTACGCTCCTCTCTGCCTCTTCCTCCTCCTGTCAGGTCTGTCGGGAACAGTTTGTCGCCCTGCACAACCAGCCAATCCTTCAGGAGCTGTCCGACTTCCTGCTGCAGAAATACTGCACCGGGCCCCCGTGAGTTTACACACCTGCATGCAGGAACACCCTCGCATGCATGTACGTACATGAAGTCTCAGGAGCAACACAGTGGTCGGTTATCGTTCAGGTTTATGATGATGAAAAACTGCTATTTGTTTTTCATAGCATTTCCTATTCAGGTGCAGATAATTATTGTCATACAGTATCTTTTGCTAAATCTTATGTGATAGTTATGAGGTAATATTTTCACCCTTAATAACCCCATCTGCAATCTGTGCATCTTATTCGCATAACAGCCACCAGTCTGTCTGTCTGTGTTTAAACAACACTGTCGGCTCTTTGTGGACTTTCATGGTAGAGACTGAACATGCGACTCCATGTACATACATTATAAAACTGTCCAAACAGAAGGTGCACACGCACATTTGACATTATAAGATTGTAAAAGTTATGTTGACACGCCAGGGTTTTTCCTCCGCTTATCTGAAACATTAGATCCAAGAATGATTTCCTCTCTCGCTCTCTCGCTCTCTCTCAGTGCATCTGTCTTGCTGGCTTCAGGCTGGGTTACGCTCATCATCCGACTGTGTTTTTCTCTCTATAATTATAATAATTGGACACCTTCTCCACAGCCTTTACTCCACAGCAGCCCTCGCCCCTCTTTGTCTGTCTCCCTCCCTCGCTCGCAGGCACATTAATGCTCCCCAAGCCTTGCGAACGCATTATTCATTCTTCTCGGCACCACGGCGAGAAAGACGCATGGGAATCTAAAGATTTTCTGGATTCCTTCCCTTTGTCGCAATGAGTAACTGAATATATTTACCGTATTTAACCTTCCCCACAGTTTAAGCAAAATGTGTTAAGTATGATTATAATTTAACTTCTTCCTTAGATGGATTCTTTTTTGCTTATTAGACCTCACAACGTATTGAGTGTTTGAAACTTGAAGCATTTATTTTATTGTTACAATAAGACCTTGGGAAGGTAATCTCAGTCGGTCCACAACTTGAAAAATCTCAATTATAAGATGGATTGCCAGTCAATGTTGTTGAAACATTCATGGTCCCCACAGGATGAATCTCTGACTTTGGTGACCCCTGACATCTTCCCGAGTGCTCCTATGAGGTTGACATTTGTAGTTAAGTGGGTAAAGATTCTTACGACTATTTGATGGATAGCGGTAAAATTAGGTTCAAACATTTATGTTCCCCTGAGGATGAATCGTAAAAACGTTGGTCAACCTTTAACTTTACATCTAGCGCCCTAATCAGGCCAACATTTTTAATTTATCCAATACTTTTGTATATTTTTCATGACCAAATACCTGCAAAACGAATGACATTCACATCAGCTTCAGCTGTACTTTGTGTTTACGCTGAGGAGCTCATTTTAGCATGCGGTGACAATGGTAACCGCCTGCTTAACATCAGCATTTGCATTGTCAGTGTGATTATTTCTTTCAACTTTTTAAGGTACCAGCCGTCTGTAAAAAGTTCTACATTATGTCATCGTCACACAGGCACAACGGTGGCTGGTAAAATATTCCATTGGCTATTTTTGAGTGTACCAGTCACATCTCACACATTGACAGGTGCGTTGCGCCACCTCTAGCACTTCACATTAGAAGTACTAATTATGTGCTAATTCAAAGGCAATGACTGGCTGCACTGGCTCGCGTGTAACCTCGACAGCTCGAATGTGACATCCAAGTGTGAACATCCGGCAGAGCTTTAAATACTTGCATCAGACGGCAGATGAGGCCACTTGAACGAGGGCTGAAACTCAGAAAGTGCTGTTGCGTTGACTCGGCACTTCTAGACACACTAACATGCTCCTCCTTTTAAACTTTGTTTGTTTGTTTGTTTGTCACAGGACTGATTTCAAGAGCAAGAAGTACCAGGAGTACAGGAGGCTGATGCTGCTGCTGGCCAAAGTGCCCCAGACAGGTCAGTTTGCATGCAGCTGTCTGGCCCCCAAACAACTGGCCTCGCTCAGGCTGGGCTGTTGTTTGAGAGGGCCAATTTGCAGCATGCTGTTTTTTTCACTAATTGGATTGAAGTGAACTTGTATGTCCTGCAGATCTGTCTGAGGTTAGCAGAAAACGACAGGAATGTTATTGAATTGGGCTCTTGCACAATCCTTGTATTTTCTATCCCGGTTTATAATTGCTAATTGTTGTTGCCTATTGTTTACATAGTTATCCCATTGTCTGTAGCTAGTTGTCTTGCTGTCTGTGTTGCCCACACAGGGTATTTAGCCTGCTCATTCAAATATAAAAAGCCATTGAGTTTGTGTTTCAACAGCGAGGGTCTGACTTTAATGACGATAAGGAAGTTAGAATAGTGGAAGCTTTAAGTTTGTGTCGTTTCTCTTTTGAACACCACAACATTTTTACTTTGGTATAGTTTTATATCAAGAAGGTAAGAGAAACTACTCTTTATCACACAATGCAGTACAGTATGTCATCATGGTAACAGTCCGTATGTGTGATACCATGATTACATAATATTCTTGCACAAAACACAGTAACTTCATACAAATAGAAGATAGAAAGTACAACCTCATCCTGTTTGGATTAGATTAAAGTGTGGAGCTCCTGGTTGTATATTAATAAGCATATTAACAGTTTTGACAAGTAACCTAAATATTACTGTTGGATACTCAGTATATTACTTTAACCTTTCATATCGGCATAATGTTCTTCTTCTTAAAGTTTTCATGGCCTTTCCTCAATAGTTCAGGCTTCAGCTTCAGCTGCTGCCGTCTGCAGTCACAGAGGCGAAAGGACGGCCTCATCCCAGAGCCAAGATTAATATTAAAGTTCAAGAGTCTTTTCCCTCGACGATATCTCAGAACAAACTACATCCTGCAGTTCTTAGCAGTTTCCTTAATGTAATCATTAACCACATCAAAGAATCAACAAATAAAAGATTCATCAAATTGTGAAAAATGCATTTTGTATCCGGATAAATCAACATGAGATGTACCGTTTCATTTTCAAGAGTTCACACGAATTAAAACCTTACAACGGAGCATCTTCTTTCTCAGCGACAGTGTTGATGGTCATGGTCTGTCGGCCTTCCTCTAGTTACAACATCACTTCAAACTTTTCACGCATCGACTCTTTTACTTTCTGTAACTACTGTCCACAGACTTAAACCTGCTCTGACACCTCGCCTCTTGCCTCTCTAGGTGAATTTGATCTCCAGCGGGTGAAAGAGTCCACTTATTTCTTCAGCTGAGAGACTCATGATGTCCGAGTCAGCGGAGGGAGATGAGTGGAATTGACAGAGTCCAGCAGGGAGGGACGCTGCAGGCCCCCGGGTCTCGGCTGGCTTTCTCTCCCTCAGACATCGGGGCATTGATCCGGCCGCGCCCTGCCCGACCCCTGCTCCGCAGGCTGGCTGGAGCTGCTGGAGGCGTTAACACACAGTGAACTCGCCTGATTAACTGACTAGTGGGCTGAGGGAAGGGAGGACGGGATACTCATCCAGGCGAAATGATGAGGGAATCAGCACCGGATGGGAATGTTAAGACTTCAATCAGTGAAAAGCAGCTCTTATAATGACCATATTCAGGTATACGTGTGTGTGTGTGTACGTGTACATGAGGCATACGGACTCCATCACTCAGCACTTCTGCTGCTCAATAACCTTTTTCACCTACGAGCTGTAATTGCTAGTGTGTGTGTGTGTGTGTGTGTGTGTGTGTGTGTGTGCATTTTCATGCTGCGAAGACCTGGCTCTGCGACCATCCCACCCGATCATCGAGCCCATCACTTACTGGATGACAGGATGCTCTCTGACACACTATTTAAGCATTGTCTGAAGAAGAGACGGTTGAGAGGAAATGAGAGACACACTGACATCGTGGGATGCAGGACTCTCAGAGGAATGGGAAAAGGGTGAGTCAAGGAGATCTCAGCCTGCGTTGTGTCCCGTTGTACTCTTGATTCTCACCTTCTCAGAGTGACTAAGCACCTGACAATTGCCCTAAAATAAAAGTATCTTAAAATGTCTCCTTGTTCATTCAGTGGTTCAAAGAAATAGCTGGTATTCTTGGTGTGCTTAAAAAGGATGAATGAGAGCCTGTTATTTCGTAATATCTGCATATTTCAGTTCTATTGTGTGTCGTGAGATGAAGGCGTCCTTTTCGATGCACCACAAAGGGTTCGCAGGCTTCACTAATCAACTCTGATCTTATTTTTCTGGGCCAGTGCCGCAACTAGAAGTAAAAATAGCGGAAGTGCTATCTGATCATTACAGCAGTTTCAGACAAAAGGTGCCGTTGATGTTCAAAGGCAAACGTAGACTCGGCCAAACAAAGCTGGCTGAGTGGCAATGTAATGAAATGGAAATGATCTCTAGTGTGCTGATTAGACTGCAGGTTTTCAGAGGATTTGCATGGCGCCACACACATGGAGATGCTCCTCGTATTTTATGACGGGCACGAGACGTGACCTGCGACTTTCATCAGTTATTTTACTATTTTGGAAGAAAAAATATGAGCGATCCCATAATGAACTCTTCTTTGAACTGTTTTCATGCTCGATGTGCTTTCTGTGAAATGCACAGGTATAATCACAAACACGCAGTGTGTTCATGTAAATGTTTGAAAATGAAAGGTCTGTGTGTTTCTCACATGATTAGAATTGATAATATAACTTGGTTTCCTTTCATGTTTACAGACATTTCAAATGAAAGCCGACTTTTAACCGCACCAGGAAAACTTTTGTTTTGCGGATTAAGAGTAGTTTAACAGTACGGGAAATGCGCCTTTTGCTTTGTTGCAGAGAGTTAGGGAAGAAATTACAAGTTTGAATTGTATATTCTAAATATGACGCAAGTAGCAGCTTAGCTTAGCAGAGGGAAATAGCTAGCTAGCTAACTCAAATGCTGGTTTTGGTCGGGCTAGCACTCACAATAACTTCTCTGGGTTCCTTTTTTGCACGGTTCTGATAGCTTCCTCTATTGTGGACTCATGCTTTCTGTCACCTAGAAGGTTTGGTGCCGTTTGTCACCTTTGCAAATTATTGTTACTGTTCACCAAAGTTGAACTGAAAGAGGAAGATTCACACATTATTTTTGCCTCCAGATCCTCTGATTGTGGTTATTCATCTGCTAAATGTAGCCGTTTTAATTCCCGGTGTGTGCAGGCCTTTAATGCTAATCTAAGCTAGTGTCACATTTACTTTGTCCGAGGGAGTGAACCGGATATTGAAGATGTCCTTACAGCAGAGGCTTGATGGGCCTGTCGCAGTTTCTCTGGGGTGATTCCAAGGATGTCTGCTGTTAGATCGGAGCGTCTGCGGTAATGGAGCACAGCTTGTAGCAGGAAATAGCCACCGTACTTTCCATTACGAGTCGTCTCCAGAGATTAACGTGTTTTGATGATGATGTGTTTGGGTGGGGAACTCTATCGTGCAACGGTGATGCAGTTCTGACGAGACGGAGAGAAGAAAATGCGATTATTGACTTCCTTTGAAATAATGATGATCCCCTTTGAGCCCACTGAGATTGGCCTCTATGTTGATGTCTCATGTCCTTATTTTTCCTACATTAATTTTCAACTGAACATCTATGACATGCCAGCCATCATAAATGTGCTTATTGACTGATTGAGACTTCAAGTCCAAAGCAGTGCAGTTCAAAATTCTCTTGACGTGCATCTAATTTAAATGCAGTCTCTCATAATATTTAAGGCAGACAGATTTACAGCAGACAGGATGTTTTAGTTCTTCACTGTCTCTGTCTGACCTCAATGTTTTAGATTTGAGGAAGTGGTTTGTGGTCTATAATTGTATGCCACAGTAAAACGTTGTTGTTTAATTAGCCTCTCTTGTTCTCCTTTGATTAAAATGATTACTGTAGTGTCGGCTAAGCAAAGGTTATGTTAATTTTAACAGGAGCTAATATGTGATGTATCTGACAATTTGAATAGATTTCAAACAAGTTGTAAGTCCACGTACTAGCTTTTTCTAGAGCTTTCAAGTGCCTTCATCCGCATATATTTTGCAGAGTTTTTTGCTGCTGATGAAGACTGAGGATGCAGCTGAAATCTCTGGAAACACACGAGCACTGATGGCCGTAATCCTCCATAACAAGTACTGCAAGTGGACCACTGTAAATGTTTTCTGGAATGATAACATGCACTGTATGTTTTTGAATGACTCCACACCTGCGTAACCAGCTCTTTCTTCCAGCCACAGGAACATCAGAGAGCGGTCAGGGAGGTGTCGGCCGTTATCTGCCAGGCATGCCAGGCATTGAATCCACTCTTCGATAGCTAGACCACTCACTCTCACTGAGAGCACTTTGATTTCCCTGCCAGGTCCCCGGGTTCACCCCGGCCTATCTGCTGCCCCGTGGCGTCACGAGTGGCCGGCACTCAGCAGCTCTAGCAGGGGAGCGGAGTGGACAGACAGTCCGGGAGGGAGCAAGTGGGGCCAGAGTTCCCTGTCAGCAGGAGGGGGGAGGAAGCAGGAGGGAGCACCGTGGAGAGGGAGAGCGAGAGACAGGTGGTGTGTGTGTGTGTATGCCAGTGTGAATTTCCTTTGTTTGACCTTTATTCTGACTGACAGGTAGTGATGGGTTGATTAACAACCATCAAACACACACATCTGGTGCCTGATGCAGCGCTGCTTCAGTGAACTGGACCTGATTAGAAGAAAGGTGTCGAAGTGTTGTTCCCTTTTAGATGTTTAAATCTATAAAATATGCGTTTCTTTTTGATGTGAAAATATTTCTTTTGATTATTTATTCGGAGGAGATGTATAGCTCTGTCGAGGTTTCAACTACTGTGGTGAAATCGCCATTAAATTATATCCAGAAAGTACTGAATAAAGAGCGGCATCTGCATTTAAGCCTTTTGATGGCATCTCACTCAACAGGCGTTTGATGGATTTTCAGTTTCCCCTTTTGAGACATCAGTCCCAGCTGTGTGCAGCCTGACCTGCAACTTAGACAAAATGACACTCTTGGAATGCCTTATCAGCGAACTTAAAGATTATTTGAATACTGTTTGATCATTAAAACTGAGCGAGATATTAAAGAAAAAAAAACTGTTTCAATCTCTATCTTGAGGTTTCAGCTGTCATTTCTAATCAATTAAAAGAGAAAAGTGTTTCCTCTACTGCATAGTTGACTTTTTTCGACATGCTATAATATGACTTTTTTCGACATGCTATAACATGACTTTTTTCGACATGCTATATGACTTTTTTCGACATGCTATAACATGACTTTTTTCGACATGCTATATGACTTTTTTCCACATGCTATACTATGACTTTTTTCGACATGCTATACTATGACTTTTTTCGACATGCTATAACATGACTTTTTTCGACATGCTATACTATGACTTTTTTCGACATGCTATAATATTACTTTTTCCTACACACTATAACATGACTTTTTTCGACACGCTATACTGTGACTTTTTTCGACATGCTATACTATGACTTTTTTCGACATGCTATAATATGACTTTTTTCGACATGCTATAATATGACTTTTTTCGACACGCTATAACATGACTTTTTTCGACACGCTATACTGTGACTTTTTTCGACATGCTATACTATGACTTTTTTCGACACGCTATACTGTGACTTTTTTCGACACGCTATAACATGACTTTTTTTCGACACGCTATACTGTGACTTTTTTCGACACGCTATACTGTGACTTTTTTCGACACCCTATACCAGGGGTGTCAAACATACGGCCCGCGGGCCGGACCCGGCCCACCACGTCATTTTATGTGGCCCACGAATCCGCCAGCAAAAAAAAAAAAATAATAATTTTTTTTTTTTTTTTTTTTACAAAAATTTAAAGTTAGATGTGAAAATAAAAATATCCCCATGGTCGAAATTATGAGATAGAAAGTCGAAGTGATGAGATGGCATGTTGTCTGTGTGCCGACATTAAAACTATCACAACAGGTGGACAGGAGATGCAACAGCCCATAAAGAGGATTTCCAACAAGTTTCTCAACATGCGTACTTCTCTGTACTGAAACGTCATCAGTCTCAGCCCAAGTACTGTTCCAATTCAAAGTTCACATCGAGCCAAGCACGGCCCTAATGCCCGGATGTGGCTCGCTCTGCCCATTTTACCCGGGATGCATCGGAGGTGACTTGTCTGTACTTGGGACAGCCAAATATCCCAGAATGCATTTTGCACCAGCAACAGGAAACAATGGCGGAGGAGAAATCACACAACTGGAAGTACGTGTTGTGGAAGTCACAGATATCCCGGGAAACTAAACTAACTATGTTAGGAGTACCGTAGTTACATTTACACCGTCTTACATTTACAACCGGCCCTTTGAGGGCGACCGTGATGCTGATGTGGCCCCAGAGTGAAAATGAGTTTGACACCCCTGCCCTATACTATGACTTTTTTCGACACGCTATAATATGACTTTTTTCGACATGCTATAATATTACTTTTTTCGACATGCTATAACATGACTTTTTTCGACATGCTATACTGTGACTTATTTCGACACGCTATAACATGACTTTTTTCGACATGCTATACTATGACTTTTTTCGACATGCTATAATATGACTTTTTTCGACATGCTATAATATGACTTTTTTCGACATGCTATAATATGACTTTTTTCGACATGCTATACTATGACTTATTTCGACACGCTATAACATGACTTTTTTCGACATGCTATACTATGACTTTTTTCGACATGCTATAATATTACTTTTTCCGACACGCTATAACATGACTTTTTCCGACACGCTATACTGTGACTTTTTTCGACATGCTATACTATGACTTTTTTCGACATGCTATAATATGACTTTTTTCGACATGCTATAATATTACTTTTTTCGACACGCTATAACATGACTTTTTTCGACATGCTATACTATGACTTTTTTCGACATGCTATAATATGACTTTTTTCGACACGCTATAACATGACTTTTTTCTACATGCTATACTATGACTTATTTCGACACGCTATAACATGACTTTTTTCGACACGCTATACTGTGACTTTTTTCGACATGCTATAACATGACTTTTTTCGACATGCTATATGACTTTTTTCGACATGCTATACTATGACTTTTTTCGACATGCTATACTATGACTTTTTTCGACATGCTATAACATGACTTTTTTCGACATGCTATATGACTTTTTTCGACATGCTATACTATGACTTTTTTCGACATGCTATACTATGACTTTTCGACATGCTATAATATTACTTTTTCCGACACGCTATAACGTGACTTTTTTCGACACGCTATACTGTGACTTTTTTCGACATGCTATACTATGACTTTTTTCGACATGCTATAATATGACTTTTTTCGACATGCTATAATATGACTTTTTTCGACACGCTATAACATGACTTTTTTCGACACGCTATACTGTGACTTTTTTCGACATGCTATACTATGACTTTTTTCGACACGCTATACTGTGACTTTTTTCGACACGCTATAACATGACTTTTTTCGACATGCTATACTGTGACTTTTTTCGACATGCTATAATATGACTTTTTTCGACATGCTATAATATGACTTTTTCGACACGCTATAACATGACTTTTTTCGACACGCTATACTGTGACTTTTTTCGACATGCTATACTATGACTTTTTCCGACACGCTATACTGTGACTTTTTTCGACACGCTATAACATGACTTTTTTTCGACACGCTATACTGTGACTTTTTTCGACACGCTATACTATGACTTTTTTCGACACGCTATAATATGACTTTTTTCGACATGCTATAATATTACTTTTTTCGACATGCTATAACATGACTTTTTTCGACATGCTATAATATGACTTTTTTCGACATGCTATACTATGACTTATTTCGACATGCTATACTATGACTTATTTCGACACGCTATAACATGACTTTTTTCGACATGCTACACTATGACTTTTTTCGACATGCTATAATATTACTTTTTCCGACACGCTATAACATGACTTTTTCCGACACGCTATACTGTGACTTTTTTCGACATGCTATACTATGACTTTTTTCGACATGCTATAATATGACTTTTTTCGACATGCTATAATATTACTTTTTTCGACACGCTATAACATGACTTTTTTCGACATGCTATACTATGACTTTTTTCGACATGCTATACTATGACTTTTTTCGACATGCTATAATATGACTTTTTTCGACACGCTATAACATGACTTTTTTCTACATGCTATACTATGACTTATTTCGACACGCTATAACATGACTTTTTTCGACATGCTATAATATTACTTTTTTCGACACGCTATAACATGACTTTTTTCGACATGCTATACTATGACTTTTTTCGACATGCTATAATATTACTTTTTCCGACACGCTATAACATGGCTTTTTTCGACATGCTATACTATGACTTTTTCGACATGCTATAATATGACTTTTTTCGACATGCTATAATATGACTTTTTTCGACACGCTATAACATGACTTTTTTCGACACGCTATACTGTGACTTTTCGACATGCTATACTATGACTTTTTTCGACACGCTATAACATGACTTTTTTCGACACGCTATACTGTGACTTTTTTCGACACGCTATACTGTGACTTTTTTCGACATGCTATAACATGACTTTTTTCGACATGCTATATGACTTTTTTCGACATGCTATACTATGACTTTTTTCGACATGCTATACTATGACTTTTTTCGACATGCCATAACATGACTTTTTTCGACATGCTATATGACTTTTTTCGACATGCTATACTATGACTTTTCGACATGCTATAATATTACTTTTTCCGACACGCTATAACGTGACTTTTTTCGACACGCTATACTGTGACTTTTTTCGACATGCTATACTATGACTTTTTTCGACATGCTATAATATGACTTTTTTCGACATGCTATAATATGACTTTTTTCGACACGCTATAACATGACTTTTTTCGACACGCTATACTGTGACTTTTTTCGACATGCTATACTATGACTTTTTTCGACACGCTATACTGTGACTTTTTTCGACACGCTATAACATGACTTTTTTCGACATGCTATACTGTGACTTTTTTCGACATGCTATAATATGACTTTTTTCGACATGCTATAATATGACTTTTTTCGACACGCTATAACATGACTTTTTTCGACACGCTATACTGTGACTTTTTTCGACATGCTATACTATGACTTTTTTCGACACGCTATACTGTGACTTTTTTCGACACGCTATAACATGACTTTTTTTCGACACGCTATACTGTGACTTTTTTCGACACGCTATACTATGACTTTTTTCGACACGCTATAATATGACTTTTTTCGACATGCTATAATATTACTTTTTTCGACATGCTATAACATGACTTTTTTCGACATGCTATAATATGACTTTTTTCGACATGCTATACTATGACTTATTTCGACATGCTATACTATGACTTATTTCGACACGCTATAACATGACTTTTTTCGACATGCTATACTATGACTTTTTTCGACATGCTATAATATTACTTTTTCCGACACGCTATAACATGACTTTTTTCGACACGCTATACTGTGACTTTTTTCGACATGCTATACTATGACTTTTTTCGACATGCTATAATATGACTTTTTTCGACATGCTATAATATTACTTTTTTCGACACGCTATAACATGACTTTTTTCGACATGCTATACTATGACTTTTTTCGACATGCTATACTATGACTTTTTTCGACATGCTATAATATGACTTTTTTCGACACGCTATAACATGACTTTTTTCTACATGCTATATGACTTTTTTCGACATGCTATACTATGACTTTTTTCGACATGCTATAACATGACTTTTTTCGACATGCTATACTATGACTTTTTTCGACATGCTATACTATGACTTTTTTCGACATGCTATAACATGACTTTTTTCGACATGCTATATGACTTTTTTCGACATGCTATACTATGACTTTTTTCGACATGCTATACTATGACTTTTCGACATGCTATAATATTACTTTTTCCGACACGCTATAACGTGACTTTTTTCGACACGCTATACTGTGACTTTTTTTGACATGCTATACTATGACTTTTTTCGACATGCTATAATATGACTTTTTTCGACATGCTATAATATGACTTTTTTCGACACGCTATACTGTGACTTTTTTCGACATGCTATACTATGACTTTTTTCGACACGCTATACTGTGACTTTTTTCGACACGCTATAACATGACTTTTTTCGACATGCTATACTGTGACTTTTTTCGACATGCTATAATGTGACTTTTTTCGACACGCTATACTGTGACTTTTTTCGACACGCTATAACATGACTTTTTTCGACATGCTATACTATGACTTATTTCGACACGCTATAACATGACTTTTTTCGACATGCTATAATATGACTTTTTTCGACATGCTATAATATGACTTTTTTCGACACGCTATAACATGACTTTTTTCGACACGCTATACTGTGACTTTTTTCGACATGCTATACTATGACTTTTTTCAACACGCTATACTGTGACTGTTTTCGAAACGCTATAACATGACTTTTTTTGACACGCTATACTGTGACTTTTTTCGACACGCTATACTGTGACTTTTTTCGACACGCTATACTATGACTTTTTTCGACATGCTATAATATGACTTTTTTCGACATGCTATAATATTACTTTTTTCGACATGCTATAACATGACTTTTTTCGACATGCTATACTATGACTTTTTTCGACATGCTATACTATGACTTTTTTCGACATGCTATAATATGACTTTTTTCGACATGCTATACTATGACTTTTTTCGACATGCTATAACATGACTTTTTTCGACACGCTATAACATGACTTTTTTCGACATGCTATACTATGACTTTTTTCGACATGCTATAATATTACTTTTTCCGACACGCTATAACATGACTTTTTTCGACACGCTATACTGTGACTTTTTTCGACACGCTATACTATGACTTTTTTCGACATGCTATAATATGACTTTTTTCGACATGCTATAATATTACTTTTTTCGACACGCTATAACATGACTTTTTCCGACATGCTATACTATGACTTTTTTCGACACGCTATAATATTACTTTTTCCGACACGCTATAACATGACTTTTTTCGACACGCTATACTGTGACTTTTTTCGACATGCTATACTATGACTTTTTTCGACATGCTATAATATTACTTTTTCCGACACGCTATAACATGACTTTTTTCGACACGCTATACTGTGACTTTTTTCGACACGCTATACTATGACTTTTTTCGACATGCTATAATATGACTTTTTTCGACATGCTATAATATTACTTTTTTCGACACGCTATAACATGACTTTTTCCGACATGCTATACTATGACTTTTTTCGACACGCTATAATATTACTTTTTCCGACACGCTATAACATGACTTTTTTCGACACGCTATACTGTGACTTTTTTCGACATGCTACACTATGACTTTTTTCGACATGCTATAATATGACTTTTTTCGACATGCTATAATATGACTTTTTTCAACACGCTATAACATGACTTTTTCGACACGCTATACTGTGACTTTTTTCGACATGCTATACTATGACTTTTTTCGACACGCTATACTGTGACTTTTTTCGACATGCTATACTATGACTTTTTTCGACACGCTATAACATGACTTTTTTCGACACGCTATACTGTGACTTTTTTCGACACGCTATACTGTGACTTTTTCGACACGCTATACTATGACTTTTTTCGACATGCTATAATATGACTTTTTTCGACATGCTATAATATTACTTTTTTCGACACGCTATAACATGACTTTTTTCGACATGCTATACTATGACTTTTTTCGACATGCTATACTATGACTTTTTTCGACACGCTATAACATGACTTTTTTCGACATGCTATACTATGACTTTTTTCGACACGCTATACTGTGACTTTTTTCGACATGCTATACTATGACTTTTTTCGACACGCTATAACATGACTTTTTTCGACATGCTATACTATGACTTTTTTCGACATGCTATACTATGACTTTTTTCGACACGCTATAACATGACTTTTTTCGACATGCTATACTATGACTTATTTCGACACGCTATAACATGACTTTTTTCGACATGCTATACTATGACTTTTTTCGACATGCTATAATATTACTTTTTCCGACACGCTATAACATGACTTTTTCCGACACGCTATACTGTGACTTTTTTCGACATGCTATACTATGACTTTTTTCGACATGCTATAATATGACTTTTTTCGACATGCTATAATATTACTTTTTTCGACACGCTATAACATGACTTTTTTCGACATGCTATACTATGACTTTTTTCGACATGCTATACTATGACTTTTTTCGACATGCTATAATATTACTTTTTTCGACACGCTATAACATGACTTTTTTCTACATGCTATACTATGACTTATTTCGACACGCTATAACATGACTTTTTTCGACATGCTATAATATTACTTTTTTCGACACGCTATAACATGACTTTTTTCGACATGCTATACTATGACTTTTTTCGACATGCTATAATATTACTTTTTCCGACACGCTATAACATGACTTTTTTCGACATGCTATACTATGACTTTTTTCGACACGCTATAACATGACTTTTTTCGACACGCTATACTGTGACTTTTTTCGACACGCTATACTGTGACTTTTTTCGACATGCTATAACATGACTTTTTTCGACATGCTATATGACTTTTTTCGACATGCTATACTATGACTTTTTTCGACATGCTATACTATGACTTTTTTCGACATGCCATAACATGACTTTTTTCGACATGCTATATGACTTTTTTCGACATGCTATACTATGACTTTTTTCGACATGCTATACTATGACTTTTCGACATGCTATAATATTACTTTTTCCGACACGCTATAACGTGACTTTTTTCGACACGCTATACTGTGACTTTTTTCGACATGCTATACTATGACTTTTTTCGACATGCTATAATATGACTTTTTTCGACATGCTATAATATGACTTTTTTCGACACGCTATAACATGACTTTTTTCGACACGCTATACTGTGACTTTTTTCGACACGCTATACTATGACTTTTTTCGACACGCTATACTGTGACTTTTTTCGACACGCTATAACATGACTTTTTTCGACATGCTATACTGTGACTTTTTTCGACATGCTATAATATGACTTTTTTCGACATGCTATAATATGACTTTTTTCGACACGCTATAACATGACTTTTTTCGACACGCTATACTGTGACTTTTTTCGACATGCTATACTATGACTTTTTTCGACACGCTATACTGTGACTTTTTTCGACACGCTATAACATGACTTTTTTTCGACACGCTATACTGTGACTTTTTTCGACACGCTATACTATGACTTTTTTCGACACGCTATAATATGACTTTTTTCGACATGCTATAATATTACTTTTTTCGACATGCTATAACATGACTTTTTTCGACATGCTATAATATGACTTTTTTCGACATGCTATACTATGACTTATTTCGACATGCTATACTATGACTTATTTCGACACGCTATAACATGACTTTTTTCGACATGCTATACTATGACTTTTTTCGACACGCTATAACATGACTTTTTTCGACATGCTATAATATTACTTTTTTCGACATGCTATAACATGACTTTTTTCGACATGCTATAATATGACTTTTTTCGACATGCTATACTATGACTTATTTCGACATGCTATACTATGACTTATTTCGACACGCTATAACATGACTTTTTTCGACATGCTATACTATGACTTTTTTCGACATGCTATAATATTACTTTTTCCGACACGCTATAACATGACTTTTTTCGACACGCTATACTGTGACTTTTTTCGACATGCTATACTATGACTTTTTTCGACATGCTATAATATGACTTTTTTCGACATGCTATAATATTACTTTTTTCGACACGCTATAACATGACTTTTTTCGACATGCTATACTATGACTTTTTTCGACATGCTATACTATGACTTTTTTCGACATGCTATAATATGACTTTTTTCGACACGCTATAACATGACTTTTTTCTACATGCTATACTATGACTTATTTCGACACGCTATAACATGACTTTTTTCGACATGCTATAATATTACTTTTTTCGACACGCTATAACATGACTTTTTTCGACATGCTATACTATGACTTTTTTCGACATGCTATAATATTACTTTTTCCGACACGCTATAACATGACTTTTTTCGACATGCTATACTATGACTTTTTTCGACATGCTATAATATGACTTTTTTCGACATGCTATAATATGACTTTTTTCGACACGCTATAACATGACTTTTTTCGACACGCTATACTGTGACTTTTCGACATGCTATACTATGACTTTTTTCGACACGCTATAACATGACTTTTTCGACACGCTATACTGTGACTTTTTTCGACACGCTATACTGTGACTTTTTTCGACATGCTATAACATGACTTTTTTCGACATGCTATATGACTTTTTTCGACATGCTATACTATGACTTTTTTCGACATGCTATACTATGACTTTTTTCGACATGCTATAACATGACTTTTTTCGACATGCTATATGACTTTTTTCGACATGCTATACTATGACTTTTTTCGACATGCTATACTATGACTTTTCGACATGCTATAATATTACTTTTTCCGACACGCTATAACGTGACTTTTTTCGACACGCTATACTGTGACTTTTTTCGACATGCTATACTATGACTTTTTTCGACATGCTATAATATGACTTTTTTCGACATGCTATAATATGACTTTTTTCGACACGCTATAACATGACTTTTTTCGACACGCTATACTGTGACTTTTTTCGACATGCTATACTATGACTTTTTTCGACACGCTATACTGTGACTTTTTTCGACACGCTATAACATGACTTTTTTCGACATGCTATACTGTGACTTTTTTCGACACGCTATACTGTGACTTTTTTCGACACGCTATACTGTGACTTTTTTCGACATGCTATAATATGACTTTTTTCGACATGCTATAATATTACTTTTTTCGACATGCTATAACATGACTTTTTTCGACATGCTATAATATGACTTTTTTCGACATGCTATACTATGACTTATTTCGACACGCTATAACATGACTTTTTTCGACATGCTATACTATGACTTATTTCGACACGCTATAACATGACTTTTTTCGACATGCTATAATATGACTTTTTTCGACATGCTATAATATGACTTTTTTCGACACGCTATAACATGACTTTTTTCGACACGCTATACTGTGACTTTTTTCGACATGCTATACTATGACTTTTTTCAACACGCTATACTGTGACTGTTTTCGACACGCTATAACATGACTTTTTTCGACACGCTATACTGTGACTTTTTTCGACACGCTATACTGTGACTTTTTTCGACATGCTATAATATGACTTTTTTCGACATGCTATAATATTACTTTTTTCGACATGCTATAACATGACTTTTTTCGACATGCTATACTATGACTTTTTTCGACATGCTATACTATGACTTTTTTCGACATGCTATAATATGACTTTTTTCGACATGCTATACTATGACTTTTTTCGACATGCTATAACATGACTTTTTTCGACACGCTATAACATGACTTTTTTCGACATGCTATACTATGACTTTTTTCGACATGCTATAATATTACTTTTTCCGACACGCTATAACGTGACTTTTTTCGACACGCTATACTGTGACTTTTTTCGACACGCTATACTATGACTTTTTTCGACATGCTATAATATGACTTTTTTCGACATGCTATAATATTACTTTTTTCGACACGCTATAGCATGACTTTTTCCGACATGCTATACTATGACTTTTTTCGACATGCTATAATATTACTTTTTCCGACACGCTATAACATGACTTTTTTCGACACGCTATACTGTGACTTTTTTCGACATGCTATACTATGACTTTTTTCGACATGCTATAATATGACTTTTTTCGACATGCTATAATATGACTTTTTTCGACATGCTATAATATTACTTTTTCCGACACGCTATAACATGACTTTTTCCGACACGCTATACTGTGACTTTTTTCGACACGCTATACTATGACTTTTTTCGACATGCTATAATATGACTTTTTTCGACATGCTATAATATTACTTTTTTCGACACGCTATAACATGACTTTTTCCGACATGCTATACTATGACTTTTTTCGACATGCTATAATATTACTTTTTCCGACACGCTATAACATGACTTTTTTCGACACGCTATACTGTGACTTTTTTCGACATGCTACACTATGACTTTTTTCGACATGCTATAATATGACTTTTTTCGACATGCTATAATATGACTTTTTTCGACACGCTATAACATGACTTTTTCGACACGCTATACTGTGACTTTTTTCGACATGCTATACTATGACTTTTTTCGACACGCTATACTGTGACTTTTTTCGACATGCTATACTATGACTTATTTCGACACGCTATAACATGACTTTTTTCGACATGCTATACTATGACTTTTTTCGACATGCTATAATATTACTTTTTCCGACACGCTATAACATGACTTTTTCGACACGCTATACTGTGACTTTTTTCGACATGCTATACTATGACTTTTTTCGACATGCTATAATATGACTTTTTTCGACATGCTATAATATGACTTTTTTCGACATGCTATACTATGACTTATTTCGACACGCTATAACATGACTTTTTTCGACATGCTATACTATGACTTTTTTCGACATGCTATAATATTACTTTTTCCGACACGCTATAACATGACTTTTTTCGACACGCTATACTGTGACTTTTTTCGACACGCTATACTATGACTTTTTTCGACATGCTATAATATGACTTTTTTCGACATGCTATAATATTACTTTTTTCGACACGCTGTAACATGACTTTTTCCGACATGCTATACTATGACTTTTTTCGACATGCTATAATATTACTTTTTCCGACACGCTATAACATGACTTTTTTCGACACGCTATACTGTGACTTTTTTCGACATGCTACACTATGACTTTTTTCGACATGCTATAATATGACTTTTTTCGACATGCTATAATATGACTTTTTTCGACACGCTATAACATGACTTTTTCAACACGCTATACTGTGACTTTTTTCGACATGCTATACTATGACTTTTTTCGACACGCTATACTGTGACTTTTTTCGACATGCTATACTATGACTTTTTTCGACACGCTATAACATGACTTTTTTAGACACGCTATACTGTGACTTTTTTCGACACGCTATACTGTGACTTTTTTCGACACGCTATACTATGACTTTTTTCGACATGCTATAATATGACTTTTTTCGACATGCTATAATATTACTTTTTTCGACACGCTATAACATGACTTTTTTCGACATGCTATACTATGACTTTTTTCGACATACTATAATATGACTTTTTTCGACACGCTATAACATGACTTTTTTCGACACGCTATACTATGACTTATTTCGACACGCTATAACATGACTTTTTTCGACATGCTATAATATTACTTTTTTCAACACGCTATAACATGACTTTTTTCGACATGCTATACTATGACTTTTTTCGACACGCTATACTGTGACTTTTTTCGACATGCTATAATATGACTTTTTTCGACATGCTATAATATTACTTTTTTCGACACGCTATAACATGACTTTTTTCGACACGCTATACTATGACTTTTTCCGACATGCTATAATATGACTTTTTTCGACATGGTAGAATATGACTTTTTTCGGCATGCTATAATATGACTTTTTTCGACACGCTATAACATGACTTTTTTCGGCATGCTATAATATGACTTTTTTCGACACGCTATAACATGACTTTTTTCGACATGCTATAATATTACTTTTTTCGACACGCTATAACATGACTTTTTTCGACATGCTATACTATGACTTTTTTCGACACGCTATACTGTGACTTTTTTCGACATGCTATACTATTACTTTTTTCGACATGCAATATGACTTTTTTCGACACGCTATAACATGACTTTTTTCGACATGCTATACTATGACTTTTTTCGACACGCTATAACATGACTTTTTTCGACACGCTATACTGTGACTTTTTTCGACATGCTATACTATGACTTTTTTCGACATGCTATAATATGACTTTTTTCGACATGCTATAATATGACTTTTTTCGACACGCTATAACATGACTTTTTTCGACACGCTATAACATGACTTTTTTCGACACGCTATACTGTGACTTTTTTTCGACACGCTATACTATGACTTTTTTCGACATGCTATAATATGACTTTTTTCGACATGCTATAATATGACTTTTTTCGACACGCTATAACATGACTTTTTTCGACACGCTATACTATGACTTTTTCCGACACGCTATAATATGACTTTTTTCGACATGCAATATGACTTTTTTCGACACGCTATACTATGACTTTTTTCGACATGCTATAATATGACTTTTTTCGACATGCTATAATATGACTTTTTTCGACACGCTATAACATGACTTTTTTCGACACGCTATACTATGACTTTTTCCGACACGCTATAATATGACTTTTTTCGACATGCTATATGACTTTTTTTCGACATGCTATATGACATTTTTCGAGATGCTATGATAACACTTTTTTCGAGATGCTATAATATGACTTTTTTCGACATGCTATAATATGACTTTTTTCGACATGCTATAATATGACTTTTTTCGACATGCTATATGACTTTTTTCGACATGCTATAATATACACACTACGACTTTATTTTAAATTTGACATTCTATGCTTTTACTTTTTGATCTTTTTTGCTGTACTATATTTAGCTTTTTTAATTACTTTCAATGGCATACTGTCTTTTGACTTTCTGACTTATTACAGTTTTTTACTCCAATAAGTCAATGCAAAGTATACCATGAAAGGTTTTAGTACACCATGACATTAAAATGTTATTGAAATGTCATATTTGTCATAAATAAGTTTTTTTTTAAAGTCGGAACACTTTTCGCCATAAACATTTTGAAAATTCGTAGCATGTCATGAAAATTACCATTTACAAATCATAGCACTGTATGCCCTAACAAAAACATAAAAATCATAAAACAGTAGATTTTTTAATTACATTATATGGCATACTTTATTATGACGCTATACTATATTATGGATTTTCTTTAGATTTTTTATGCCATACAATACAATGACATTAAGATGTTTTTAAAGGTTTTTTTATTAAGATATAACCAGTTGCATTCTGAAATATGAACTACCCATATGAAGGCTTTGAAAAATGTCACATTTCATAATCAAAGCATTTAAACACTCAACATATGAATCCAATGTACCACACAAGTAATATTGCAATCTTTTACTAAGTTCGAAGGGTATTTCTTATATTGATAATCAGGTAGATAATCAGATGATATTAAATGTAAACAATCAATAACAAAGATTCAGAGGCCATCATAACTTTGACACATCATTTCATGACTAACAGAAAGCAGAGACATTCCCCATCACGTTCCTTTATTGCATTAAGAGGTTTTGCTTCTGTCAAGAACATGCTAAATGATCTTTTTGTGCTTTTCCAATGCGCCAACTCATTTAAGTGAGAGCGATGTTTGTCTTGTGAGGAGCTTGCTTTCATTTTTTACAGCCACATACACAAAGAATATTGTCCTTGTATGCGGAGACTACAGTATATGCTAGGCACTAGGTATGCACAGTACACGTAATGGGATGCGAGGACGGTAGCGCGGCTCAGTAAAAGGAAATCTCAGGCAGTCGCTGTTTGTGCAATCAGACAATGGGTTTCTGTGTGAAGGATAAGATTCTCCTTTTGATTCAAGGGAAATCATGATGACCGTTAAAGACCTCGGTGTACGTCATCACGCCTACTATTGCCTGTCGTGCTTCGGTATGATTTGGTTTTGGAATTGTTGTTGGCTTTGTTCTCGGTCACTGTCATTGAATGTCACTTACAGGTCTGGGATCTGATGAAGAAAGCAAGCAAGAAAGAGTTCGGCCAACAAAAAGCAGGGACGTAAAGGACATGACAAACTAGTTCCGAATGATCGCTGTTTTTAAATACAGAAACTAGTATTAAAAAAAATCTGTCTTTTCAGTATTTCTGTTTGTGTCATTATTTGTCAGTAAGAGAGAATTCACCTGCACTCCCGAGCATGAATGCACTTGTGTGAGTTGGAGACCAACAATCACATCTTTGCTCAATCCAAATGAGCAGCCCTTACGCTCTGAATCTCTGTGCTTTACCGTCACTGATGAACCCAAAGACACATTAGGATGGAATAAAGTTTGAACTCTGGAGAAGCTGCAGCATTGGCAACAGGAAAAATTTGGATCCATGAAGAAAATCTTTGAAAAAAAGCATTTTGAAAGTTCACAACTTGGCACACACAAATACTTAAGTGGACGTTGTTGCTGCCGCATGTGTTGTGCGCGGGTTGTACAGACAGCATCCCTCCCAAAGCATGGAAGCTGTACAAACAATGTTAAACAGCTGCGGTGTGGTAACATTTACATAACACTAAATGTGTCTGTAAAGTCGCAAAAAGAGAGAAAAGTGCATTTACAGAGTTTTGGGCAACATGCTAATTGGACATAAAAGGGGGAAAAAGTCAGAAAGCAGCATTGGTCAAAGCACCAGGACTTACAAATGGACTGGAGTGTGAGATTAGATTCATAAATAAACAAATAAAACATACACAATAGAAAAAAACATGCAGACCTCACAGCAACTGGCACAGGATTATACAGACAGTGGGTGGTACTGTGAGCGACTGTAGAATAAGAAGTGATACATCTGTTGTAATGCAAACTGTTTTGTTCCGCTTTAATTACATGATCAAGTAATATCTGTTCAAACCAGATGATAATATGCATTTCATCAAAGATTAAAAAGAGATTCCATTTTCAAACATTTTCCGTATGTCTAGTTACAGTAAACTCGGCTAAATAAATAAAGTCTGCTTTACATGACGTCTACACACAGAAATAACAACCATGTCACTCAAGGCATTGTCAGCAAAGAGCGCAGATATAAATTGAACATCTGTTTCAGTTCGTCCTAAATCAGACTTCAAACTAACAAACAAAATGAATCCAAAGGTCAAATATTGCATCTCCATCAACTTCATCTCGCTCGTTTTTTTAAACAACTATTGCTGTAAAAAATGAGGGAATATGTTCCGTGTACTGCTCTCTGATCGGTACGTTGAGTTAGTGAGGATGAATCAGCCGCTGACAAGTCATTCACATCTTGACATTTTGAAACACTTGCATACAAAAAATGTAACTTTGGTTTCACTCTGTTCATTCGTCAGCATTTATTGAAATGGTGTAGTTAAGGATCATTGCACTTCAGTTATTATTATCTGATTAAGGTTTAGCTACTGCCGCATTACATCCTGTCTTCCTGTATTGTGGGCCTTCTAATGAAGTAAAAAATGTCTACATACTTAGTTTGTCACTAAATGCATTTCTTGTCCTAAGAGAGTAAACTCCACGGCACAACGTGAAGTTCAGTAAAACACTATTCTCGTAACGAGCCTCTATACTAATTGTCTCCGAGGATCCAAATAGGTTCCACGGGGGTGAAACAAAAACACAACAGACCTCAAAAACACTGTATAAAAATACTTACAAACCTTCAACTTTGTCCCATCCAGAACCTTGAAGGTGGATAACAACACAGGAACTGAAAGTAAAACAAAATTAAAATGCAAAACGATCACGGAGGAGGAACTCATCACTGGCAATGAATAATGAAATCCAATCGAAGGAGAGAATATTAATAGTCCCAAATAGTTCCAATTCCCACTCTCATTACCCAGTAATGGTGCAGGCATTAATGAGACGAGGTGAATGGAACGACATGTCCGGGGGAAAGGGTTCCCTTTTTTACAACGCTTCTGGACACAAACCAGCGGTGTCCGATGGACTCTTATCGAGGCATTGATGACAGCGGCACACAGCAATATACATCCTGCAAGGTACCTGTTGATCAAAGCTGGAGCCTTTACGTTAAGGTGACGTTTCCTCATCTGTGTGACTTTTGGCATAGTGACACATCGCCCAAACTGCTGCTACAAGAAATGTGGGATTCTGGGTTGGAAAAGAATGCATTTATAAGTGATTTGATTTTGTGAGTTTGAATGGATTTACATTTTTTTGAGTCGTACAAAATCCTTTGTAATTACCTGGCAGTGAATTATAATTTCTAAAGATACAATAGAATACTTCTCACAAAGTGTCGGATGTTACTACTCGTGAACTCGTGAATCTTGAAGCTGCATTAATTCGTTTTTGGCCACTTGGGGCAACGTAAACAAAACACAAGCTGACAGCCCTGACGCATAATTACTTCATCAAGTTGTTGCGCCAGACGAGTTGCCAAAGAAACGCCGACTTACACATCCAGCAGACACAAGCAACTCTACAATCCAACTGGAGTCGACTCCCTGGTCACCGATTTCTATGTATTTACTCGTCTTTTAGATCTGGTTTAGTCGACACCAACCAAAGAATATCTGTTTCCTTAGCTTGCTAAATGTGCAGGTCTCATGGGGTTTAAGGGGAGCTTTTCTTGCTGAAAACTGCTGCATTTTGCTGCTGGAAACAGGGTTGAGTGAGTTATAGGTCCGAACTGTACAGAAAATCTGCGGGCTTTAAAACAGGAGGTTCATGATTGCAAGATATGCCCATATGTTGTCGACTAAAACACAGTAAATAAAGGAGTTGAAGATGCTACTTTACCACAACTGTGCAACTATTCCTGTGAGTAGAAACATCTCAATGCTGCAGTTTCAAAAGTCACCATCCAGACTTTATGTGAGAACAGTCTTCTCCCTGCTGTCACTCACTCAGCGTCCATACATTCGGACAGTCAAACTGGAGTGGAGAGAGAAGAGGAACTTTCGGAGAAAGAGCAGAAATCCTACCTAGCCCCCCCTCTCGTGTTCCTGCAGTCAAGCCCCTCGCTGAGTCACTCCCCCACAGGAGTTTAATCAAGATCACAAGTTTGAGGATAGCCTGGATCTGATTTTGATGTTGTCTGTCTCAGGAAGGCTCACTATAGAGTCTTTCTTGGGTAGTCCCGAGTCCCCCAGACCTGTTCCTGCACCCCCTACTGCCAGCCCTGCACCAGCCCCAAAACCCTGCACAAGACCAGGCAGGGACGCAACGGGGAAGGCCCCCACAGACATCTGATGGGGCAGTACCACCCTATGTGGTATAGCGCTCCGGGAGCCTGTGTGACCTGATGGGGTCTGGGGGGGTCCAATGGAAGTGGAGGAGACTCGTGTAGACTGGGGGGGACTAGGGGCACCTGGTTGCGCCCCCTCATGAGGCAGTGAGGGCTGAGAGGCTGACAGTGCCCTGGCGTCTTGGCTCAAACTGCCCATTTGCAAGGAGTGAGTACTCTTGTGTGTGCTGGGCCGGTGTGCAGGGCTGGCCATGTGCTGCTGGGCTAGAGAAAGCTGGGAGCCTGAGGTGAGACCAGCCAGGGTACCGGATCCATACTGGAAAGACCGTCCTCCAAGTGCCAGCGGACTCTGGACGGGAGGGCTGGACAGGACGGGAGCAAAGGCACCAGAAGCAAGGAACTGAGACTGCAGTGGAGAGGCTGAAACAGGGCTGGACACACTCTCCATCACCTGGAATCTCCTCACCATCCTGGGGGACTGCAGGTTCCCCGCTCCCATCGAGTTCCCTTGCATGGGGGCACAAAAGTTCATGGCTACGGCCTGCTGCAGAGTGCCAATTGCTGAATTCTGGGGAAGGGTGGAGGAACCTGGAGAATTAAAGATCCCACCGTGGAGAGGAGATGACATGGCCCGCGGTCGCGGCACATCAACTTGCTGAACCATCTCCCGGTCATATTTAACTATCTCCTGGATCATCTCGTTCTCGTGGTTGTTGAAAACACCCGAGTTCAGGTCATGCTGAACTTTGTGCATCAGGATTGAGTTATTTTTGCCTGCAGTGACAGAAGGAGACAGAAAAACAGCCAAAGTTTTACAAGCAAAGTTTGGTCCCATAGTGTAATCCGTCCTTCTTTTATTCTCATTCAATTCTTACTCGACACAGAAACAACAGTTTCACTGTTTACCGTCATCCTTTATTCTATTCCTGGCTACGGTGGACAGTGTAGCCTATGTATGGAACTATCTGACATCTTCTCCATGCACAGACTCCATCACTGACAAACACACACACACACACACATATAGAGAGAGAAATACATTATATTTTCCACCGACTCCCTGATATGAGGAAAGCGTTTTTGCAGAGTTAGTTCTGACAATGCGAGAGAGAGCATGTCTGTTGCCGAAGCGTTTGTTTATTTGTGCCTCTATGTCTACGGGTGTACTACCTCTGTGATTAGATGATGCGCTCTCTGATAGTCTAGAGGAGATGATGCATGTTGGACAGATTGCAAAAGCCCTCTGAAGTAATGTCACCAATTGGGCTGAAAATTGGATTGAAAATCCACTTAGTCCTGGAAAAAGCACGTTGCACGTCTTTAGCCAAGGCGAGGTAATGGTGGATAGAGACGTGCCAGCAGGGAAGTGTGTGAGAGAGAGTCATCCTATCTAATCTCTCATGGTGCATCACGGGCTGCGGCGGAGAAAGAAAACAGAGCGAGTGCGTCACAAAGCGGTGAGGTTCAAACCCCCTGGGCTCTCAACGCTGTCAGGTAAATAAGACGAGTGTGTAGAAGGAGCCTATTCTGTGAATGATTCTGTCTCACCGGGGAATCCGTTTCTTTGACGTGTGATGAGGAGTTAACGAACGGCAAGTTGAGGCAAACACACCCTCAACATGTCAGCTGTGTCCTTCAATCAGTTAAAAAGAAAAGAAGAACGTTGAATCAGATGGGTTGCCCCTTCCGTGTTCCCGCTGAGGTTCAGATGATGAAAAGTAAACAACTTAAAACACTTGTTTTCCCTGTGGAGCTCCGATCGATCGGCGCTGGGCTATGCTAACATTGTAGCAGCTCCATCAACACTCCTGATTCCACAACGGCAGAACGTCATCCATGACAGTAAAGGCATCTCAACGCTGATAGAATTCGCGTTTTCGCGTCGCTCCATTCGAGTCGCCTTGAGTCTTTGTCTTGAACACATTGAACACAGCATTAGTCAGCACAACAGCCTGAGTGATACCCGCGTAGCAAAGAGGTCAAAAAAGGGCGGGTGATGAACTCGTCCCACACAGTTTGAAGCCTGGCCAGAAGGAGGAGGACGGGAGGAGGCAGATCCAGACCGTGGTGACTCCTGTGCCCTCCTGACACGCTGCATGAGTTCCATCTGTGGACCGAACACAGACAGTGGAGGCTTGTTGACGATGTCTCCTCTCAGGGTTTAGAGCGAGGAGGCAGAAGAACACCCATCCGCTGTCCTGCAGCCTGGAAAAGCCCGGGTATAAGGTCGAGAGAGTTCTTCCTCAAGGGGCACCTTTAGGTCGTATTCGTAGATATTTGTGGTTTTTAAGTACACTTCCTCCTGAGCAAGCGAGAAACAGGTACAGAGGCGGCACCAACCAGTCTTGGGTCCATCTTGGGGGGGGGTCATGGATGGCGAAGAGATGCAATAGGGGGCATCGAAGCGCAACAACTCTGATGGCACAATGACAAGCTGACAAGGGAAGAGGGAACGCAGCCACCTGATGGGGAGGTAGGCACACAGGCTGTCTGAGCTTTGGGGCTCTGAGGTCTTTCCAGTCTTCCAACCAGTCGAAGTGCTTTAACACCACGTCTTTCATCCATTCATCCATCCATTCATACCTGATGGCAGGTAGCCCGCCTGCCTCTTTCGCAGAAATCACACATCAGTTGCGCCTCATCATTAAAGTTTATTTTTAATTTTGTCTGCCACTTTTGAAATCAATGCGCTAAATTAAGGGATAACATTTCAATCATCTAGACATCTTAATGGAAAAACTGTTGTCATTCAATGTTCAATATATTTACTGAAAAAACATGACATTCATGGTAAAATATACTGTCAAATTATACAGAAAATATTTAGCCTTGGACAACAAAGAAACAGAAGAAATATTCCCCGTTGTAATGTCTTGAAGCAAGGCATGGAACTGAACTTGGCTCTTGGGAGCTGTAGTGTTTATTGAAGGACAAACTGAAACCTTCACTGTACATCGACTTCCACTTAGAAACTTCACTGCAAATCTTCTTCTCTGCTGCCTGAGCGAACCCACCGTCACTCTCTCGCTACGCTCACTGCGCACTGAGCTGCTCCTTCAGGCGACATTGAAAGGAGAGCTGGTGAAGGCATGTTTGTGCGTCATTTTTTTATGGTTGTTGGTTAGAATTTGGTGAACTTCGGTTATAAGGCCAATAGCGTTGCTTTTATAGAGCAGCTGAGAGTATGTGTAGCTTTGTCCAATCATATGTTAATCTTACTAAAGTTATCTTTCTGGTGTGCGTTTTCGACAACTGTACCTGCATTTGGTGGGGGCTCAGTACAGAGCCTGCTATTCATAATAAAGCAACACCACCATCACCCCTTCAATCTTGTTCCGCTGATCTTATGTCACACGTGTGTTTACAATGTGATGCATTCAGGGTACGAACACAATGGACGATGGATAATCCGTCTCTATGTAGGAACGGCTCACAGGTGAAGCCGGTGAAGATTGAGATTTTTAAATAAGCACCTTATGGAGATGCATCACAACAGTCTCTCTTTACGCTTGAAAGGATTATAACATTCATCAAGCGCACATGGAGCCGAGTGGGAATATTTGGTCGGTGGTTTGGTCCTGAAGCAGACACGTTAGTCGCCCCCCCCAATATGTGAGCCCGCTGACTGAATCCTGCTCATGTGTGGGATCTGGCTGCTATGGCAACAGCTGGCAGGTGGCTTTTGTCAAGTGTGGTCATGTGACGGGGAGATGTGACATTGGCAGCATTTCTGACCTCGGGGGGGGGGGGGGGGGGGGGGGCAAGATGGGAGGGGAAAGTTGTTTGCATGGAGAAAAATAACATGCTTAGACAAAGCAGTCTCTGTGCATGTTTGTGTGCAAGAAAAACAAATCAGTAAATGAATCCAGAGGAGAGTAGAGAGGCACAAAACAAATCATACTGCTCAGCGGTATCTGCCAGGGAACTAACAAGTGTCACACATGTTAAATAACTGTTTTCAAAATGGCAAATATCCACTGGAAGCATTCATTCAATTTCCACGACCGATCAAGACGCTAGACAATAAAATGATTCACAGCCATGAATCATTTTCCCCATTGACTCCTTTTCCTCCACCGCACACGCCGTCCTACGAGAATAACACAGTGTTTTGACGGAGACATCGAGTTGAATGGATGAATGCATTTCCTTATGCTTCAATTCATCTCATGAATGACTCACGCGCTTATGAAGACAAGACGCCGTACCTGTGGCTTTCATCGGGGGGTCGTAATGCCAATTATCCGTGACTAAATCACCCATCAATTAGGTCGATTTGGACAATTATTATGATTTATTAATGTAAAAAAAAACAACATACAATTAATATGCTGTCCTCAAAGCCACCAGGCTCCAGTCAGACATCAGTCATTTTACCTCGCTGACCAACGAAACACTTCATTCACCTCACAGAAACAAAATATCAGTAACCTCAACAGTTTCACGGTTTACTAAACCTGCTTTCCAGTATGTTTGTAATGTGCTAATATTGGTGTAAAAAGGAGTTTGAATTAACCAAATAAATATTTATATTTGAACACCTTCACACACCAAACAACACGATCATGCTTGATGGCAACTACCTGTCAAACAATATCAACTGAAGTTGACTCTCCTGGTGCAGATGGCAGCCTTACCTATCCTGTCCAATCTGTCAATGGCAACCGTCTCAAAGGCCCTCCTCATCATGGGATACTCCTCCAGGACCTCGTTGAAATTGTCCACAGAGAGAGAGTACAGGCGACAGTAGGTGTCCGCTCGCACACTGGCCGTCCGTCTGCCACGGGTCAGCAGACAGATCTCTGGTGAGGTGAAAGAGACAGCAGACGGCAGACGGTCAGATTCACAGACCGACAGAGTCCCGGGTGTCAGACGGCGACGGAGAAAAGAACAGAGGTGCCGTATACATAAGGAGAGATGTGTTGAGCACACGTGTGGTCAGAATGAATGGTTGTGTGTGTAGCCAGTACGACCCACTGACCGGAGTGTTTCCTCAGCTGTGTGAAGGAAGCACACTCTATATTTGAAGATGTGCAGCTAAGCTTCATCACGTTCAGTTGTTCCCCTTCCCCTTTAGTGTCTTTATCTCTCTAGCTCTCCTCTTCTTCTATCGGCTGGGGCTGACTGTTGTCTTGACAACCGTATGCCCTACTCTTTTCTCCTGCCTGAAAGGTCGACCTCCTCTGACTGTCTGTGGGGGAAAAGGGAGAAAAATAATGAAATGCGAGGAGACTCCATTCAGGACATGCTTAGGGGCCCAACACTGAGCCCCTAAGCATGTCCAGCTGCAACCGGGGCGCTGCACAGAGCAACACTGACACGCAAACCTATGCACGGCTTTAAAAAGCAGTACAAACACAACAAGTTTCTGTAAGTGTTCATTGGCGGACTCGTTTCATTGAGGAAGAAAAGCTACTCTGCTTTTTTGACGAGAGTTAGATGACAAGCGTGCCGTTTGCGCTCTTTATGCTAAGCTAACCATTTGCTGGCTCTAGATTCATATTTACAGTATAGCGCTGTATTAATCCTCTCGTCTATATCCCGATAACAAAGAAGAAAAGTGCATTTTCCAATATGTCGATCCTTTTGAAGCTAGAACTGGTAACTTTTATAAAAAATGGCTTTTTGTCATTTTTGCTCAAACTGATATAACACGAGACAGATAATCAGTGGAGAAATCAGGCTTCTCTGCCTCCTTCTGGAGCTCCTAATGGCATTTGCAAGATTCTACCTCATCCGACGGAAAACAACCAATCAGCCCTGAGGAGTCTCCAGCTTCACAAGCTCGGCGGGGAGTGATTGACAGCTGCGTTGGAGGCTCCTTGGCTCTGATTGGTTGTTTTCCTTTGGGCGCGGCAGAATCTTGCAAACGCCACGAGGAGCACTTCAAGGAGGCAGAGGAATCAGAGTTTTCCACAGAAGATCCGTCTCATGTATGTCTGTCAGGATCCAGTAACAGTGTGAGCAAATATGACAAAAAGGTTGTTTTTATTATAGTTACCAAATGTAGCTTAAGGGCAAAAAAACCGTAAGATTAGCCATGATGAAAGGACAACTGCCAGATATTATTAGTGTCACTGTCTCTTTAAAACATATACTGTACATACAGTACATTCACCAGCTGCTTTTTATTCAGAGATGATTTAAGTGTGACCATGTTTTCTGCCTGTCTGATTCAGGATTTATAGCTCCTCTGTAGATGAATGATTAATAGCCGACGCTTATAGATGGGTAGACGCTCTGCTGCGTGCTCCTCATAGGAGCTGTAATGGAGGTAAAGCTGTGGGGTGATGTACTGTATGAATCTCCTTTCGACAGAACAATGTCATGTAGTAATGGCATTATTGTGAGTTTCCTTTTCTTCCATAGCTTTCGCCCGGTCATGAGAAGTGAAGTTTAAGTTTTAAGCGTTATAGGTATTCCAGTTTAGTAAGAGTTGTGGAAAATCTCTCCTCAGAATCCACATGAAGCCCCAGACGTCCTTTCATAAATTGTCACTTTCTGCTTATACAGTACATAACACAAGCATTTACATGTTGCTGGCATCATGAGGGGGATGTGCGGGAGAGAATAATATTGTAATGAAACCACCGGGGCTGCATTAAAAAGCTGTTCAAACCACTGGGTGACCATTAGCTGGTAGAAGTCCTGGTGTGAATATTAGCACTATTTGGGGTCACAACGAGTTTAACTTTTTCCTTTAGCCTGGGATGCACTGTTTCCTGTTCCCATCCGTAGAAAATATAATATCCACAACTTTTTTCTTCAGTTTTTATGCCTGATATGTTCACAGGGAAACCTGTGCACCCATATAAACATGATATTTCCCTTCAAAATCTTCTGGATTCTGAATATATATGCTCGTTCATATAACCAGTTAATAGATTAGCTCTTCATCTGTAATCATCGGAATGAATTGTTTTAATATCAAGAAATAAAAGTGACTTTGAGGCGACATATTGTGTTATGAACAGAATAGGAAAGAATAGAACGGAGTAGAATGTGTAACATAACATAAATATTGTATTTGATGCTTCTACTGTATTTTGTGTACTTAGTATTTTCTGTTTTATCCTATTCTATTATATTCACTTCTATTCTACTCTGTTGGATGGAATAGAACAGAACAGAGCAGAATAGAACAAAAGAATAGAATCAAACAGAGAAGACTGGAAGAGAATAGAATGGAAGGAAAGAGAACCGTAGAATTTAAGAACAGAACAGAGTAGAATAGAGCAGTAACATGATGTTCCCGAGGTGACAAAGACAGTGACGTACCTCCAAAGTAGGAGCCGTCCATCAGCTTCATGCCGATGCTTCCTTTGGTCAGGACGCTGACGACCCCGTGCTGGACGAAGTACATCTTCTTGCCGATGGTGCCCTCTCTGATGATGTAGTCTGCAGGCTGGAAAACTTCAAATCTCAGTTTGGTCAGCATCGCTGTCACAAAGTTGGGATCGGCATTGGCAAACAGCGGCATGGTGGCCACCAGCTTACGGCAGTTGAAGTTGACGATTTCCTAGATTTGAACGGGAAACAGCAGTGTGTCACTATAAAAGTCTTTTTTGGTTGTTCTGCATTGACATTTCAGCGAGAGCAACTTGTAAAACTAGAAATGTCACGATTGATTTAGAGTTTAAAAAAATGTTATTTGGAAAAAGGAATTGATCTACAACGGCCATTGTAGGTAAAAAAACAACAACATTTACACGTGAACATTTACAGGCAAATCTAAGTGGTAGATTTACCTTCAATGGCCCTGATACGTAGTCATAATGATCAATGTTTAATGTTATAAAAGGGTTCGATAATCAGATAACAGAAACACTATTTCCTGAGCAGACTTTGAGTGACTGCTCATTTGTCTCTTCATCTTCTGTTTCCTGAATGGTACTTTCAGCTAACACAACGCACATAATGTGCAGATAGCTTAATTCACAGCTCTCAGAAAGGAGAAGCTTGCACTGTGCTGTGATTCTAATGCTACACGGTGGTAATGGAAAAAGTAAAAATGATCGACGCTGTGTGGAGAGGCGAGAGGGGGGGGGGGGGGGGTCTGGTTAGACGGCGACTGTCTTTTAAACACCAGCACTGACAAGACTCAGAACAGTCATGCCATTTAATTCATGTGTGTGTGTGTGTGTGAGCACTTTATAGTGGATGCTTGGGTGTGTTCATACCTCGCGCAGAGGCTCATTCAGCTCCTCCAGGATGCTCTCTTCATCAAACATCTTGCCCTGGTATCTGTGCTCGTAGTAGTCGTGGATTTTCTGTCGGAAGTCTGCCGGTAGTTTGTGGAACGACATGTACTGCTCCACTTGTTTGTACTGGAGGAGGGAGAGAAGCGCGAGAGAGACGAGGAGACACAAGAAGCATAAATCGATGAAATCAGAATTCAGCAACTCTTGAGATAATTGTGGACGGGAAGAGGCTTGAGAAGTTTATCTGACCAGCAGCTTGTGGGGAAGACATTTTATCTGCATCAAATGCAGATAAAATGTCCACTTTTCTCAACTCTTTATGACGCTCTATAAACACATTTCAAGGCTGGATTCCCTTTGAAGACAGCAGGCACTGGATCTGCTGTGCAGCTTCTGCAGTGACGTGGAAGTGCATGATGGCACGGTGTCAATTGAGAAATAAACCTCTTGCTTTTATTCCACTGGACACAAATGGAACGGCTTTCGGGTTTGTTTTATTCATACCAGGAAGATGGCACATTGCATGTTGGTTTCACACATCACCACCTTCCTGTAAATGCAAAACACACCCTTAAAGCTACACACCAAGAGCATCCTGAGGGTGAAAAATAAAATGGCCACATAACTTGTGTTTTAGAACAGCAGGCCGACAAAATGACCCCTGAAACTACAGAGCGGTTTACGTCCTGTTATATCAACAGCAAATGCGCTCACGCCCCAGAAAGATGCAACAACTGGTACACGGGAAAAAACAGAACTACGGCTTCATGGTTGTTCGCCTCCTCGAGCCAGTCAAGTCGCAATCTATGTCCATGTCTGTCCAAAATGTCATCGCTACATCATTTTCAAGACTTTCCTGAAATATGGCGTTTATGCGAATGGGACGAACATGAGGTCACACAGTGATCTTGATCTTGGACCACCAGAATCTAGTCAGTGCCTCTTTGAGTCCAGGTGAAGAAAGAAGAAACTCCCTCCAGGTGTTCCTGAGATATCGTGTAACAAAGCCAACTTTCAATGGATAACAACAACAACAAACATACAAGCAGGAGAATTGTGAATGAATCAGCTGTTCATGGACCCAAATATGTTTTAATACAGTGATCAAAACTGTGTTATTGGAGTTAAAATGTTACGTAAGGTCTCTCTCTCTCTCTCTGTTTGTGTTAAGCAGTGTGAGTCATCCCTCTGAGGGATAAACTGTCAATTGGATGAGTACTAGATTTCAAGTAGAGGGTCAAGGAAGAACCTCCCTTGTTCAACACCACACCAGAAGATACAACAGGACGCAGCTCCACTCTTCATTGGAGCTCAAATATGATAAGTTTTGCTCAGTAACACTTACTGCCAGTGAAAGAGACATTGATTGCACCCTGTCAAGCAAAGCTGTCGTTGTTTACAGCACACCTGTGGTTTGGCGTCTATATTAATCAGCAGTTATAATTCGTTTTCCTTCCACCTTTGAAGTTATCGTAGCTGTCAATCTTTCATTGTTTTGACCTCAACTGAAGAATGACGGGAAAGAAGACAAAACATGGAATATGACAAAACTTTGCTTTCAATTATGAGTTGGATGAACTCAGAAAATGGTCAAAAGGCTGAAAAGGCCGCTGAAAATATGGAGATTTTCAAAAACACGCTCAGATGACATTTTTCATGGGTGAGAAATGAAAAGAAAAAGCTGAATGAATTAGTGGAGGAAGGAACAGACGCCTGCATACAGGGCACCATTTGATGACTAATGATGTGAATCATATGCTTTACCCAGGAGTGGGCAATAGGGACAACAAAGGAAGTGTTTTCATCCTATTTTACAGAGACTTGGAGACACCCTCAGAAAAAACTGTTCCAAAAGGGTTCTTCCTGAAGGGTTGAGGTTCTACCCAGAACCATTTGCTTCTGAAGAACCCTCCTTTGGAGAAAAGGTTTTTCATGGTTTCAAGACCCAAAGAACACTTTTTGGAAGGATAGTTGACAGCATGGGTTTTTAAAATATCCTCCGAGCCCAAACACCCGAAAACTGTGATTGTGAACCATGATTGTTGTGGGTTGCACTGCACCACATCAAGAGGAACCCAGGGGTGGTTCTAGATGAAACTTGGAGTATGAAAAAGTTTCTTGGTAGAACCCCCTGTAGTTGGGTTCTATATGAAACCCTCAGACTATAAAAGAGTTCTTGGTAGAACCCTCTGAGTGGGTTCTATATGAAACCATTGGAATATAAAACGGTTCTTACTAGAACCCCCTGGGTGGGTTCTAGATGAAACCTTTTGAATATGAAAGGTTTCTCGGTATAACCCCCTGGGTGGGTTCGTGTTAGCACCTTTAGAAGGGTTCTCGATGGAACCATTACACCATAAAGGGGCTCTCTGTAGAACCTCTCATAGAGTGTTCTGGGTAGAACCTTTCGTGTTCTGGGTAGAACCTTTCGTGTTCTGGGTAGAACCTCTCATAGAGTGGTCCGGGTAGAACCTTTCTCAGATGGGTCCGGGTACACACATTTATGTTGAGTTCTAGGAAGAACTCTCTGAAAAGGTTACTTACCTGGAAGCAAAAATGGTTCTCCGACTGGGACAAGCTGAAGAACCCTATATGGTTCTAATCGGCAGTATTTCTTAGAGAGTCAACCATCGCTGGAGGCTTGTGTTGGCTGAACATTGTACAAAGACAGATAATTCAGTTGTTTCCTTTAATTTGTCACCCATCTATATATCGACGGCCAATAGGAACCTTCAAAAATACTTCAGTATTAGCTGAGACGTGTGAACAGCCTAGTGGGGATCTTAAGCCGTCTCTGTGTGTTCATGCTCCATCCACTTCTTTCATCATTTAGAGTGCCGATGTGACCCTGCCTGTGAGTGTTGACCAGACAATCATGGAGGACCAGCGGGGGGGGCGGGGGGGGGGGACACACCTTGATTGTAACACTGAATGACACGTGCATGGGATAGGGTGGCTCCCTGGACAGGAAATGACATCGTGTCAAGCTGTAAGGGGACATATGGGCCAGAGACGAAAATGAAGGCTTGACCCTGGTCGCACGCCGAATCACAATATCCTTCATACAGCACATACTGGTTGTCACGGTAGGACATCATTCAATTTGTTTCCACACAGTAGGATTTTCTCTCCGTAATATAAAGCACAGTGTTTTTTACAGAAGAGAAAACTTGGGGTTGTGTAAGAATTGCAACGTTGGTGGAAAAGAGCGACATTTCTCATTATTTTCAGTAAAACTTCATTTCTATTGAGACTAAATCTGACATCATCTCTTTCTACTTTTTATCACAAATGTTCCTCAAGCTGTTCGTCTCCCCTTCCCGATCTCTTTCTAACCTGACTTTTCCTTCTCATGTAAAGCAATTATAATCTCAGTCTCATTCAGTCTTGATTAATTGCCTCGGCTTGCCGTGGTTCATTTAGCACGAAAAGCCTCAGCAGCACTCAATGAAAACCTTACAGGGTGCAAACGTCAGCCATCTTTGCAGGTTTCTAACACATCGTGAATGTAAACACGTAATCCAGACAACAATCTGAATTGTCTCTTTAAATTGTTAACAAAAGAACATAAGCGGGGATACTCCAAGATCTACGCATTCCTAACGAACTCAATGAAACAAACTTGACTTCAACTTGACAAATGACTCCTCATGAGCAGTGTGTCAGTAACAATAAAGATGCAGTCGACGTCCAGAGTATCCGGCTCATTCAATCAAGCATGGGGACAAACAGGGAGGCTGCTATTAAGCGTTTCCTGCCTCCGAATTCAGTGACATCTCTCTGTTTCTCTCTCGTTCCCGCACTTCTTTGAAAGTGTCTGTTGAAGGACCGGAGTTTTGCTGACTTTCTGATTTTGCCAGCATTAGATTCAGGTTAGTGACAAGTCACAAGATAAATCTGCTCACTTATTAAAGGAAGACATCCCAGATGAATAGGGTAAAAACAGTAACTGATGGATATCACTTCCCCAGTTGATTACTTAGGTTTAGACAATTGCAATTTTGTAAAACACTTTTTCAAAAATGTTATGATTAAATATGCAAATGAGGCATAATCTAATACTAACTTTTGGTGAATTTAGGAGAAATCTACGGCGCTAATCGACAAAGTAGTGAAATAGACACATAAATAATGTATTTTGGATGTTTTCTTCATCTGAAAGAAGACATGTGGATCAAGTTGACCAGCGCATGAACGACTGTTTTTGACTGGGGTGTCTCATCCTACAAAATTTGGAGTAACAGTTTCAGTTTAGCTTTATAGTATTCATCAATTTCTCTTGAGAGGGAAATATCAAGTAAATATATTTTGGAAATCCACCATATGGTCATGTTCCAAAGAGGAACATTGGGATGACGGGTGAACTGGAAGTCACACCAAAGAACCCGTACATATGAGCGAATACATGTTAATATCCAGATACACACGAATACAACTATTATTTACCCTCTAAGATGGAAAGTTTTCAGAACCTGAACTTGAAATTTTCCGTATTAATTTTTAACACAATGTCACAGATGTTTTCCTCCTATATTAATAATGCAGCGTCCATTTTTTTTTTTTTGTTATCAAACTTTGTGGCCGAGGATGCAGATGAGACTGGACTGAGATCCTTCTGCAGTAGGCTACTTGTATAAAACTAACAAACGCATTACATTTCTGAAATCCAATCTGTTCCTCTCGGCCTGCCGGCTTAGCCGAGTTGGTGGATTGCGATGCATGGCTGTCACTGTAAGCTGCCACAGAGGGAAGGAAGAAATTGAATTGGCCCTCCCATTAATGGGCCATGTCACTGAACATCATGGCTCGCGATGTGACAAGTCCTGTATCTGTGTGTGTGTGTGTGTGTGTGTGTGTGTGTGTGTATGTGTGTGCGTGTGTGTGTGTGTGTGTGTGTGTGTGTAGGTGTGTGTGTGTGTGTGTGTGTGTGTGTGTGTGTGTCTGTGATGTCCTGTCTATATAAAACCCTGGTTGACTTCAGCAGCATCATTTAGCTCACTGCCTGAAGAGCAGAGACACACACACACACACACACACACACACACAGTGTTTCTAATATTTCTAATATTACACTTACACGTTATTCCTGGAGCTTTGAGATGTGGTTTAAGCTCCAGAAAAAGTGCACTTTAAAGTAAATCAGATATTTTTAGGTGTGAGAGACGCGGGCAGTAAAGCTCAGGCCCCAGTGGTCATCTGGGTTATGAAGTGAGCAGTTGCAGTTCAAGTCACCGTTTAATGTGTCGAGACCCAGTGGATCAGCGCTCATCACCGGAGGCCTCGGGGGTCACATCTCCCGACACTCACCAAAATTCGGACCCGCTTGCTCGAGAAGGGGAAGAAGTGATCGGGGAGGAGGCGCCGGAGTGGAGTTACATAATGGCTAATGCCCTGCGTCCGTGTGCTGTGTCCGCTGGCAGATGGTGTATTGCCCAACAGTCAAGGGCGAATGGACATATGAAGCAGGGGAGGGCTGGAGGAGGGAGGAACAACACGCGATGTGGACACCGGTCACCGCAACGTGAAGGAGGGGATGACAAGGGAACGCTAAGCTGCTGTCACTGCCTCATTTTTCCTGTCTGGGGAGACACACATCTACGACTTTACATGTCACTCACTGTGGCCCCTCATAAAATCCAGCCTCATCATATTCCGACATCTTTAAACGTTTTAAACGTTTAAGTTTCTTGAGAACGGAGATGCTCTACAAAGATTCCCAACCAGAGGTACTTCTATTCCAGAGGTACTTCTGCAGTTTAATACAAAATACATACATCCATGTACTGCGTTTAGGAGGAAAATAACAACCTTCCACACAAGATTACAAAGGATAAACTAGCAGCTACAATACGTTACGTTTTGTACTAAGTGTGCTTAGTGTCTCTCGTCAGCCTGAGTCAGCTGTAACACTTTTATATGGAGAGTTAGCAAGCTAGCAGGGTTAGCTCCCTAAAAGTTAGGTTCAAGTAATGATACATGGTGTAAAAAGTTAGCTGAGAACAATACTTAGCAAAAGTAATGGATGAGAAATAATTAGCTGAAAGGAGTTGAAATAATTAGCTAAAAGTGATGAATAAACAGGCTAGATAATATATTGAAAGTAATGAATAAATAACTGAAATAATTAGCTTAAAGTATACTGGATACGCAGTTGAAATGTTTAGCTAAAATGAATGAACAAACAGGTGAATAATTAACTAAAAATAATGGATAACTGGTTGAAAAGTCCAGCTTCACTTAAAGTTGTAATGTGAAGGCAAACGGTGACAATTCACCTGTCTGATAAAAACAGTCAGAATCACTGCTTTACAGTCTCTCATGAGCATCTCCCTCCATCTTATCTCACGTTTACTGTGTTTGTCTGTATTTATATTCCGGTTCCGAGACCTTGTAAACGCACCGCTCACCAAACAACATGCGTCCACTCTGATGAAGCAGAAAGAACACCAGCATGCTTTGTCTAACTCTTGATCCTGCAGCCAACGGTTCAGATCCTCGTCTCTCTTTGGCCGGCGAGGTCTCTTCATGCAGACAGCAGACGAAGCTTCGTGCTCGAGCTATTGTGACGTTTCTGTCTCAACACTGAGCGTGATGCGTTCTGTTTACTCTGTTGTGGCAACACAAGGCCGTGCAGTTGCTAGCATTTACTTTGTCTTCGACAAAGAATCCGTTCGGTCAGAAAGGCAAGTTTCTACCCATAGCTGCGTCTCCAGTCTGTTATCTGCAGTGCAGCATGGTGAGTTTCATTGGTTAACAATGAACAGACAGTCATGGAGCACCGGAGAGGAACAGCATGTTGGATGAGTTGCTGTAGTCTAGCCGGGCAGGGAGTAGACTCTCTGTTCATTATTTCACTGATGTGCATCACGGAGGAAGAGGAACATGAGACTGATGGCAGGAAGTGATTGCTGCAGACGTCAGACCACTGACAGAGTACAGCGACATGTAACTGACACAAAACAGAGACTCCAGCAAAGACTCGGCAGCTCATTTGCCCTTTCTCTCAATTCTTCCTCTTTTTAGTCCCTGAGCTCGCTGCAGGAGGACGTCCTCAAGACTTATGGCATTCCTGTCAAATAGTTCAACTGGAAACCAATTATCATTTCTTTTGTACAGCAATTTTTTTCAGGTTCATCCAACTGAGTTATGCATTACATTTAGTGAGGAGTGGATGGATTTGTAGGAGGCCTGGTTAAATAGATTTGGCTCGAACCAAAAAACTCCAGGAAGCAAGACGTATTCTTCAACGACTTACGGTTCAGGTGCACGGAGGTATAATAGGACCTGGATACGGCGCCCCAGTCAGCCTTGCTTCCAATTTTGCTCAGTGGCCACAGACGTCAAAATCTGTGACGTCATCACAATTAAAAGTCTATGGGCCGAGCTGGACCAGCGGGCGGGGCCAGCTGTAGAAAAACGGCTGCCGCATACGCCCGGAAACCCGGAAGCTAGGAAAGCTTTTTGCCGTATGCACCAGGCTAGCCCACACTGGCACGAACTGCACTCCTTGCATTCATCACGTACATTTTTGATTACAAAAGGGTCCACGATATGCGCTTGTAGGATATATCCAGAATGATAAAAAACTGATGAAAAGATAAAGAAAGAAGCTTAAGCCGACACATCACTGGTCTGCTATAAGCTCAACATATCATGCTCACTGCTATCATGACCCAGAAAGTAAAGCAAGATGATGATCTGTTCTACATGATGCACAGCCAAGGCCCAAGTACTAAAATAAACAGCTACGCATGACTCAATAAGAGACGTAAACCTGATCACCCTTTGGTCGAAATAATGGCCAGAGGCTTCAAACAAACAACAAAGGCCGACCGATCACTCTGAAGTGTGCGTGCGCGTCTGCATGCATGTGTACGAGTGACAGATAGCATAAGACATCTCCACATCACGCTGACACCGTGGCTGTTTTAAAGCAGGAGCGTGCTCCCCGCGCTGGCCTGCAGGCGCCCAAAGCCTTCGGGCGGAGACGTCAGACGGGCCGAGGGCCGGCGAGCTGCAGCCGTGGATATCGAACTCAGAGAACAGATGCTGTTCCTTGTAGTTTGGGGAAATACGCTTATTTGTTCCCCTTTCTGAGAGTCAGATGAGAACATTAATACCACTCTCATATCTGTCTGTTAAGGTAGCGCGGGTAACAGATTGTTTTTCTTTTTTCTTAATCAATAAGCTTTGAAGGTGAAAGTAGGCGTATTTTTTTAAACTTTGCACAGAGCCCGGTTATCTGTTCTCGCCTGCTTCTAGCCTTTATGCTAAGCTAATCTATTTGCATCGTACTCAACATAAATGCACGAGAGTGAGATCTCCTCATCTAACACAAAGCAAGAAAGCGGAATAAGCAACGATTCCTAGATTGTCGAACGATTCCGTTCAAGCTACGACGAGGATATTTAATCACGTGTTGATTTTGGCAAAACGCGTTCGTGTTTCCAAGACCCAGAGTCCCCTTAGAAAACCTCTCAGCCCGCTCAGTCCTGGTTCTGCCCTCCTTCCCTCCAGTGGGCCCAACAAAATCATCAAATGACAAGCATTAAGAATAACTATATGGAGACAGCCAATCTTCTCGCTGATGGTGTCATTAACTTACGTATAGAGGCATCAGTGTTCAATTGAGACTGTTTCAAGTTAAAAGTAACTTTCAATTCAAATTCAATCCTTTGATCACAAACTATCTGCACGTCTAGATGCTATTCGGGATAAGTAATTAAAAGTGGAGTAAACATCCTTACCTTTTCCTGGTATTGCCGCCTGGATGAGTCCAGGGACTGGATGAGTGCGGTCGCGTGGCCGATGAACATGGCGTAGCAGGTGGCTCCGACGATCATGCTGAGCATGGTCAGCCAGATGTCCGACATGCTCTCTGGGGCTTGTCTTCCATATCCAATGCACAGCATGTGACTCATGGCCTTAAAGAGGGCGAAGGAGTAGAGCTCGGTCCACGAGTCATTCTGTGGGGAGAGACGGAGGCGAAAACAAGTTAGGAAAATAAAATATCGGGAAGGTGGAGGAGGATAAAGAGGAAAAATCAGGGTTATTGTGTCCTCCTAGAACAGCTCCTTACTTTCATACTGTTACTTTCATGCTGCAATGATTCTTTGTGACCGAAGCCATTTCTACGAGACGGTTAGAGTGCGAGAGAAGTGGTGATAGAGAGAGTGAATTAAAGAACTAGAGGGATAAAGAGTAAGACGTTCCTGTGTGTTTCAGGTTTGGAGGAGAGACTTATCATCATCATCATCATCATCAGTGAGCAAAGCAGAAGGAGAAGAAGAAAAAAAACAACAATGGTGTTGATGAGGAGCCTGTAGAGCTGCCTGCTCTAGTATGCCTGTGATTGGTGCTCACACGTTCAGTCAACCCGAATTCTCCCACGTTCGATTCATTATAAAGGCCTCCACAGCTGTGGTTCTCTCTCTCACACACACACACACACACACACACACACACACACACACACACTGTCCGAGGTTCACCGCTGTTTGTGCGTTTCTTCTTCTGTCCCTCTCTGATACGAGTGGAGCCTTCAGTCACTGATTTGACTGCTTGGATTTGTATCTGATTTGTGTTTTTTCCAGGAACATTTGCATTTCATTTGAGTTTCAAATTTGGTTGGGTTTGTTTTGGAGGTGAAAGAGGACGTACTGACTCGAGACTGCCACCAAATGAAAGTGTGTGTTTAGAGAGGTGATTGGAGGAACAGCAAGGAAAGAAAATTAGATTTTAAAGGTACTTTAAAAGCCGAGCGTGGCTCAATGTTTCCTATCCGTTGGTTTGAGGAGATAACAGAGAACGCCACGACAACAGTTTACAGACTTTAAGGTTACAAGAGCTTTCTTCTCCAGCTTTGATGTTATTTCAATAATACGCAGCTCTGTAATCGGTGTCTCACTGCCATCCTCAAGCCCATTAGGATAAGCAATATTTCAGACAAACCCGAACAGAATATTTGAAACACTCCCGCTTCAGTCTGAGCCTCATCCCCGCGAGTGATGAACGGACCGGGAGTCCCTCCAGTCAGCCATCAGCATGCTGACCGCACTGCTGGAGGATGAACAGCGTGAGAAGGAAGCCCTAAGCCAGAGCTCAGGCAGAGCAATAAACACCTTCTTACACATGGCTGCATCTGTCTGTCTCTCTGTTTCTTGGCCGAGCGCAGTAACGTGGTAGAGTCTTCGCTGGTTGCCTGGCAGCTCGCTGTTTTCATCTGCTTCCAGTCTTCATGCTAAAATGAGCTCAGCAGCTGCTGGGTTAGGCTTCATATTTAATGGGCATGCTGTGTATGAGACTGGTATCAATCTTCTTGTTTACTGTAACTCTCGACAAGCAGAATTGAAAACAAAACGAGTGCGTCTTCATGAAGGTGAGTGTATGAGCAGGAAGACAGAGACAACACAGCCTGACCGGCTGGAGCAGGTCAGTGGTGTTTAACTTTGAAACAACAGCTGATTGACACTGACAGTGTGCAGCTGTCTCTCACTACTGAAAATGACATCCCTCATGGAAACAAAATATACTAATTCTACAGAGATACCACCCTGTGTGAGGAGGAGGGGGGGGGGTAATGAAATCAGCTCTGGTGTGCATTTTATTTGCCATCCATCTCCACTGAGCAGCGTGGATGAGAGCTAATTGTACATAATACATTTAGGCAGGAACACAAAAGGGAGTTACGGGACATCTATGATACATGATGGGGTAAGTATAGAATAGTGAGCGTACGTGCATGCTGGCACGTCCGTCTGGGTGTACATGCTGTTTGAGACTCAGCTTGTATTTGAATGTGTGTGTGTGTGTGTGTGTGTGTGTGTGTGTTAGACCTTTGCCAGTCATGCTGCCGAGCTTCCCTTTGACAGGGTGCAGTTCCTCTCTGACAGTTTGAAAACTGACACTGCTTTAAAAGGAGTGACATTTAGACGACGCGGACATTTCGGATTTTAACATGTAAACTGCCACAAAAGACCTTGTTAGCAATGTTAGCATGCATTATTCAGAACCGGCGTGTTTGTGTTTGTGTTCATTATTTAAAACCAAATGAGTACGGGAAGCTGCAAGAGGGTGTGGTGTCTGCTGGACGTACCGGCCGATGTTCATGAGGAATGCTGACGTTAAAAGCAAAAAGGTTTCTTGATTGGAGTACTCATGTACATATGAAGTTAAATTAGATTGTGTGTTAATGTGAAAATAATGGACAACATTGCAGGGCTTCGTGGTGGCTGTGTTTGAAAAGGTAACATCACAAGTTTGAATTCATAACTTGAACTGGAACATTTACTTTCTCTGAATAGAGCTTATTAAAAGGTCTTGGTTCACCAAATGCAGCATTTTTCAATGTTCTGTCTGACTTAACTGTAGCAGCATGGTGCAGCTGTAGCCTACAGTTATGATCTTTTATTCTAGAGAGCATACACTTTTTAAACAACATATGTTTTCGTCATTGGGCTTCAAAGAAAGGTACTAAGTATTTGTTCAAGTCCAAAGGCTGTCCAAAGTCACGAGTCATCAAATTCTGTTTTTGATTTTGTCAAAAGTCATCACATTCGTGACTTGAGTCCAAGTCATGCGAATCCACATTCAATGAGATTTGCTTCTTTGTAAATTGTCGTCTCACCCCTCCGTTCACTTTGTTGTGTCGGCCTCACTACATATAAAAACGTTCAGCTGTTTTTTAGCTGTTTTTTAGCTTTGTGTGGATGAGGTGTGCCGAGGGATACACGCTGCTGAGCACCGCTGTAACTGATCGAAGTATACGAGGAGTGGCTTATGGTTCTCTGAAGCAGGGACCCCTCAAAAGGGATGAACATTATCCAAGGAGCGCCTCTTTATCATAACACCGATTCAGCATATGCTTACCACCAATTATACTCGATGCTATTTGAATTAGTTTTCTAAAACTTTGCACTGTTTCATAGTGGTGAACATCATAGCAATACCACTTCTATAGCTTTTAAGTTTTTGGTTTTCTTTCAAGTAATTGATCTTCAGAAAGTGAACGGCAGGAAGACTGGCGTGGTCCTAAAAAAAAATCCTGATTTAAAATGACCACATTAAAGTGCTTCTACTTAAAAATAATGAATTTATTGCTGTTGGTCTCAATCATAATGGACACGAGTTTGTTTTACTGGCACAAATGATCCCCATCTGTAGATAAGCACTTTTTAATGACACAGCACAGCTTTATAGTTTATAGCTAAATATTTCACAGAGTGCCCTACTTTGAGAATCGCTGGTCTGAAGGACCCACCTTCACCTTCGCCTTGGGCCGAGTCCTTCACAGGATCCAGCCTCTGGATTGAGACACAGCTGTGGATTTCAGACTGCTGTTGGTGTGGAACCATGTGCATCCAGAGAATGTGACTGGTTGATGATGCAAGCTGTGGCCATGTGGCTCAAGCCCAAAGCATCTGTGGTGCTAAGATCATGACGAGGCATAAGTAAGACGAAAAAAATCGATGCTGCTTTTAGATTTAACAAAATTGGGAAAAGCCAGACTGACACGCCAACATTGCTTTTTTAGCCACTCGAGCCCGTCGGTCGTTCCAGCCCTTTGGTCCAGACTGAAATATCTAAACAACTATTGGATGAATTGACAATCAATATTTACAGACACATTTGAATTAGTTTATGACTAAATACCTGCAAAACCCAGCCTGTGTTCATTTGTGTTAAGAGCTATTTAACAAATGCTAGCATGATAACATGCTTAACATGCAGCAGCCAATCACAGCTGTCAATCATTTCAAGCCACACCCCATTTTCTGTCAATCAAGGAATTAAAAAACACATTTTAAGAAAAACGACCACTTGAATATATGTCAGCTTCATGAAACCTAAAGTGACAGAAATAACATTGGGGGAAAATTGATTTGAAGCGTGTTTTTTGAATTTTTGTTTAATTTCCCATCAGCTAAGAAGACAGGGTTTACTACCTATACTGCAGCCAACCACTAGGGGGCAGTCACGACATTTTGGCTTCACTTCTCGGGAGCTGTCATGGCGTCGTCATGGAGCATTGCCTCCCTTACTATCTCCAGAGTTTAAGTTGTTATACTTCACGATATAAAGACAACTTGTTTGCAAAAAAAAATGGATGAATATTTACCCTGTGTTTCAATAAAAACCTGAACTTATATCACTGCTTAGATAAACATGACGAGACAATTTGTTCTTAAAATGGGGTTGGTTTCACTGGGGCAACTTGCCCCACAAACACGGACTGGGCAGCAATTTAGTTTGGTTGTTGCTGGCTTACACGTGGCTTGATCGCAGCTTATTCAAGAAAGTCAACAGTCTCCAAACTTTACTTGATTTTACTTCTGTTTCAAATGCATTATAACACAATACACATAAATTACTGAACCTGTTTGATGTCTCAAACAACCTGCGACTACCTTTATAGAAGGATCCAATCAATTTCCTCATGATTCCTCTGATGACTGTATTTAAAAAATGGATGTTGTGTTCCTGAGATCGCTTACACGCATGAACCAAACAAGAAGTAAAAGAAGCTGTTTGACCATAACAAGCAGTCACTCAACTCACACACACACACACACACACACACACACACACAGTAACAGTCCATTATTCTTATGCATGCTGACAACCCTGCCTGCCAGTTACATCACTTCAGTAACTAAATGAATGGGGGAAAGCCTTCTTAACTTCCACAGCAGGAGGGTTCCTTGAAGTGCGTCTGTGTGTGTGTGTGTGTGTGCGTGTGTGTGTGCGTGTGTGTGTGCGTGTGTGCGTGTGTGTGTGCGTGTGTGTGTGTGCGAGGATACAATGCCAACGCAAAGGTGCTAAAGCCACACAAATGTGTGTTCTATTGCAATTCTAACAACCCTTCCTTCACAGTAAAATATCCCTCAGCAGCCGAAAATATTAAATACAGAAACGGAGCTCAGACTCAAGCAGGAGAGGAAGAGAGAGGCTTTATTCTAATGCCACTGATCCATGAGCCAATCGGGATGAGGCAGATGGGACAAACCCACCCGTCATCCACCTTACAGAGAGCCACTTGAAATACCAGGCCATGATGACCTGGTATCTTGACGTCACTGTGCTGCAGGAGCCTGATTGTTGGGCTGATAATAAACGCCGTTGTCGGCTGCGTGCACATCTTTTACAGGTCGCAGATATTGTTTTTGATGTTTTGAGGCAGAGCTGAATACATTACAGGAAGGGAAATAGTTGGAAGGAAGCTGTTTTCATCAGATCACATACACACAAAGACAGACAGACATATATCCATGTGACAGCAGGTGTAATAGTCCACATGAGAGTGCCCTCTGAGCAAGTGAATGAATCACGTGTTGTTTATATCCAGCTGTATCATCGCCTGAGTGCAAGGATGAGTCCAGTAAATGTCCAGCGCGGGCAGAAGTGAAGCAGGAGGATGAGTATCATTTAACGCTGCGTCTCCTATTCAAAGCAGCTCTGAGGAGGATCTGTGACCTCGATTACCCCGAGACGGAGAGCAGCACCGCAGAGCAGGCGGGCCGCGCCCACACGGCTGCTCGCAGGCTGGCGTTGTGGCATATCGCTCGGAAAATTGCACACGGACAGCTGAACGTAAGCACGGCGAGCTGGAAGAGAGGCAGGAAGGGGCAGAAGCCTGACAGCAATTTATTTTCTCTGCCTTTTGGAGATAATTAACATCACACACAACAATGTTGTGATGCAATATAGAAGCTGCCCGTTGTCTGAGATTGGAAAGGAAATCGACATCAACACAAAATGTATATTTGAGTTGGAATTAAATTCTAATAAGAGGCTGTTATCACTGCATCTATATTTGCACATGTGAGCTGAGAAAACACGTCCAGATGCCGACGGAGCAGAAGTGTTCGAGCACAAGCGGAGAGTAACATCTGAACGAAGTCACTTTATTCTCTCAGTCAAACTCAGTCAACGTCCACGACATCGCTGCTCACTGCATTTCAGTCAGAAGTGACAAACAGCAGTGGGCTTCTTGTTAGCCTCCGTGTGTGTGTGTGTGTGTGTGTGTGTGTGTGTGTGTGTGTGTGTGTGTGTGTGTGTGTGTGTGTGTGTGTGTGTGTGTGTGTGTGTGTGTGTGTGTGTGTGTGTGTGTGTGTGTGTGTGTGTGTGTGTGTGTGTAGAGGGTAAGAGTGAGAAAAAAGGATGGCTGGAGATGAAGCGATAGATTAGCAAGTGATGTCCCCCAGGGTCAATGGGCGTGAGATCCATCTGTTCCTGGAGATGTCACGCGCACACACGCACACACACACACACACACCACACACACACACACACCACCGTGTCATAGCACGCAGTGTTTTTCGAGGGCTGAAAGTCACAAACCTGCTGTATGTGCCAAAACTAGAAGGTTCAACATATGAAGCATTTCTTAGCGATTCTTCGACAGACTGCTCAGGAAACAGCCTGTGCACATGTGCGAGGAAGGAATCATCCAGCTCTGCTTCACTTCCCGAGACAAAACAGTCACGTGATGTTCGATCCATGAAATAGAATAAACGACCTCGCAAGCCAGTTATTTGCAGCTTCTGACGCGACAGTAAAAAGTCAACCAGGAACCTCTTTAGGCTCCGTCACAACGGTGAATGGCTGGTTTGTGAGGCAGATGACGTTGATGTCAATCCACAGACTGTGGACATCGTGGACGTAGTGATGTCACGAGGACTGTCGTTTTGAAGCCTCGAGTTCAGCATTTTGGCCGTCACCATTTTCTTTTTTTTTGCAACCAGAAGTGGCACAAGCGGAGCTGAGTCAACCCGAAAGTACACGCAGTTTATTAGTCCTCCATGGCCAAAACTATTCCACTGTATTGGTTAATTATTGCAGTTCTGTAATAAATCCTTTGTTCAAGCTCGAGCTGGAAATCTTCGAGAAAAATATTTACATGCTTTTAATAATAATTTTTCATCAATGATCTGGTCGAGATCATTTGTTTTTCATGCAGCTGGAGCATTTATTTTTTTGTGTAATTTTGTTCTTTCATGTCTGCCGATGGCCAGAAGCTACCTGCCAGTTAGAACGAGGGAAGGACGTCTGAGAGGAGACGTAAATAAGACAAGAGAGAAAGAGGACATTGGCTGTATGAAGTGCTGCATGACCCGAGTGCAAACAGGCTCAGTTTTCATCCCTCACTCCTGCTTTCTGCACACACTGGCATCTCTCCTGGGTTTAACTAGAGAGGGTTTAATTAAGGCTGGGCCTGTGTGTGTGTGTGTGTGAGTGTGTGTGAGAGTGTGCAGACTCAACCTTAAATAATCCTATTTCCCCATCTGCCTGCAAATAACACACGTCTGCGCTCCATGGGGGACATGTTTAATGCTTTGCTTTTGATTGTTCTTTCAAACACCTTCGCATGCTGATATTCCTGTGATTGTGTTTGACTTATACGCAAACATAATAACGCAACATTTGTGCTTACCACCATCTTGTTGAGGGAGACCCAGCAGTCAGACGGAAAGTCCTGCAGCATGGGAACGAGGAACTGGAGACAGCCATCCCAGTGACACAGCAGCAGCATCATACCGATCAGGTTGAATATTCGCATCACAGCACTGGCGAGGTCATAGGTCATGTGGAAGATCTGTCAGGAGGAGACGGACAGAGAGAGGGTTATCAGAGTGGAGAGGGGGGAACGACAGAGATAGATGTGTGAGGGGAGTGAAAAATCTGTTTGTACAGAAAGAGGTAAACTGTACATCCAGTACATTTCTAAAAAGAGGAGAACATGTAATATTATGCATAACATATGTGTTCTTCACTGTTATGTATTGGAGAATTAAATTGAGACTGTTTCTTCACCAGATAAACGTTCCTCGTGGTAACTCTCAGTAAAACAGCAGCCTGGACCTACTGGTGCTTCTGTACTTCGCACAGTGGATGTTACACGAGGCAAAACATGTCACGATGATGTCACAAATCAGGGACAAAAAGCCGACGTGCTGCATGTCATCCCTCCTCAATCTCAGTGGCATATTCGTGCCAGAAGAAGAATGATGGACAATGAAGCCTCATCAGACGCTGATGAGGCTTTGATCAGCAGCCTGGGCTCGGCCTCTCTCTGCTGGTTTTTGTTTTTTTTAGATCCACTCCCTTCAGGTACGACGGCTCATTTGTGCGGTGCTGGTGTTGTGGTCACAGCGTTGTGAACACCACTCAGTGTGGCTCTCGCTGGCTGCTGGCCAGGCCTTGTTACCACTATGTGTATGTGTCTGTGCGTGGGGGTGCAGGTTTACATCAATGTGTGGGCTCCGCTGTGAAAACCATGCTTAGCTGGACCAACTGGAGGCTTCACTAAAACGTAAGCAAAAGCATTTTCCCCACTAGGGACGGAGAATTATCCTATGACGGAAGGAGGCCAGGTGCTGAATGTATGTCTGCAACGTATATATGTTACATGTTCATGTATGATGGAAAGCCCTGCGTTATGGGCCAATTTGCTGAATTCTTACATCACAAACAAAAGGTTCATTTCTCACTGGAAACTGGAGGATGGGCCGACATGTGACTCATCCCGTCACCTCGCTGCCCTAAACCCTCAGCTCACTTGAATCTCAAAACCAGCATCCCCCCCCTACCAAAACCCCCGGGGTGCAGATGTCTCTTGTTAGTCACAGTGCCGACACAATAAAGCAAAGCCTTCTAACATATTCCTCCATCCAAACAGACCAACACACATGTATTCCTCCACTCGCTGATGTGGATGATTCTTGCGAATGTAGCTTCGGTGCTTTTCTCATGTCTGGCTGAGTTCCCCAAGTCCCATTCATTTCTTCGACTTTAAGTGCTTTAAATGCTCATAACACTTCAGTTTTGTGCTATCAGCTGTCTGTACACTAAACACCTCCTCCTTATCCTCCAAAGCCATCTAGAATAGCCGTCAGCATCAAGGTGTTGTTTCTACTTGGTGGATATTCCATCACATATATGTTGATTTTCTTCTTTATTCTTCACTCGTCTGCATATTTGAAGCTTTCCCTTCCCCTCGTGAATTAGCTGCAGGCCAAATGCCAAAGACACAACTTTCACTACTTTCCCCCTCCTATAATGGCTGATGGCCTTCGCTCATTTGGCAAAGGGGAAAGGGAAACACACGGAGGGCCCTGCCCTGTGATTAGAAAGCATTCCCGTCATGATTAATGAGGCTCCAGGACTATGATGCTCCCCCTGACACCCGGACAGCACCTGGCCATGTGTCACTGTCACGCCACAATCTGGGTCGAGGCCCATTACTGTGAGCACGACTCACGGCCTCACACATGCAGATAAAGTTGCGTTCCCGTCGGCAGCACATTGTCAAACACGCGGCGGTCCGGACGACACCGTTTAGAGAAAACGATTGAAGCTGATGAATATTACTCCCACAAGCAATCTCGCTGCCGAGTGTCGAGCTCATGAAAAGGAAATTGCTCTGGTTATTCCAGACAACGCTTATCTCTGCTTCTACACACACACACACACACACACACACACACCCACGCCGCCAGTCCATTCAAAGATCACGTCAAAAATACATCTGCTCTTTCTTTTTTTGAATCTATTATGAGCACCGTGGTTGACTCACTTCGAGCTAAACGGTGAAATCATCACAACTCTAGGATGATCTTTTGGGAAAACCCCGCCACACAGCAGCCGAGCTGAGCTGAGCTGAGCTGAGCTGAGCTGAGCTGAAACCCAGCCAACCACGTTTGGATGGAGCTGAGCGGAGCAGAGCTCGGCTGGACTCAGGTGATCGGGGCGGGGCTGAGGTGAAGCAAAGCAGCATTCGGTTGTGAGTGTTGGAGTCAGTAATTAGGGTTCTCCTGGAGCTCAAACAACCACTCTGTATTCACATGAGCTGTTTGTTTTCGGCGTGAGGGAAATGCACACTTTTGATTCATGGATGCTTACTTTATCCAAATATGGATTTTCCCTTTGTATACAAAAGCACAGAGCAGGCGCCGGTTAATTGTGTTTAAGAAGCATATATGAGAAACGATGATTTCCTGATGTGATTAGAACGCTTGTGTAGTTGTAATGTCACATTAAAACAATAACAATAACAATTCAAGGGAATAAAGGCGGCTTTTGTTATGAGAACAAAAGGCAATTAGTGTCTCCGGTAGTTCTGTTCCTTCCTCGGAAAATCCCTCTTCGCTTTCCACTAATAAGCACAAATTAATATTTCATGAATTCATAACTACATCAGCACACTAGCTATCAGACAGCTATCAGGATTATTGCTTTACAACATGGTAAAAGCTCAGTTTCTGCGTTGGGGAGTAATCATACAGAGCATTGATGTACAAACAGAATTACTGATATGCCGACATGAAAACCACTGCACTGGAATCCAATTTTGTATTATTAATTAGAGCACAGTTGTTGTTTTTTAAATGAACAAACAACTCAAAGTGGCAGGAAAAGACTTTGTCATAGCATCCAAACTGCAGCTGACTTCTATACCGGATCATCAGCGATGATCAATGCTTCTCTGAAATTCATAATAAACACACTTTTGTTTAAATGCTGCACAATCCTTTACAGATGCGGTGATAACAACGATCTCGATATGGATCCCTGACATTTTTATAATTATCAGCCAGCGTATGCAGAATGCATCTGTAATAAGTCAGTATTTATCACTCTAGATCTAGTGTACTTCCACCAAAAAGGAACAGGAAGTGTTCATTTTATCTTCTGTTTCACTATTGTTTATGTAACAAACCAGTGAAACTCAACCCACCTATCGGATAGAGGAAGACCATGGTATTGGTCGATACTGGCTCATGAGATAGATGCCGGTATTGGGTCATATATGATGTATCATCCCACATCCTTCATGTTACAGTTGGCTTACATTAGAGTGGCAACTACCATTTCCTAAATATAGCACACAGCCTACAACAGCGGTGCTCATGCTGTGTTCTCCCCTTGTGTTTTTGTTTCTTTCCCAAGGCTACTGCACGATGTTGTCATCTTTATTAGCATAGTGGTCCAGGCCCGTATGCTCACTGCGCATTTAAATGGAATCATAGAGGAGGTTTCTTGGCGTGATCGTAGTGAAACCCTTTCATTGGATCTTAAATGTTGGATCTCGGCCTACCTCCTCCCATTGGTGGATGTACCGGATGAGTCTGGAGAGCCTCAGCAGCCGCAGCAGACTGAGGATCTTGGTGAAGCGGACAATGCGGAGCGCCCGGGCCGTCTTGTACATCTCCGAGTCGATCCCTCTCTCCACGATGAGGAAGATATAATCCACAGGTATGGAAGAGACGAAGTCCACAACAAACCAGCTCTGCAGGTACTTCTTCTTGATCTTCTTGGGGTCGAGGATGATCTCGGTGTTGTCCTCGAACACGATGCCGGTCCGGAAGTTCAGCACCAGGTCCATGAGGAAGAAGGTGTCGGACACCACGTTGAAGAGGATCCAGGGAGTGGTGGTCTCTTCCTTGAAGAAAGTGATGCCCACGGGGATGATGATCAGGTTTCCCACCATGAACATCAGCATGGTGAAGTCCCAGTAGAACCTAAAGCAGAGGGGGGGGGGGGGAGAAGATGGTTAGAGACTGAGAGACAGTCAACCGTAAACACAGTGACGCTCTGTTTTTCTCACTAAGTGCACCGTATCTTCTCCTGGTGATGTAACCTAAACCATCTGACTCGGGACAAGGTCCAACCAAGGACAAGCAGAGAGACAGGAATATAACAGGAAATACAAGCTGGGTGCAGTTTATGTCAAATCAAAGGACAACAGACGGAACAGTGACGCTACCGACGGAGGCTGCCTCAGCAAACATCACAGCAATTGTGTCCCATGTTCAAATAACCGCTCCACAACGTTTAATCAAACCACAAAAATGGTTTCGAGTTTTAAGCCGTGCACTATAAGAGCGACGCCTTGTGAGATGATTAGTCCATCGACAGAAAATGTATTTGCAACTATTTCGATGATCGATCAATCTTTAAGCTATTTTTCAAGCAGAAATGGCCAAATCTACTCCAGCGTTTCTTCTTTATCTTATGTGATCTTAAACTGAATCGCTGGTCAGACAAAACGCCACATTTACAGCAGTCATTTTCAGCTTCAGGAAAGTGGGTTTTTTCCACAATTTTCAGACATTTTATAGACCAAAAGATAAACTGACTAAATCATTGGTGGATTAGTCTTGCAGTCCTTTGTGCTTTTGTCATGTTTTTTTTCAGAAACCTTGACTTACACTTCTGTCTGATCAGCTGAAAGAAGGCGAGAGCCTCCCAAGCAAAGGGAGGAACCGATTGCAGAGCGTTGCTGAGCCATGAATGTTCCCTCGTATAATTCCCCACAAAAAAACACAAATTCAGCATTATATGAAATCATAGTTTGATTGCAACATGTGAGTCACAGCCAGGTGAGCGCTCAGCTAGCTAGCTGGCTTCATCTTCAGACTGTCCTTGGTCCTGAACAAGATGTTCAAACGCATTCAAACTCAAGAAATGTAACTTTTACAACTTCCCGTCAAGTTTATCTCAGAGACGAAACTCATTAAAAGAAAGACTTTAGCTTGTTACACTGATATGTCGCAGTTATGTTGCTATTTCAGTCTTTATCGGTCACTTAAATTGGGGAATGTGCATGGTTGAGATAGACAATTTCTCATATTTTACTATCACTAATGAATTATCAGGATCAAATTCTCCCCTTAAGTTTCAAGGTGGCTAAATAAAAATATACACATACATATTGAATATTAGTTGGATTTATTGTTTTATTTATTTCATATTGGCTACAAGTGATTGCTATGGAGGACCTAAGAGCTTTTTTTATTATTATATTACTTTTTGCAGTCTTTTCTCAGATAACGTTTGATGTGGAAAATGAGTTCCAGGCAGTGTGTTACTTAAAATAATCCATAAAATCAACACAGCACTTTGACTGCCATGCAACGCAATCTAAAGAGCATGCGTTGTGGACCTAACTCAATTTGACCCATACCTGAAGTCGCTGTATGGGTGGATAATCCAATTACCCGCTGACTTTACCCGCGCTTGCTCTTTCTCCACTGCCTTCTGGCTGCCAAACATGCGCAGGGAGAACTTGTTAACTCCGGGCTGAAGCATGGAACTAAACTGCCGCTGCATGCATGTCAGGTTCGCCCGGGAGTCTCCATCATCCGGCACTATCTGAGAGCCATCCTCAGCTTTGGAGAACGTGACAGAATTTCTCGACTGCTGACTCGGAGTCTGTCCTTTACTAGTCGGGGCGTTGGAGAAGGAAACTCTGGAGTCCTTTTTCTCCATCGCAGCCGCGGTCTTGACCTCGGCGCCCGGCCCCTGTGTCAGGGACCCCGCTGAAGTGATGGAGCCGTCCATGCTTGCAACCTGCCCCTTCCCGTCTTCAGCTGCCACTACTCCATCCGCCTGCTTCTCCCGCCTTGAGATGAGAGAGGAGAGGCTCCCTGAACTGGTCGGGTCCCTTCTACAATCTCCGTTTTTGTTGCATATCATGCCGATGGCTGCCTCTGCTATCACGCCCGCCTCGGGGAGTGCGTCCCCTCCGGCAGCAGCAGCAGCATCCCTCCGGCACAACAGAGCAGAGGCTGCGCTGCCACTGACAGGTGCGGAGTCCTCGTCTCGCAGGAGCCACAGCTCGTGGCTGTTGGAGTGTTTGCGCGCAGTGGACGCGGCTCCGCCTCCTGGCGTGAATTTCTTCATCTCGGCTCCTCCGCTGCTCCCATGATCCTTGCGTCCGGCCAAGCTGGTGGTGACTTGAGGTGGTCGAGGCTGCTGGAATGTGGGCTCCTCCATCACAGACAGATCAAAGACGGACAGGCAGGGAGACACTCCCCGCACCTTGAACCTGGCGAGACTGGGCGGCGGCGGAGGAAGTAGTGTGTGTGTGGAGTTCAAAGGAGCAACAGCCTTCTGCTTTCCACACACACACCCCACTTTAGGATAACAGCGCACCGGTGGCGTTGCTATGGCTGCAACCTGGCTGCTGTTATAGTGTGTGTGTGTGTGTGTGTGTGTGTGTTTGTGCGCACGCGCGCAAAAGAGAGATAGACAGTATTACATTTGGGCTGCAACTACCTACACTTATTAAAAAAAAACCTGTCAGTGTCATAAACTTTATTTACATAATAAGCAAACAGATAGTATGATACATAAATAAACTCTCCTGATAAGAGCGGGTCAAATGTGACAGGTGAAGGTCACAAAAAACCTTCACCTTTTTCCATCTTCCGTCATCCACAGGTGATCTCAGGTAGACCATCAGCCAATAACCTACTCTGTCACGGTCAGGTGATCCATAGGCTTTCCTCACAGAGAGAGCATGTATGAACAGCGTCTGCCTGTTGCTTGAGGTTGATGGTGTACCAATGTGTGCTGGAGTCCATTCTCGGTTAAAGGGCTCCAGCTTGTGGATAAATACACACATTGCACACGAGCTTCTTGGGAAATAGCCCTTTTTCTAAACGTAAACAAAAATTAACTCGTTACAATGCATGACGCTTTTGTGACTCAATCCCTGAAACAGATGCATTATTATTTCTATTTAATTCAAGCTGCAGTCCTTTTATTATTAGCCACTCTGCTGCAGATCAACACATTCCAATGGGGCAAACATTTGGCTTTCGTAAACCAAGATTATCCAATTCTAAACCTTCCTTTACACAGAGAGGAAACTCACAAGACAATCAGACATATGCCCAGCTCCATCGGTAAAAAGGGGATCACAACACATGCTTTCTGCTGGCTGTTATTGACCGTCTGTCTTGGCCTGAAACAGGGATTTGTGCATGCCAAGGTCAAAAGGGAAGCATGGTTTAGGGACATTTTTGTAGAACATTGAAAACCTTTTTTAAATGAATTGAGCACGTTTAAGCCCAATGTGCACATAGCCACACAGGAGTTATTTGGATCTTTGCTCTGCATGTTATAACTGTAAACAGTCTATAAGAATAAAGCTATACTTATATTCTCAACCTCAGAAAATTCAGGTCATTGTCAGTCAGACTGTCAGGTGACATGCGTCAGATTTCCTCTCTAAACACGTTAGACTTGTAGTAGTAATGCTTATGTAATAGTTATCCATTAATAGACTGACAGTTGTCAAAAAAACCGGATTATCATCTTCAGCTGTTTGGGCCTCGTCGTGCACAGAACATCTTGACCCGCTGTTCTAAGTCACCCTTTGCTTTGAGAAGAAGTTGAGTAATCGAACATGTAAAATCAAACACCTTTATTCAGTTTGTGCAAGTTGTACAACAGATGGTGTGCCATGTACTCGGATGGTACACCAGTCTGGCTAGGTCTTTTTATTAATCCGTGTAACTCTGCAACAGTAACATCCAATCACAACACTAATCAGATTAAACGGAACATTTGGCTTCTGAATCATCTACAGTGACTGAACAGAGACGATGGTCCAACAATCGCACACAAATCACAGCGAGCGAGAAAAGAACAACAACTTATTAAATGTTTTATTTGCTTTTACTAAATTGAAACAATTAGTGCGTAGTAATTAAGTTGCATTCAACAGAAGAAAGAGACAGCTCTTGCACTTGGTCCATAACAATATATTTTTATTCTGGATGAGACATCGGCAACAAAAACGGTGAGAAAACCGTTGGCGACTAAAACTTCAGATTTAAAATATGGGATTCTGAAATAAAAGCTTGACTTAAAGAGGGAAAATGCTTTTCTACTAAAAGGAACTCATTTATCACGGCAACAAAACTTTGCAGACATTAAATGATCCTTTCTGCAGATTTACACAAAAGCTAAATGATGCTTGTTGGCATTTAAGCAAAGTTTAAAACTATGCAAAAGGGAGAATCTGCAATGGCGTAGGAGCAGGTCAACGCTATGAGAATGGCAGTGAAGTACTCTGAACAGAACTTGTCCTTTACAAGTAACAATTCCAGATTGGAGAACACAAAGGCAAAGACTGAGGTCAGTGTAGGAAGCATCAACAGAAAACAACCACAAAGAGGCATTCCTCACATGGACCGTCTATGATTTTACAACAAACACTTTCCTATAACGGCGTTTTAACTCATGCAATATTTGCCCTCTGGGCCTCAAGCAGAAATTACTTCACATTATGTTCTGTGGCTGCATATGTGGAGAAGAAGATAGAAGAAACCAATTGCAGGGTGCACAGTAGAATGTGCCACACGACAGCTGAATCCTGGACTGCCATCTGGAATAAAAAAAAGTTGCATGAAGTCAATGCAATGGCATTATAGCCATTTGAAGAACCCATATTCTATTTTTGGTTCATCCCTTGTATACTGTTTCTATGTAGAGGTAGAGAACAGAGGCTCACTCACCTCTTTCAGCTTTTAATTGGAATTCCTCTGCCTCACATTCTTGTCTTTGTGATTTTCAGTAGAATTGCTCTTCCTGAAAAACATAAAGAAACATGAGTTCTGTAAAAAAGACAATCTTTGAGACGATGAGGATACTGAGCTGCTGACTGTACTTACAGGGGAGCAGCTCCTGAGTCGTCATCTGTCAGCGATCAATGGAGGAGGGCAAAACAAAACAACAAGAGTCAGTTAAGTGTTACTAGTGTGAGCAAAACGTGCCATCCCCCCCCCCAACACACGATGGTAGAAAATGTTAGAACATAACATCCTCTGCAACACGACTCCAATGAGGTTATGATCAAATCCAACTGAACATGAGCTGAAGCATTCCCACCCTCTTCCGACAATGAATGGCACAACTAAACCCGTAGAAAAGCATTTGACGCAGCAATTCCACACAATCAGTCTATAAGACACATTACTAACTGTCACTGAACAGACTGCTGTGTGCTTATTTAAGAGAAGTGTCGTATGATTTGAACATTGCCAGTCATGAACATTTTTTCGCACATTGTCCAGAGACCCCTAGCGTCACAGAGGCTCATGCAGCACAAGCAAAGGACACCAAAGGGACACTGCAGTCGCCGTGTTAAGATCCTCTCAACTGGCCGAGCCAACAGACAACCTGGTGGGTACAGAGGCAGCGGTCACACCAGAGCAAGAGCACGTATTCACAAAGTCTCTGAGGCCGAATGGAGAATGAGACAAATGTAAATGATGCACTGATCTTAAGAGGGTGGCCTATCAGATATCATGCATAAAGAGTACAAGATGCAGAGGGCATGCAGAATCTTCTCAACTTGTTCATGTCAAACCATTACACTAGCTTACGTGTCTCATTCGACTCTTTCATTGGCTCAAACACGTGATCGTTTTTTTTTTTTTTTAAGGACCAATAGAAGGTGGAAGGGGAACTTTTTAAAGCTTGCTCTGATCGCAGGGCCAGTGAAAGAGTGACCAAATCTTTGAGCGCATTCCTCTTAGAAGTGGCGACGATGAAAGCAGCTCATTCAGACTCTCTGTTCCACGCGGTCATCTCAGCTCAACCACTTCAGTCTGACATGCAGTGTTGTCCACTTACCAAAATGCAAAATCAGCAGCGAACAGAGAAGTAAAAATGTAAATAATAAAAATAAAAAAAGGTTTCTATCACAGATCGTTTATACAAAAGTGGGAAGCTAACCCCTGATCTTTATTCTATAAATGTAAATAATAGCAAAACAATCAGGGTTCATATTGAATGCATGCAACTACAGTCTGCACATCCCACCTAAATTAAGAGTTTCGATTCGTTATTTCCAGGACCGAGGAAAGTTCAAATCAATATTTGTGAGCATGAGCCACTCCCTCTCAAAGCCAGAAATCAGAGAAGCAAAGTTTGTGACTTGATGGCCGGTTAGAGACGGTGTCCGTACTCAAAGATCACGAGGAAAGAGAGAAGCTTCACTCAGCAACACCACCGGACGACAGCAAGTGTTTGTTAGTCCCAAGAACTCCAACAGAGCGATTCATTCTGCATCTAACGGCTCGTGTGACGTCAATGTCACATTATCTCGTTAAGGTTTCGTCGATATCATATTAATAATTTATACACTGGGCCCTCGGATGCAGTGACAAAAAAATGGATCAGTTTGTAAAACGAAAGCGTGATGTGGGAGACAACCTGCGCCAGTAAAGGCTCCAAAACATGTGGTGAGAAATATGACCCTGAATATATTAAGTTTAGATTCATAATGCGGAAAGAGGCGTAACACAAATGTACAGTTTACAGGTGATCCTCTGCAGTGGGCCTTGAGCTACAAAAGGTTGAGAACTGCTGACCTATAACATCTCTCCCCATTCATTTCTAATGGGGCAGTTCCAGACTTATAATCAAAATCACAAACTTTAGAACTCTAGTCTTTTGGATTTCGGAGAGAGTTGTTCATGTTAACTTATATGTTTGGACTTTCTTAGATCATAGGACTAACATGTATGAATTGTATAAATGGGCCTCCAACTTTCCACAAGTGAGTCTACAGTTTGATGCATTTCTAGCTTACTGGACATTAAATGACTTCAAAGAGACCTTTTCTACATTTCTTTCAGCCACACATTACGACAGAGGAGTTGAGTGCAGGATGAGAAATGGCCGCATCTCCCCTGAAAACACCGATTTACTTCCTGGCTAACTATTTATGATATGGGGGTATTTGCCCAAACCTGTGTAATTAGTAAAATAGCAAAAAGTTTTGGAATTCATCAAATTCTGAGGTCTGTTCAGACCGTGAACAGCATAGTGTTAAAAAAAAGGAGAGAACTGGTTGTGGCATGTTTGCTTCAGGCATCGGTGAGAAGATCAACAGCCTTTACAGTGCTATGAGACAAGACAACCGAGGTATTGCGTCTGTAATCATGTCAGCTAATGCTTTAAAGTAAGATAAAACAGTTGAATGAACCTATTAAGGAAACAAAGTCATGTGAATTTGAACACATTTGACTGACGAACGCAGCGCCATGTCAGACGATCCACTCATTTGCCAAGACTCGCCTGTATTTGTATTGTTTTTCTAAACCCTGTATACAGTATGAAGTGGTGGAGGCAGCATGGCGTACGTACCGTCAGAGATCTCATCAGGCTTTCTCCTCTTCTCATAGATGAAGATGATGGTCACCAGGATGATGACCTCGGCCACGATGCCGAGGAAGGGCCAGAGAGCAGCCAACCGGCTGCGGACACGCAGGTAGATCTTGTCGCTGTTTGTGCCGAGCTCGTTGGTTCCGGAGCAGACGTAGTGGCCGATGTCGATTTCGATGCTCAGGTCATTGACGGTCAGAGTGGTCTTGTTCGGGGTGCTCTTGATCTCGTATTTGTCGCTAGTGCCGTTGATGATAGGCTGCGGGTTGTTAGTGAAGGAGTTAGTAACGCAAATTGCAAGACAGGTGCGACCATTCGGCATTGCTTCATTGTATTTTACAAGTGAAGTACTGGACATACATCATTTGCAACTTATGAACCATTAGTTTAGTTGAATGTCCTCTGGTTTAGAACTGTAGATCAAAAACATAAATACATCATTTTAAGATCATGTAAATTACAAGCGTAAGAGACTCATACCGTTTGGGAGCCATCTTCATCTTTGAACCAGTTCCAGTCGGTGGGCAGCGGATAGCCGTGACTCACACAGACCATCACCCCTTTGTCGTTCTCATTGCCGTGCTCAGAGTGCTTGTAGGCAGAAACATGGGGAAGTGCTGCGGCAAGACGACAAACACGTTCACATTAGAACGGGAAAGTTTGTGATCGAAATAAACATTTTTCTGGACCAAAACGCAGAGAGCGGTGACTGGAATGTTTCTAGAGCTCCGTCATAATTCCCATAGCTCACATTGTTCTCTGGTGAAAACATTCCTCTGATGCTGAACTTGAATTAATTATCAAACTGTCACCCTCATGATTATTCTCTTATCTGCTGCATGTGCAGCTGACACCCAGTTTTCAGCTGTGTTGGGCACATAATCACTTTTCTTAATGGTTGATGCATAGTCTTAAATATTAGCAGGGCTTATTATTGATGCCTCCAGGAAATGTGCTGCCTTTGACATTGAATCACACACATATATACATACATACATACATATACACTAACAAAATCTGTAACTATAAAAGCATAACATTTGCAACTGAGTTAGCTAAAACCCCCATGTAAACATCGACGTGTGATATGGTGTGACATGAATGAAATAACTTACTTTTGACTTCAATCGTCTGCTTCACCTCTGGTTCGGTCAGGAACACACAGTCATACTTTCCTCCAGAACTGTGGCTGATCTTGTCCAGACTGTGGAAAGAGAACGAAGGAAGGACTTCAGAATTCCTTGCAAGAACACAAACCTCTGCAGGCCCAGCGACCGAGCATATAGCAGGTGGTGACTTGTGACCAATTCACTTTAATGTAAGAGATTAGTTTTCCACTTAGCTAAGTAGAAAATTCACAAAAGAACCCTATTATGTTCAAGCCAAGGGCAAGGGGGTAAAAATAAAGCTGCTTGTCCACGCAACAAATATTTAAAATTTCCCCAGTAATCACAATCCTGCTATTGTTTGATGTCCCGTACTGCTCTGCTCGCTCACCCTAATGGGGAATTAAGGTCAGGGCAAGTGAGCACAGTGCTCGGGCGCTTATCCCGGCTGCCAAGACTACCGGCAAAGCTGCACGAATGCACGGTCCATCCCTCTGCTAACCACGAGCCGCGAATGCCTGAATGCCACCCCTAGCGTTGCTGCTAATGGGAGGCAGCCAGCGAGAACGGTGAAGAGGGGGGAGGGATGCCCGACGAGGAAGATGCAAAGTGCGAGGGAGAGAGATGGATATCGACTGTTGTAACAGAGACGGTATGAGAATGGAATAAAAAGGACTACAGCAAGGCATGCAAGGCCAACATAGCTGACTTTTAGGCAGAGAAATGGTTAAATGTCTTTAAGCCAGCCCGGCATTCCATTTTATTGTTGGGTTTATTTACTCAGTACAGATAATTGCTAATTGTCTTGAACATAAATGGGGAATTCTTCTGCTTTACGAGCTAGCAGGAAATAGCCAATGAAACCAAACATTATTCAGGACAAACCATCAGCGGATGAGTGAATTTATCGTGACAGATCTGCCCATATGGCACTCTGATGACGCTACTTACCGGAGGATTGTGTATGCAGTGGCGTCGGCTGACTTGGACGCTTCAATGAGCTTTCCGTTGTGCAGCCAGTGGGAGCCCTTGACGGAAAGGCTGGAATCCGTCAGGTTGCAGCTGAGGACTGCGGAGGTCTGGTTGCTGACCTCCAGGGGGTCAGCAACGATTGTTGGGGCTTCAGATAAATAGAGGGGGGGGAATTAATTATTTGTCATCCTTTTCTAAACATAACCGCCAGTGCTGCCATACAAAAGGAAAAACTACTTGCAACTACATATTTGGTGAAAATTGTGTTTTAACCTGTATTTGACGACTTTTACGATATTAAAAAAAAATACCATAGAAGTGTGTAATATCCATGAAAATAACTGAAAGCAAAACAGTATCTGCAGTGTTTGTAGTTACAGCACTTTTCCTTTGTAGGGCAGAGCGGTGGTCTTAATACCCTTACACTTCATTCTTTTTAAGCATAATTTACATTTGGGAGGGGAGAAAAGGAGATGTACCGGAAATCTAGCAGATACAATAGTCTACAACAAGGTCACAGGGGCGATCTTTAATATAAAAAATAAAAAAAACCCGTGCAGTAGCAACAAGAGAACGAAATAGTATTGACAGTATCACTGCCAATCATATGATAACTTACAATAAATGGGTATTTTTGTTTCAACTGGGCGAAGAAACTGACCAATTCTTTAAAAAAGTGACAAAATAATACTGGACCACAAGGCAGAAATATACCCCATGGCTGAGCTTTAGTTTTAATAATGAGTTGCCATCTTCTGTGCCTACAGTTGAGTAGGTTACAAGCCACAGGGATGGTCTACAAGCATTAACAACAAGGAGCAACGCCAATGTTAGTGTCAATGAAGGAAAACAAATATCTACCAAGACGCTACAGTAATCAGACACCCTTTTTGTTTTTTCTTTAAACAATAAAGATATTCATATTTTGTTCATAAGCAATACCTCATTCTATCAAGGATCGCATTGGAAAGCAGCAGACAAGCTTTTTATCCTCGACAATTTCTGAAGAATTGCACATGGTGGCCATTTCCTATATTTATTTATTTTTTTTGTTTAAGAATTTTTCTTCCGGAGCCATTTGCAAATTTCAAACCTTATGCCCAGTATTATATGCAAAAAAACCTGTCATAGTGGAACCTAAGTCTTGAAACAGGGAAAAAATAAAAATAAAAATAAAAAATAAATAAATAAAAAGGCATCAGATTGAAAACACGTTATGTGACCGTTAATACAGGATTAGGGAGCGGCCCAGCCCGGCCACGCTTTATGACCAGGTTCGGATTCTACTACAGGGACAGTCTTGGAGCTTTTGAGGAGAGGGAGAGCGTAGACTGGGGGAGGCAGGATGGAGAGGGTATTGGACCGGGAAGCATGGGATTCGAGTGTCCAGGACTTCACTAATGAGGAGACAACAGCCGAGCTACTTTGACCGTAGTCTCCTCGTGCTTCCTCCGCCACTCACTTTCGATCACAATAATGTTTGCCTGCGAGCGGATCCACTTGATTTTGGGCATCTTCTTCAGTTCATTGCGGTCGGGGTCATTGGAAGCGCGGCACTCGTACGTGCCGGAGTCGTTGAGGGTGAGGCTAGTGAGGTGAATGGTGCTCGTGGCGTGCGCTACGTACGTGGCGTTTATTAGCACACAGCCGTCCCGTGCCCCGTCAAAGAGCTGGGTGAAGGTCTCGTTGGGCTCTTCGCCCTCTACAAACCACCACTGCACCTCGGGGATGGGGGTCCCTATCACCTCACAATGCAGAGCTGCCCCGTCACTGATCAACTTCATCTGAGACAGGGGACACTTGATGAAGCCCGCTGAGCACCGTTTACAGTAATCACAGCATATATAGAGATTTTATTTATTTTATTGTGGTGAGTTTAAAGCAAGCCGGATGATTTCATGGATTGGTGATAAAAGGCCGTGATGGAAGAAAGGCAAGCAAACAGGAAAAAAAAGAAAAAGAAACAAAGTTAATAAAAACACAAATGAAATGAATACATGAAAGCATGCACATAGAAATAGATTTTCATCCAATTATTTTTTGGGAAATGTTTGATCATTCCTGGTCCTCTGACCCATCAAGATGAAAGTAAGAAATTAACATAAAAAGCAATTAGGGACGACCCGAGCTGATTCAGATAACAATATGGGAGCGCAACATCAAGCATACTCAGTTTCCAATTTATTACATACAGCAAGCTTCAGGAAGGTTATATATTTGTTTATTTGAGCTGAAACTGTTTTAGAAAGGTGTTGATTCAATGTTATGACCATTTTGGAGGCTGTAATTTGTGTTGCAGTTGAATTGCATCGCATCAAACTCTGAGCAGTTTCTAACGTTTTGTCCATTTACATCAGAGTAGACTACCAACAGGTTTGGGTGACTATCGCCGTCAATTTAACTTACCAAATTGAGTTCATTTATATGGGTGTTTCTTTTGTTTAAAAGGCTTTAAAATGAATTACTGAATAATGAGGTTGGGCCTGGGGGGAAAAATGCGTGATCAAGACATCCCTAAAGGCAGGTAAAGCAAAAGAAGAAACAACAAAACATTTAAAGCATCCAATAGCATTCCCATGAAATCAAAACAATGAATGAACAGAACATGAAGAGAAAAGCAGATGAGGTTGAAATGAAAAAAACATTTCACATAATAAAATTAAGTTAAAGAATCCATGAACGGTTTAGGACATGCACGCATTTCGGCTGGCGTCTTTTCTCTGCTGTGCCTCGTGTCACCCAGCAGTGATCAGGGAGTTAAACTAGGCGAACACACACACACGAATGAACGCGGCCTATTTTTCAGGACGTTCTGCCAATGATTTCATGCAGACTATGCACATGAAATCAATGTGAGTGGAAGTCAAAACTGTTAATCCCCACTAAGAGGAAAACATTCAGCATTTCCCATCGAGTATTTACATGAGAACAACAATATAGGTAACTTATTTTCAGGGGACACGATAATGTCACAGATATTGGTTTCCTTCCCAGTATCATAGTTCTCCACATCCATAGCAGGCAAGGGGGGGGGGGGGACTTGTTTGGCCACTCAGTGGTGGTCAGAGGGGGGAGGTTATACACATAGGTGGGTCCGGAGAAAAATAACATTCTCACGCTACAGGGCAACACACAACCAGCTTGCTCCCTGCTCTCAGGAATATCCGTAGCTCACAAAGAGCAGAGAAAAACAGGACTGGGCCCGAGGTACCGACATGAACAATGAGTTAATCCACGACATCCAACCATCAACTCGCATATCGGGGGGGGTTTCACCCTATTTTACACGCACGCCCTTTCTTTACATTCTTGATTAAGATACACTAAATTTTGTGTTTGAGAACTTCAATTTTCAAAACCCTTCCAACCAAAACTTTCAGCAGATATCAATTAAAGACCAAACAAAACAGGCAGACTTGTGAATTTGTAAAAAGGAGCCTCAGTCTCTGCATGCAACCTTTGTAGCTTAGTGACTTCCACCACTGCTATCAAAAGGTCACCTTCGTAGCACATGCTGAAAGAAAGTTCAAAAACAAATACTCTAGGCCCTAGTCCCAACTGAACAGATGTAAACCACAGGAATCTGCCTTTAGCCCTCTAACATGAGAACCAGCAACATGTTTTTCCAGTGGATATTCTATGTTTACCTATGCTCAACAAACATAATAGATGCCCGAACAGTGAACAAACAAAAAAAGCCTGGAAATCTATTTATTTAACCAAACAGGAAAAAAAGCAGTTATATTTTAATGTGATACAGAGGTAGACAGAGATGCGTTACCCAAAAAAGAGCCGCAAAAATAAGCCCACACTATGGGGATACATGCTTTATCTTCATAGAGTTTGTTTTCATTCAACCAGCTGGTTGAAAATTAACAACTCAAGAAGGACTTTACTACGCCTTTTAAAAAGACAAAAGGCGATACACAAAGACAAAAAGATTTTTAATACTCAACAAAGTGGATTTAATTTTTTTACACCAAACAGGAAAAGCTAGAACAATTTAACATCCTTTCCAACAGAAGATGGATGCCGTTGGTTTCAAGACTATGACAGCAGTGACGTATGGAAGCAGACACTTTGTAAAGAGGTCAGTTCAAGCTTTCAATTCAGCATTATATTTTTTGGTAACGGTCTAATGTATTAATTCAGCTGTGGTGGACCACAGATTTGTCACCATTATAGGAAGGATGTCAACTCCCACACCCAAAAGAGCAACAACCCGTCACTGTCGGTGCTACTGCTTAGACTTTCATCATTGAAGGATAATTTAGGTGAGAGCAGGTTAAGCAACTGGGAACACAAAATGGTATTAAATAACAAAAATGTTCCATATTCAACACCATTTACCAAATTACTTGGCCTAAAAGCCCCGGCACTCAAAATAGATGTGTGCGCCTTTGTCACACCTTACCTATCTGCCTCGTAACCCACTTTTCATGCCAAAGTTAAGCTCGAGAAGATGCTGAAACTCCAGGGAAATCTAATTTTACTCCTGATCTACTCTGAGCCGTCGTTATTAAAGCAGGAAACATTCAGCGGCATGAAGGATCCTTGTACGTGTTTGAAGCACGATAAAGGCTGCATTTGATTTTCAAAGTACATGGTTTTACAACATATGTCAGAGTATGTACTTGCTCATCTGTCTTAAATGCCTTAGGATGACAAAACAGGGGGGAAATGACTCAGTTTGGATATTTTGAAGTGTACTTAAATAATTATGGGGAACTCCTTCAGTGCTAAAACTCAACTCAGCAAAGGAAGCTCAAATCTATTCCAAAATGATTCCATTTCAAGTTTAGATTTACGGTTAGAACATAGTTAAGTGAAAGGCGTTACCGTCATGAAAACAGACAAGACATTAGCATTTTTACTGAATCAGTCCTCTTGGTATAAACACTGTATTATGTGTTGACTATCATCATATTTTAAGACTTGTATTTGCTAACAGAGAAAAAAAAAGCACTTAAGCAGCACGATGAATATTCCTCCCACCTAATTCCTAGGGAGCGTATCTGATATTTGTTCTATAATAACTGTCGTCGCAATGCTGACAGAGTCACGTGACACATCCAACAAATAACTGGTTGTGATCACTGTAACCAAGCAAAGAGCTGAGTGTGAAGAAAATGTAGCCCTGTGTCCTGTAACGTTAATCAATGGAGAACCAGGTGGACACGCTGATATTCATCACAGGGATTAATTAGGAGTACTGGGTCAAAAGACAAAGAACCTCATCTCCATGCATGCATATCTTTTATTGATTAGCTGTGTCCGACTGATTCATATATTTAATGGACTTCCATACGTATTAAATAAATGAGAACAAGCAGCTATGGCTGTCAATTCTAACGCTACACGCTAACGTTAGTGCTCTGGTTCCTACAACACTACGGAGGAAACACTTACCAAAAAAGGACTTCTTACTTCACTTTACACCTTTAGGGTGTAAGTGAAAACGACAGTTAACGTTAATTCTTAATGTATAGCATCCCTTTTGTAACGTTACGCAAGTCTAATTACGAGGTTAGTAGACACCCACTGCCACAGCCACCATGTTTAAAAATTAACGTTAGACCTCACGTGACCGAATATCTAACTTTAAATACCTTTCTGGAGGGAAATAAATGAGACATAATAAGCTAGATAAATATATTTAGCCGTTATGTAACGTTATTTTAACCGTCCCGAGTGCAAATTAGCAATAACACGAAATGCAGCTAACTGTTAGCACGTGACTGTTTCTTACCAACGTCACAGATACATTTTGTAAGGGGTGCTATAAAAAAAAAAAGAAGACGTCTGACATATTAAAAAAAATGCAACTGCCGTAACGTTAACGAAGCAGGAATCGGCGTGAACATGTAACGTTAAATGTTCGTGGTTCAGTGCAGTCTTCCACCAACATGGCTGACACACTAGATTCTTACCTGTGGACGCGTTGGCTCGCCAACAGCCCAACAGCAGGGCGCTGACAGCCCACAGCAACTTCATGGCGGATAGTTTAGTATTTTACGAAAAAGCGTCGAATACACGCAATGTTATTAAGCTACGACGGGGTGAGTCTTCGTCCTCCTCCTTTTCCGCTGAACGATCCACAGTGGCGTCGGTCGTCCTCTAGTTGCACCTCGCGCACACGCCCTGAAAGCGGACGTTCAATATGACGTGATGTTTAGAGGCGTGGGCACGTCACGTGACTCACATTAGTCTCCACTCTTAAAGAGACATTTAAACTAATCATATTCATTTTAAACTAATCATATTCGAATGTAAATTGGCAAAAACACAGACTCGATGTAATATGTTTTAATGGAAAACATACAGAGAAATCTACCTGCATGCATGTCTTTTATTATTGTTTAGCTGTGTCTGACTGACATATTTAACATATTCTGCATGCTTTTGTTTTGTGCCTGACATGGATGTTTTTTTAGTGTCTAAAAATGCAGCATATATTTAGTCCATGTTTCTACTTAACAGTTATCCCTCATGTTATTGTTGTTGTGAGCCTCTGTGTTGCATGTCTTGTTAGTACTTGACAAATGTAGTATAAGAGTCTCCTGAATGACACTACTCATATCTTTGTAAAGGGTCAATATTGCATAACTTTGTAAATGCAATATTATATTCTGTTTTTAGGTTTACTTTGTAACATCTGCCTCTTGGGACTACAGATAAAAAATACTCTTGGCACATTTTACAGCAATGTTTTTATTAATGTGCACTGTCCCTTATCAAATGAACCAATAAATAAAATAGTGAAGGTGATTTGAAGTTACATTTTTGATGGATATTAATGTCTCAAAAAATTGTGATAAAATATTAATGTCACTGTTAAGTAGCTCTTTTCTTTTAGAAAGAAACACATTTCATGTCGCACATTCACAGGACTAACATGCAACAAGTGTCTGAAGGGAAAGTCACCCAGTTGATGGTGTAGTGAGAGCAAAAACTGGAAGGAAATGTCTGCAATATTCAATGAGGTTTCATCTCCTCCTACACTTTGAATCTGTAGTAAAATATTAAAACAGCTTGCCATATCTCAAGGTATATATTTAAAAAGGCACAAAGGTAACAATAAACTGAGACTATGAATCAGCTATTTCACATTGTAAAGTCAAACTCATAACTAAGTCAAGTGTGTCCACTTGACTTATAGTGAGACCAATGTCCTGTTCATAACAACCCCCTCAGATTAAAGGCCTTTGAGCATAAACCCCAGAGGAGAAGAGAGGCACAATGTAGAGGAAATGTGTCTGCATGGCTACACAATGAGAGGAAGCTGTGCTTATTTGCTCTTTGATAACATTTAATCGGAAAACACCCCACTGAAAGACTTAGTCTGTTTAATATATACGTGCCTTTGGACCAAAGGCTGACTTTGAAATCTCAGAACCGTATTATGCTTTGAAATCACTCGATGATGTTGTTCTCTGGTTGTTCTAAGAGTCTGCAAGATGTCACTAAAAGGGACAAATAATTCAGCATGGGGAACACAAAACAGCACAGCTCATATTTTGCCTGTTTGCCCCAAAACATGTTTACTATTTCTATCTAAATATTGGGAAAAACAAGTAGCTATTAGCTGATTTGCTGCACCAATTCCCACATTTTAGGAAAAGTCCTTTTTTTTTTTTACAGCACTCCCATCTAGTGTCTAACCACAGAATCACACACACTAAGTGCAGCAAACAGATGTCTTTCAGTACATTTTATGACTACGCTACTGCTGCTCACGATTAGAGTCTGTCTCTCTCTCTCTCTCTCTCTCAACATGAATTTTGAGCGGCCTCACCCAAAAAAAGCTTTATTTTCAGATCACTTTTTTTGACACAATCGTACTGCAAATCAATAGTCAACTGGCAACTTCAGAAAATATTTCATTTACAGTTACGTTAAAATCCCCAAAAAAGCTCTTACAAGTGTCTGAGTGTTTCAGACTTGCAGATAACAAAATAAAATCCATGTGCGTGTAATTTAGTGATGATATCCGCATCATTAGCCAAACAGCACAGAATTACTGCAATTTACCGCATCATTTCAAGTGCAAACATCTGTACCTGTGTGGTGTCAGGTAATCTGTAAGTTAAACAATAAAATAATCAAAATGTAGTATCGTCCTAAACCAAGAAGAAACTTAAGTGCACGCTTTTAACAGTGCACTACAGTGCACTTTGGGTCATGTTATCGGTGAGATATGAATACTACTTATAAAAAGGAATAAATGTACAGTTCTTTTTGCTTCATAAGCAAAAGTGGGTCATTTCATATTTCACACAATCTGGAGATAATAAAAAAAGAAAAAGAAAGAACAGCGACTGTCTTGTTGTCCCGAGACTTTTACCTTTGGATTCTGTTTGTTCTCTCTTCCTGCGTGAGGTGATTCAGGCAGATCGAGCCTCTTGAAGTCTCCGTGCTTCTCGACGCCCGCCCTGACAGAAGCTGCACTCCAGGCCGCCGCCCTTCCTTTGTTCGGATCCCTGACGAAGATGGGAGCAACAGGACGGGCAGAAAAACATGGACCTCGCGTATCACTTGCCCCCCGAATCAGGCTCGAGTGCTCCTGGTCGAGATGCACTCGGGTCTCTGCCCTACAGCAGGGAGAGACTGGAGGTCACCGCCCCGAAGAACAGCAGCCCTACGAGCTGTTAACAGCTCGCAGGGCGACGAGGACAAACGGCCCTCTAAGAGTTGTCAGTGGAGTTCTCATTGCTGGCCGAACTTGAGGACTGAGGGGTCGAGGAAGATGAGGAAGCCGAGGAAGAGGAAGAGGAGGAGGTAAAGTTCATCCCTGATAGTTCTGGAGGGTTCGTTGCCGTGTTCTGTCCACACAAGCTTTTCCTGCACACTGGACAAGTGTCATGCTGGAGAGAAAGAGGGGTAAAAATTAGAAGCTCTTTGAAAGGGAACTTTGGTTTTTAACCTGGACTCTTTTTTTCCAATGTTTTGTGTCCATTTTAAAACAATGAAATACATTTTTGAAATTGGTCCGGTATGGAGGGAGAAGGCTGCAGCGTGTAGCCGCTAAGCGAGCTGCGATGTAATCATATCGGGCAATTCCGCACCTTCAATGAACCTTCACCATACGTGCTTGTTTTTGCCACCGACAGGCTTCGATTTTTATTCTGACAATGCCTGGAAAGATCCTACAGAAATGAAAAGGTTTTCTTACTGTTTGTTATTGTGTCATGTGACGTGTGCCTAAAGGCAAAGGTGGAAACGTGAGTCAGCGTTGCAGAGAGGAGTGTTGTCGGAGTTTGCTGTGTTGAAGTACAGAAAGCGTAGCTTAGTGTTAGCTGAAATATTTTCAATGTCATGGCTGAATATTCAGCGAATTTCAACAACGTGGATGTGACGCGAGATTTCAGAACGAGACTTCTGCTCGTGAACAGACGGACCGGATCAAGAGAAAGGTAAGAAACACGCATTTTTCTGTCGGGTCTTTTCCATAATGTTGTCAGACAGTTATAATAATCTGAGCAGTGGCAAAAACAAGCACTGTTAGTGGACGTACAATGACGGTGCGCAATTGCCCAATATCATTTCACTGTCGCTCTTTAAGCGGCTGCCGGCTCCAGCGTTCTCCTTCAATAGTGGACCAATTGAAAAAAAGTTGTCCTTATTAGTCAGTTAGAAACAAAAACATGGGAAAATAGGGCGCAGGTTGAAAAGTACTGAAATCACGTATATCAAGTGTCATTGCTGAGGCTTCCCCATTACATAGTTTCAGATAGCTAGTGGTGAATATTAAAGTGGGGAGAGCATTAGATGGTGGATGTTTAATACCTGCTCCAGCCAGGGGACTATGCAATCATTGTGGAACATGTGATTGCACGGCAGCTGCCTCACATTTTCTCCGACGCTGTAATCTTCTTTACACACTGGACATTCCAGTCCTGAAGCTGAAAGAAAGAGCGAGTTATAAAAGTGAAAAAAAATACTAAGTATGATCAGTGGGTTACAAATAGTTACATTATGAACCATCAATGTCATTTCGAAATACATATACATGAATAGCCACAGTTCAGTTTTAAATGAGATGGAATCCCAAAAGTGTTGTTTTTCAGAAGGAGGGTTGGATGCTACGCTACTCGTCTGACTTTCCTTTAGCGATGCAAAGTGGCAGTTCTCTACAACCTGATGTGATGGGTGTGTTAAGTAACGAAGAAACCTATAAAACCAGCAGATAACGATGGGACATCTTGATGCAAAACAGGTCTGAACATTATTAAATAAATATCAAAGATGTATCTTGTGGTTGATTATCAAATAAGTGCACTGTTTGAGTTATCTGTGCCACCAACATCTATCTTATTACAGAATTATGCATTTGAGCTCTCATGAATGATTAACTCAAGTCCCTGGTGAGATGCTTCAAATGAAACATTCTTATAATGTTGAAAACTAAAGCCCAATGAAGCCAGCTCGTCTGGCGAAAACACTACTCGCATTAAATTTAAACTGCAATGTAATAACAGCACGCAACCATCAGATTTAAAGAACATTATACTGCTGTCCAAATAATACAATCTAAGATATCAGAAGAAAAAAGAAAAGCAGTGATAAAACATGATGTCACACTTTATTATGTTTGAACTTACCAACGTGCTCGTGTGTAACTTGTACTGTAGGAAGAGTTTTTATTTTATCCCGATCAGCAGGCGGAGGTCCCGTGTTCTCAAACTGGTTTAATAACTAAAAACGAGAGAAAAATATGTTTGTATGCATGTTACTGCATATTTTCCTCACACAACATTTAAAATGTTTAACGGATTTAGATTAGAACCAATATTTTTCAACAAGCACATCAATCACTTTAAAAACATTTTACGGTTTCCCAAAAATACCTGAGTTATAATTGCATCTAGTCCGTTAGCTCCCCAGGCATAATCCATAGGATTTGAGTGAAGAACGCCCCTTTAAGAAAATAGTCACACATTAGATCAGTTAGGAGGAACACAGACGGATGAAGATTTGTTTTCTGGTTAAATGTAAGCGTGTTCCAGACACTCACCAGGGTCCAACACCGATATTTGGCATTGCAGTGGGTGCAATTATTCCATTCACTAGCTGCTGAATGATTCTACAAAAAGAGAAGATACAGCTGTGACACAGATGTATTGATGGAGAAAAAGTAAAAGTGTAACCTGTGTTTATCAACCTGGACCCTATTTTCGCATGTCTTGGGGTGCAAGTAACCGATAGGAACAACAGTTTTTTGAAAATTGTTCCAGTTTTGAGCAAGAACGCTGCAGGCGGCAGCCGCTCACCGTCAATGTACACTACAGCCACCAAAAGTGCTTGTTTTTGCCACCGACGGGCTCCGATTGTTATTATGACAATGTATGGAGAGGACCCTACAGAGAAATAAAAAGCTTTTCTTACCGTTTGCTAACTTATTGTTATTGTGTCATGCGACTTGTTGCCAGATTAATTAGAAATTGTTGTATCTGTTGTCACTTCGACATAAAAACATGGGCAAACAGGGCACAGGTTGAAAAATATCCTTTGATGAACTAATTAAGTCCTCAAGCTTGATTTATGACTCAAGTCCCACAAGTCACAGTCTGCACTGCTTACCCCTCTAGAGTAGGAACTCCCTCATGCCTCCCTGCTTGTCGCCTCGAACCATGACGACTTCTCGGTTGCCTGGCACCGTATCGCTGCCGTGATGCCGTTTCCCTTTCTCGCCCGTTTTCAGCATCCCTGTTATCCTCCGTTCCCAGACCAGCCCCGAAGTCGAAGCGGTCGTCAAAGACGCCCAGTGAAAACTGCCCGTAGCCAGACGGGAATGTGAACAAGTGCTGGTCTGGATTCTGGGAGAAAAACGGATAAAAGCACACAATAAACCCTCTAATCTTGTTTGAAGAAACCAGTGAAGCTTTGGGATTTCTCTAAATATTCACAACTGTTTATTGTAAAAACAACACATCTGAAGCATTGAGAGTTTTGTTGACTTGCATGCTGGCGTACAGAATCTCCTTGTTTACTGAGATAACGACCCTAACATTTCTCAGTGTTACCCCACAGTACTTAACTAAACTACATATCAGCCTAATAATGTTTCCTTTTTTAGGCACAGTTAAAAACAGCCCAATCATTCATTATAATATTATTTTAAACTCTGGTCTGTCGCAAAAGCAGAAGTGAAAACCCAGAGTGGACTTCCAGCATGTGTAGTACTACATTAGCAAAATGGAAACTATTTTAGTAGATTCTGAAGATATTATGCAACGGTGTAGTGGGACAGAGAAAGAGGTTGTGTGTGACAGAGAGGAGAGAAAGGAGTAGCATAGAAACCTCAAATGGTTGCTGGTTCTGGGGCCCGCTGGAGATGGTAGACATGGAGCCATTGTCGGCACTAGACAGAGGACAAGTAGTGGAGAAAGTTATGTCTCGACTCAGTGATACGAAAGTCATAGTTTCCATCCTTCACAATCATGAAATAAAGTTTTTCTGTGTCCTATTTCTTCCCTTCATCCTTGACCCTTCACCCCGATTGTGATCCCAATTTGAACTGTAACACCTTGAAATATCACGAAAATAGTTACAAAAATAGGGAAAACGGACAGTAATGAAAAGTATTAAGCTGCTCAAGAAAAAGAAAGCAAAACATGCCATTTTAGTTGAGCAGTGCTCAAAGTTCATTTTCCACTTAAAATAAAGCACAAGTAACAAGACGTATCACAACACAATTTGCTTTTAATGTGCATTTATACTAAATGTCAGTGACTGCGTGTTCAGAATCAGAATCAGCTCCATTGGCCATGTATGTGTATGTGTGTTATTCCATTATCCATAACGAATGGTGGCAGTCTTAGTACAACAGTACAACAGTCATAAATTAGAAAAACTGTATGTAAAATGGAGTTTATACACACCTTCTCTCATCCAGTAGCTCCTCAATAAACCCTGAGTCACATCTCGGACATGTATACTCCTGTAAACAAACCAGAACATTAGACTCATCATCATGACATGCTCAACTATCTATTTTACAAACAGCTGCATCACATATCATTTAAACCCCCGACTTAAAAAAAACAAAAACCGAAATGCATGATGACTACAGCCACTGCAATTAGCGTGTGTCAGTATGCAGCAAGTGTAAACCGCAAATAAGGTGTGTCGAACACAACTCTACTGATAGCACAGCTGAGAAGACCGACAGGGTATCTTTCCCCTCCATGCCGTACATCTACCGATAGAGATGGTCAACAAAAGCCTCCAGGTGTTGCAAACCACCGCATAAAGCCCAACACCAGCAGAATTAGGTACAGCTTCTTCCTCCAGGCTATCAGACTGCCTAACACCTGACAGCACCCCAACATCCAACACACACATAACCCTTGTTACTATACATCATTTGTACACCTTCTGTGTGGCTATACATACGTTTTTGTCCTTGTGTTTCTTTTATGTTTAGATTGTTCTAAACCCTGATCCTTACAGAAACAATGTGTCAATCCGCTGTATTTTCTATGGATTAGCTAAATGACAAAAATAGCCAGAAACCTATGGCTGATCTTTTTTACATTGTGATGGGCACATTTGCAGCTCTATGACAGATCATTCTAGCCTGTGACAGACAGGCATGCCACTTGTGTGCTTTAGTGAATGGGGCAAAACAAGAAAAGGACGCAGTGGCATTGTTGCTGCTGTATCGTTCACATGTGGGATTTACAATCTAGTTCACAAAGTCAGACTAGTGTTAACAGCGTCTCTTTGATACAAGAAATACGTGAAGTGGACGCGATCAGTGTTACAGTTAACGGTTATTACTTTTGAATATAAGCTAGCTAACGTTAACCGTTAAAGGCCAACATACCCCGTAAAACACCACCGAAATCAACAAATGATCCAGTCAACGTTGTTGCAAATATCCTATGAACAGACTAGGAGTGGTCTGTGTGTAATTACTACGCAGTTCGTGAGTGTGCGCTGATGGATCCACTACTTAAGATAACAAGCTAGCTAACGTTGGGTAGCGCTAGCGCGATAAACGGGACCTCGTAGAGATGCTAACACTGTTAGCATGCTATCTGTTGGCCCCGCTGCCACACCGATTTATATTAAAGTGGCAACAACACCACTCTATTTTTCATTTGTCCAGTTGTCCATATCTTTTCTTTCTGTCCACGCTACTTACGGGAAGCCGAGGACTAATCTCTGCGGAGCATCTGTGACAGAAGAACCGGCTAGGCCATGGAGGAGCTTCAGCCATCTTTAACCACTAAACAGGTAGAGAGGAGGAAGGACTACGGAACACCGGAAGGGTCAATAACCTCCGAGACAATACGACGACACATGTGATTGAAATATTTACTATGCATCAAAAATTATCTCAAAATGTACTGCGTGATAGAGAAAATTAAAGAAATAACATTATTGGATTATACTTTATGTATTGTAGCATTACAGACTATGATTAATGTGAAATATCAAAATGAATTACAATAATTAATTGTTTTACAAATGGTGTAAACATAAGCAATTTTAAAAAACGGATTATTTTCCTGTGAATTATTAATTCATATGCATTTACCAAAGACCAACAATCACGTGTGTCACAGAATATCGCCACATGGTGGCGCTTTTGTGCACCACTTGTTGTTGAGTGTCAATGTATTTCACAATGTAGTCAGTGACTGGGGATACAATGTACTCTTGGTAAATTTCCTTTAGCATCCATGAAATCTTAAGTCAAGTTATTATATGTTGGGGAAAAAACAGGTTATGGTGTCCTGAATTCATAACAATGCCAAAGCCCCCCTAACAAAATTTGTATCATGTATCAACACACTGAGCTCGTGTTTTATCCCTGCAGGTTCATGTCCCCCAGCTCTCCCTGTTCACATATAAAACAGAGATGTGTTTTTGCAATCTGGCACTGCGTTGGATTTATTTTGACACATTTTAGTTTTCCATTGGATTCCTGTCAACCACCTCCTGAGCCCAACAGACATACTTCATGTGTCTAAAAGTAGCATCTGTTTTGGAGCCATCCATCTCGTCTGAGGTGGATTTGTGAGTTGTCCTTGATCATTTGACAAAAGTTGTTGGAACAATTCTAAGAAGTGTCAAATCGGAGACATAAAACGGTAAATAAATAGCCATTCACATGGGAAAGACATTCTCTCGTTTTTTGTGTGTGAACACAGCCAAGTTCTTGTGGCCCTGAGATAGCAGCGAAGGACTCAGAGATCACTGAGTTTCATAAGAGTTGGAGGGAAACATGATTGATTTTATTTTGTTTTCAGGTCTGTTTTTATTTTTCGAGGTTGTAAATTAAAATATCCTCAATATTTATTTTTCTCACAGGTATCCTTAATGGGATTACCATAGCTGCAGATTGGCGGTTATAAACATGTCCCACAAGTCTGGAGTATCTCTGGTGCTTAGCACACATGGTGGGAGTAAGTAGGAGTTCCCATGCGACCGCCCATCAGCCGATCACATCTCTCAAACCGTCTGGCCTGATTTTTATTTACAAATGTTCAATTGTATGCTCTTTAGGGGAGCAGCCCAGAATGCAAGCAGCTCCTAGTGGCGTTCATTATTATTCGGAATAATCTTGTTTACCACATGTTCTAATGACATAAACCGTGAAACAACTGAAAGCTTTCAGTGACCCAATGGTTTCATTTCCCAGCTTGGCATGCATAACATAATGCATGATATAATTAGTTATAATAATAGTTGATGTTTCCTCAGAGCAAAGCTCAGAATGTTACCTAGGTCCTAATGTCCTCTCTAGGCCGGTATTGTGTCTGATCTGGCCATGTGGGAGCAGGAAAGACACAACTGTCCCATGGGCTGAGATTAGAGAGGGTCTGATAGCAGTGAGGTTTGCTATGTCTGCCTGGAGGTAAGGTATTGTCTCTCTGCGCCCGGTGCGTCACCGCCATCCCAGTCGAATGCTCATTGCAGCAATGCAATCTGCGGAGTGAGTGACTTTGGGTCAGAGACAGGTCGCGTGAGCAGCAGAATAGCAACTCTACCAGACATAGCGACCTTCCACATCACATAGTTTAAAGTCACAACTAATCTGGATTTGGAATAAAATACTGATTTATTGGAATTATTTAGTTTTTATTATAAATACTATAAAATTAAATATTATTTAAATGTTTTCTTTCTGTGATTGCGGATTGAAACATATGGTGTAAAACACTGCAATGGGTGGAAGTCAGTAATTTGATTTCTTCCTGCCGCTGTAATTGAGTAGCTTTTAGACTGCACATGCATGTATGTGCACACGGACAGTGTGTTGTTTCTCTGCCGACTTTTTACTTTTTTCATTTCTGTTACACTCTCAGAGGCAATAATGTGTTGCAGCCAAGGCAGCAGACAGATATGCTGCAAGGGACACTGCGGCTTTTGTCACTCCACAGAGTTTTCCAGACACTCCAGCCGGGATTGCCCCACATAGTCCCTCTGGGCCCCCGAATCACAACTCTGGCGCGCACACAAACACATGTATAGACACACACACACACACACACACCTACACACTCAGCAATAACAGCCGCCTGCTGGAACTTCCTGGGCCTCTTAGTCATGCGTCACTTGTTTTCAGTACCACCCATCGAAGACTCTCTCTCCCTCCAGACACACTGCGTATATCACACACACATATGCACACACACCGTAAGATCTCTGGTCAAAAAGCTAAAAGGCTGTAAAGGTCGACATTAGTGATGAACAAAGCGGCCTTTAAAATAAACCTTACATGTCCTCAACACACAAAGTGTTTTTCTGCTCTGCTTGTATTCCAGAACAAAATCCCGTAGTACTACATCAGTACTTAAGTGTTTGGGAATACATCACTGGGCAGCGAAGAAAACATAGATGCTGCTAGAGAAAACACATGGGTACAATTAGCAACTCAGGTTCAACCGCCTTTGTTGTAGTGAAGTGTTTGTGGTCACTCACTGTCGATTCTTCAGCATAGTTTGACTTTATCTGCTTTTATCGACCCACTGTTTCATAAGATTACATCTGTCCCAATTGTCCCAATCATTTAAAAATACTGTCGTTTTAACAGTTCAAATACTTTATCAATGTCTATTTGTGTTTGTGCTTGTCACAAGGTGCTTTGCAGTGCTAAACGCTTTTTAACCAAGCATCGTGGTTATGACCAAATACCTTAAAAACTACTGCAATTCCCATCAGCTTCAGCTGTACTTTGTGATTGTTGTTAATAAGCAAATGTTAGCATGCTAACACAATGAACTAAGATGTGGTAAACATTACACTTGTTAAACAGCATGTTAGCATTGTCCTTGTGATTCTGTTAGCATGCTAGCATTAGCATTTAGCTCACAGATACGCTACCATGGTTGTAGATTTATATAACGTTAGTTCTTTAAAGTGAAAAACACTCACTGTCTACAGACCTTTTCATTGCCATTCTGTTGCTAAGGCAACACCCTTGGTCCAAGGTCACTTCCTGTCAGCTACTGCATTCACAAACATCGCAACAGGAAATACAAAGGACCCCATTTAGAACGTTTATGTTGCAAAGTTTGAAAAGGTCGACACAAAGAAAATGTCAGAATGCCGCAAGACTTGTGTACGGGTATTGTGAGTACAGTCTCACTAACCAGCGCTCAGAAAACTGCGTTATGTAGTTATCTGTTCTGCCCAGCCGATACATAGCAACACCAAACCGCATACCTCCACAGGAGACAAGAAAAATCTCCCCCCCCCAAAAAAAACAAAGCCTATAATATTTCTTCATGAAATTCCGCGGCAGGTAGACAAGTGTGAAATGAAGACCAACAAAAAAAAAGACAACTACAAGGTGTGTGTATGAGAAGAAGACAAGATAATATTGTCGACTGGAATGTCTGGAGTGTTTCCCTTGGCAGGTACTCTGTGTATGTTTCAGTGTGCGTCTGTTTGTGTGAGGATATGGCGTGTGTGTGTGTGTGTGTGTGTGTGTGTGGGTTTCCAGACTGTGTTGTTTCAATAGTTTTGCGTGCATCAGTGGTGGAATGTACCTGCAGTTAGTACATTTACTCAAGTACTGTACTTAAGTACAAATTCAAGGTACTTGGACTGTACTTGAGTATCTACCTTTTTATGAGAGTTTTTATGAGTCAAGTTGGGTGTCGCTGCTGAAGGGCCCCGCTGGAGTCTGAGCTGAGGCAGTTTTTACTGAACATGCATGATTTCGTCTAATTTTGCGCAAACATCCGACCCTGTGGCACCGATGACACGTGTTAAAAATAACTATGAAGAAGTAGCCAATCTTCTCAATGATAGTCTTGTTTACTTTGGTCAATTGAGACTGTTTCATAAGCAGTTAAAAGCTCCTCACAGTAACTTCAAGTCATCTTTTAAATGCAGGACTTTTACTTGTCATGGAGTACTTTCACTGTGTGGTATTAGTAGTTTTACACAAGTAAAGGACCTGATTACTTCTTCCACTAGCGTGCACACAGTGTGTGAATGTTTACAGATTTGGTCTCGCAGTTGTACGTCTCGGAGCCTCCACACAGTCGGCCACAGGCAACACTGGAGCTAATAACACAATGCATGGGTGCAGTTACTCCTGTAATCTAAAACTGACCATCAGTGTGTTTACAAGATGTGCTGCTCTGTAGTCGGGGGGAATAGATACCATGTGGGCCTGCTGTGTTTATTAGTGGTACACTGTCCTACTTCAACAAGCAGAGGATCTCCTATCAGATAACTGAATGAGCTGTGTCCTACAGTGGCCGTTCAGCTGGACGTTCAACTATAAGAAGCTGGTGATAACAAGCAAGCAAGATCGGGTGAAATCCAAACCGAGGCCACTTTCCCACTCTCACCTTTGCTGAGCTTGCATGGCAGACACACGACGGCATATTAAATGTTTAACCAACTTTCCATGACAAGCGACCAACTTTCCATTATAAACAACAAGCAGGTATGTGGGCCAAGGCTTACATGAAATAAAAAAGGTATGTCTGCCTTGTTTCAACACGAGAGCCACCTGAAAAGCTGAAGTGAAATTATGGCCCGGGTAATTTTCCAAGCCTCAAATTGCACAATTTGAGTTTGGGAAGTAAGTGTAGCGCAATTATCACACTTAATTGACTTTTTTTCAGTTTTGTGGCTTTATATTTCAACATGAACTCAAACCAGAGTTAATTCAATGACCTTGTCAGTGCCAAGGCAGCGGAGGCAACAACCTCATGTGTGTCTCAGTCAGACGTGTTCCCGGACACTTTAAAACCCCGGACGAGTCTCACACGGTACCTAAATGTTTGTTGAAAACCAAAACAAAGTGAACTAATCACACATATCAATCAATACGTGTTTTATTTACATTATATATTTATATATATATATATATATATTTGAAATCCTTACATACTTTGCTACATTCCCAGTACATTTCCCTCCTGTCAGGACGAATGGGCCAGACCACACACAGAGCCAGATGAGAAGCCGTCCCAGAGGTCACGACGAGGAAGTGAGACAATTTCACCAAGAATAATTGGGGACAATTAGCATTTGCACAACTTCCTAACTCTGCTGATTTGTTGTTGGTGATCTGATCCTGACCAGATCCCTGACACACGCTGCTCATTTCCACTAAACCTGTGGGGAGTTTCAGTTGTTGCTTAAAGGGTGACAGTACATACTGAACAAGTGAACCACTAGTTTTGAGTTGTACGAGCAGTGTCCTTTGCTTGGCTTACGTTTCCATCTTGAGGGAAATCAAAGCATGAACTAATGATTAGTGTCTCATATTAGCCTCGTAATAACAGATGAAAATGATGTATTTCTTCATTTTAACCTTGTATCAAATGTGAGCGTTGTTCTACGATGACAGTTCGGCTGATTTAATAGTCTCATACGTCATACATGATACTACTTTTTTATGAAATCATAAAGAAGTAAAGATAATTTCCGAGAAAGGAGTGATGGATCTGATATCTATTAGTTTCAGCTGTGGGACTGAGCTGTTTACAATCCAGTGGCGCGTTCCAGAGAGTGGGTGGTCTCCGAAAACCACTCCGCCGTGCCATCACAGCGTCATTTCAGATCTGAATGTTGGCTGTTAACTTACTGGAAGTAGTACGGCAACTTGGCGGAAATGATACCATGTGGCCGTCGTTGCGGGAGAAGCGTGACATATCAGAGGAGGATGATTACGCATCCCTGAAATGTCCGCGTGGGCGTCACGCCGTGTGTTTGTAGGGATATAAACAACTCAGGCAGAGGTTGCGTGATGTAATGTGTGTGGCTGATCGCATGCTCATAGCAGGTGAGGTGTACCCACACACTCAAATACAGACGAACACACACACACACACACACGAGGAGCTGTGCTCCGGTGGATGTGAGGCCGACCTCTCGTCGACCGCACCACAAACCATAAGTGTCGTGAAAATAATGAAATATGGAGTAAAGTGGGCAGAGAATGCCTGTGGTCTCATGTTAAGTGTAATCAGGATAGCTCTGAAATGGCTCACAGGTTTACTCTGTGATGATGTCATTGCCACCGCTGGACACAGACGCATCACATCCAACACCAGTCAGAGGGCCGTGTGGTAATGAAGTGTGTATTACACACTCATTATGACAACGGCAACTGGGATTGGTCTTATATTCGACTGGATGTTTGTGTCCAGATACATGTATCAAAAGTGCTCAAACACTTTATTTTTCAGTCGTGTATTTTCCCGTATAAGAGACCACAGACAGTTTCAACAAAGTGCGGCAAATGCTATATTTTAGTGGGTGTTCACTGCAAATTCCTGCGGGGTTGCCACGTTTTAAACTGTGGCGAGAAACACGGGTTTGGTGAGTTGATTGTGAATTTACAGATGGCTCGCACTCATAAAGGTATGGGGGTAATGGGCCTATATGTTCCACATCCGCCTTACATTACGAGGTGTAGATTAGGCAGTTAAAAGTTCAGATCCGGAACAGTTCTATTCATCCCAAAGATGAGAGATGAAGCGAGAGACCTCATTGGACAGAAGTCGTCCTTTGCCAGCGGGCATGTCTGTCTGCGGTCATGAGGTCATGTCTGCAAGCCTGATAACTAAATCTGATTTGTGCTTGTTGAATATGTTTTTGTGGATCTTTGAGTCAATCAGTCATATGTGATTTTAACACAACGTGCAGAAAACATTAAAAAAATGAGTTCAGGAAAAAGCCAATTGTGTGTGTTTTATCCGTGGGCACAGCAACAGCCCCTCGGTGGCATTTGTTATTTGCCCTGTTCAAACTAACAAAACATCTAATTCCATTCCCAGTGTAATAAAAGGGTACTTGGACGGGAATACAAACATCTCCCTAAAGTCGAACCAGATGCTGCTGCACGGCGGAGCGCAGGATTCAGGGGAAGGAGAGAGAAAGACAGAAAAACAAGGGAGGTGCTTTATACAGGGACGTGAGTCAGTACCCAGGACTCGGCACTCCGAAACATTCTCTCTTCGCCCTCCATCCCCCGTGACCCATCCGCCTAACCCTAACCCACTGCACGCACAGGAGAGGAGGTCTAACCGCTGCACGCATGAACTGGGCGCCTGACCCACCACCATAAACCTCAGCGTGAGAGGAAAGCTGACCAGTTCCCTTTAGGGTGCAAGTATGATCCCATTTGGCTGACACCGGCTTGATTAAGACTGTGACACCGTTTGGAAAAATCCAAATGTTGTCAAATGTACGTCAGACACAGTTTCTCAGTTGTAGAATACTCATTGTAAGCTTGTTATAACACAACACAGACGATACGTTGAGGTGAAACAGGTTGCAAAGCAACAAGTGTGTTTCTGTTTTTAAACAAGTAAAAAAGAAGGAGGACACGTTGTGACAATTATTGAACTTTATGTTGTTTTTGAAATGGCAGTACAAAAATACAAAAATATGTTGATGCATTCGTCATTCAAATTTCACAGTAAGTACACAGGTAGGTGCACATGAGACTGTTATTTACAGGAGTCATTGAGATGTTCCATCATGAGAGTATTATATTAAGACATCTGCTTTGAGTCTAAAGATTGAATTGGATCATTTGGCCATTTGTGTCGACCGGCAGGCGAGCAGATTGACTCGTCTCTTGCCGTATCATCAGGTGTGTTCAATTGGCCTTAATTGCAGTCCATTCTCAGACAAATTGAATTTCCCTTTCAGTCAGACGATGCTGATTGCATTTGTCTGACCAGTAAGTTCTTAGAAAGAATTAAATCAAAGCAGCGAAAACAGCAACGGAATGAACAAGCAAGACCGAAAACAACACGTTTACAAAACAAAGCCAAGCTCTCCACAGAGGAGGTCATCCGAGACTCCTACAAACACTACCAGACAGTTCATTTCAGTCATCAGCAAGTGGCAGAGCGAGATCAGCATCCAGAGTTAACGTGTAGGGGGGATGGAGGGAGGGAGACTGTACAGGTTTGTTTCGGCTGAGCCCATCCTCACCTCCAGACAAAAGCCGAAGTACATACAGCACAACTGCCGCTGTCCTGTTCTTGTTCGTTGGCAGAATACAAAGTGGTATCAACTTTTCAAGCACACAAGCTATGCTTTCCATCAGCTTGTGGGGGTAGGGGACGTTTGTTTGTGGAGAATGGGGAAAAATGCAAAACAGCTGTAAAATGCCAATGCCAGTGGCCGCTATTGTATGTACACAATAAACAAAAAACACAATAAATACATTGTATGCATCAGCTTTCCCGAGGATATATGGATTTGTTACTAGGGTTAAAACATAAATAGAGTTTGATACCGTCTCCAATAAATAGCAGTGGTATTCTATTTACAACATGCACACATCTCCCGAAGAGCCAATGAGATATTAATGTCTGGAGACATGTTCATCTGCCTCTATTTCCCAAACGAACACAAGATGAACGCAAATTGCTTGCAGGGGTTTTGTAGCTCTTTGTGAGGCAGTTACACTATTGTATGTCTTCCAGCAGATGTCTTCCAAAGATGTGTTTTGTCATTCTGTGTACAAAGGGGGAGGGGGAGTGATTGTCAAAATAAAAAGAGGTCATCATGGGAAGCTAGTGGTGCGACACTTGGAAATGTTTGTGGATCCGACTCATCTCTTGGGGGAAAAGGGACTGCGTCAGCAGTTATCCACCTAGACTGAGTTTTCCTCGCTGCCTTCGAAAGCTTGAGGTTTCCGAGGGGGATCTGCAAACAAAGAGAGAGTCAGGATGTGCTTGCATGAAAAGCGGTAGAATCCTCATTGTCACAGACAAAGTAAGAGGAGAAAAGAGAAGGCGACGAGGCGTTTTTGTGGCCTTACTGTTGCAGTGGCTGAAGTGGCGGACTCCTATGGAGCGGCCGAGGAAGCAGGTGGCCCGGCGGAGGTGGCAGGCGCTCGGGTAGGTGATGTTGTCATTGCCGCAGATCGGCTGCTCGGACGGCATGGGGTTTGGGCACGGAGTTGTGCGGCACATGACGCAGTGAGCACTGTTGGTCTGGTCGGTCACGCAGGTGTGCGTACCCGGACACACCACGTTGGAGCAGGACTCTGTGCGAGGCGCGACGGGGAAGAAGAAAAATAAAAAAAGTGTGATTTTAGTGTTTTTGTGCAGAACAGCTTATCTTGGAAACAGCACCAGCAAGGTACACTTGAGCTTACTTTTGCAGTCTCCTTGGTACATGACGTCCAGGTCCGGGTGCCCCATGCAGCGGGCCATCAGCAGAGCGCACTCATCCTGGTATGACCTCCCGTCGCTGCCGCACACAGCGTGCTTCCGGGTAATGTGAGAGCAGTCCGGGGAGCACGCGCACTGGGGCCTCCCCGTCTTCATTTTGCAAACCTTCCCGGGAATGCATTTCACTCCCTCGCAAGTCTCTACGAAAGCACAGCGAGCGGTTTTCATGTGTGCGTGGTGTCAGTGCAATGTTACTGTATGAACACGTCTGCAGACATCAGGTGATCCCGCAGGCATTCTCAAACAAAAACAAGCCCCGACATCTGGGGTTTTCCCCAGACCATAACACAATTTCCACCGTGCACAATATTTACAATAATCACATCTCTGTATTGACCGTTACGCACCGGGGTGACTCGCCTGGTGGAATGCGAGCCTGGCGTGTTTTCATAACAGATCTATGTACGGCTGCACACAGACTGGGCTAAGCGCCCCGCGGAGGGACGGAGGGGCTCGGAGGTAGACGAAGTTCAAATAGCTGTCAGAGACGTTTACGGGCTGAGAGGTGAGGAAGCCTCGGGCTCCTCTGACACCCCACAATGTCAGAGCACAGGGGGAAGTGTACTCCTACACAGTGCAGAGGCAACATCGGACAATGCACACAGGTTTCTTCCCAGGACCTTTAGAGGTGATGTCTGATCCGCTCTGAGTCCTGAGAAACCTGTTTCCTGTCTCTACCAGCACTTCAATATCCTGCTTGATCACAGAGATGTTGTTTTTCTCTCTCTTACTCTCCTGGTCTAACTTTCGGTTGATTTCTATCTGTTATTTTGTTTCATACTGCAGTACTCTTCTATCTCCTCTGCGTCTCCTAATAACTTTTGTCATCTGTAAACAAGCCACCGGTCAAACTTTCATTTTAATACCCACGTTTTCCTCCCACAGAATTCCAAATGATCCGGACATGATGAGTCCCAGACGTCTGAGCACGTGGCAGGCATTTATTCCAGCCTAGAGGAATGCATTTCTTTACTTTGCTCATGGAAGCAAACACTGCAAACCTATTTTGTAGCTTGAGAAAAAGTGAACTCATAATGGAAGAAGGGAAGGACGAGGACAGAGGTTGTGATTCGATCAACTTCATGCTTTCTCTACGTGAAAGTTGTTCACATTTTTGTGAGTCTTTTCTCCACAAAGCCGCAGGCTACCTTTGATAAATAAAAACCCGCATCTCTGTGTCCCTAAGCTGTGTGACGAGGCCATAAAAGCCTGGGATCTGTGGTCGGGCGCGCTCTTCAAAGAAAAGCCAGAAGCCAGCTTGTTGCTGGACCTTATCAGCATGGAGATATCCACATGTGTTGGACTATAAGCGCCACATTGCAAGTGCTGACCATGGATTTATTTGCAAGTGAACCTGAATGAACCTTGCAGAGGTTCCAGGAGGGGAAGCTTCTCGGGACAGCCGTGTGGAGTGAAGTGGAACGATCCACGTCTGCTTTTTGTTCGGACGCTTCACCGGGAACTCACTGTGTGAATGTTGATTCACAGATGCTGTGGTTTTTGAACACACTTTCACTCGAGTTATTTAGTGTAACAAAGGAGGCAAGTTCTGTTTTACATCTGCAAGAAGAACTCCCGGTACTTACCTTAAAACTACACCCCTGACAGTAGCGCAGAGCCCTAATGTTTACTCACAATGTGACTGTAAAGAATTTAAACGTGGCTTTAGAACAGTTTATTACAGCATTTACCTTCCGGGTCACATGCGATGACTAATGGCGTGCCGCGCAGCAATGACAAACAAAAGCAATATTCAGCAGATTCAACTGATTACTTTTTCTAAAAGTTCTGTTTGTTTACCTTTGCAGGGTTTACAGGAGACGATTCCCAGGAAGCCCAGCAGGCTGACCTCGTTCATGGGCAGGCTGCTGTTGGACCACGCTGTGTCCAGGCGGCCGCCGGCACAGCACTCCTCCCGGGTCACCCCTCTCATCAGCACCATGTCGCACCTTTGGTCCTGACTCTGCTGCAGCCAGCACATCCCAGCTGGAGATAAAAACAAGTTGGTTTACTCTTAACACACATAAACTCACGTACAAACGCATTCAAAAGTGTATGATATCGTTCAGAGTTACTTTCAAATGGACTTCTGCTCGTCAACGTCCAGTAAATGAGCTCAAAAGGCTCATTATGTAACCTTTGATATTGATTGTGTATATATTCCTCAATAAGTATGAATACAAAGATTCGATAACATCTCTACTGTAGTAGCAAATAAAAGCACATAAATATGTGTTCTGGTAAAAATAAAAGTACCTCATCGTTATAAAGAGGACTCGTGATTTGAAAGCACTGTGGTACTACTTTTTCAAAATACAAAAATAAAAAGTCCACTCACCGCTGGCAGGATTCTTCCCAATCTGATACAAAGTGAGAATCACCCCAAAGACAGGAATGAAACAGATCATCGTGAACTCTCGTTGGTACAAAACCGTTTTCTTTTTTCCTCTGAAAGCTCGTCTCTGCAAATATCAGCAATGAGCAGTGATGTGTCTCCGGCAAACCGAACGGGAATGAATGTGTCGTGGATAAGTGATGTCGTTCCCCCTCCGTATAAATATTTAGCCCAGATGGAATGATGCTGCTGGGATGGGCGATCCTCTCAGCCAGTAATAAGCCAGGGCAGGACTCAGTTGGACTCTGACTCAATTTCCAGAGTCGGGAAATGATCCTTGCCCTCCAGCGCCAGACGCCGGGCACTTACATGACCTCACTAAACATTTTCACACCATACCAGACTCATTAAGGGCCTAATTAAGTCCTAGAAATGTGAGTGGAAGTGGATTTTAGATTAGCTTTTTCAGTATTCAACTTTTTTCCCCTCATACATTATTGAACAGACTGATTGAATTCGCTGTTCAGGTATCTGGGAAAATACTTTATTGCCTAACAACCTCTAACTGTGACCTTCGTCCGGTGGATGTTTTGCTCTGTATTGTCTCATGTCGCTCTTTAATAATGTGGCACAGCTCAGAGGTATATTCATCCTCCTCACAAATCATATACTGTTTGAGCATGGTGGTTTTCTGTCTCTAAAGCTGCTCTGTGTCGGTTTTGGGGGGGAAAGTGTCCGTTAGGAACGACATTCTTATTTCTCATCTCATGACTGTGCTCCAACAACAATCCCTTCAAGCGAAGTGATCCGGCATTTGACCCTAAAATGCGACATATCAAGCTCAATAAACACAACAACGTTGGAGCTTATTTCATTTCTAGTCGATGATCAAACACAGACAACCACAGCAAGCGAGACTGAAAACATATTGTGGAATATTGTGGATATGTATACAGTATCTGCGGACTAGACACCATTAAGTCTTTAAAAAAAACCCACTCAGGTAACTAGAGGCTGATCTGCATTCGCATCATGTTTGACAAGAACATCTGCTCCTCTCCTCTCTCTTCCTGCACTCGTTCACCTCCCGACACTGAGAGGAGGTACACGCTGTAATGCCAAAGTAATGAGAGTCTGCCCATCTGTCTGTCACCAGTTTGTTTTTGATGTTCCCGTTTGATCGTTGCAGGAGAAGAAATGAAGGTAGCATGTGTTGTAGTATCTGAGTCTTCGTGAATGATGTTGCCTTCTCCGGCGGAGATCCCCAGGGCACCGAAGGAATGCCGCCTGACCTAAGAGGGGACGGCGGTGGGTGGCCGGCCTCCTCCCCGGGTCTCTGCAGATCCACTCAGCCCCTCATATGGTTTGGATCATCGCTGCCGAGCCATACAAATGAATACAGCATGCTGGGGACTTTGGAACACCCTCTCATGTATGCTTTTTATTAGGGTCCCGTCTTTGAGAAATGTTGGTTTCTTTCAAGTGGCCGGGATCCGAGGGGCAGCATGAAATTGAAGAAGCCCGTCTGGAACTGTGTCCAATGTGAAATAGGGAGAGTGCATCTCCACGGGGCAGGTGTGGAGCTCAGTTTGTCACACTGTACATTTATTTTCCTGCTAAAAACAGAAAAGGCAAACACGTCACTGCCATCTAGTGGAGGACGTTTGCAGGCTGAAAAGCAGAGATGGGTTTGTCAATTTCCATACCCAGATAAAGTTGCAGTGATGTGACTCGAGGTTATCTACTATATTCTAGCATGAGAAACAAGACAAATATACGCACTAATGCTAAAGTATTGATTCTGTCTTTCGCCGTAGCTTATATTCATTCAGGTATTTGGCTTTAAAGAGGTACTGCACACCTTTTTTTTTTACTTTAGATATATAACATGTATAAGTAGCTTGCTAACTAATGAAGGTACGTTGACCAAGTAGGTCCGGCCAGAGATGAAAAGCCAGAAAGCAGTCAATTGCATTTCTTAAAGCTACTGCGAGGAACTTCCAATGTGTGTTGATTTTGGCGGTCCCTGTGGACAAAAGCGGTATTGTTTCCGAGCACCAGATCCCTTTTCTAAAACCTCTCATTTCACTGCAGCACGGTCTGTCAGTCTTAGCAGCTCAGTCCTGGTTCTGACTCTGCCGCGCCTCGTCTTCCCTCCAGAAGGCCCGGCAATCTCCGGGCCTCCAGCAGCGTGGTGTCGGGTGTTGGCTCCCAGTGGAGCAGCGAGGAGAAGCTCTGCTCCCGGCCAGAGGAGGAGACGCTGCTGCCGGCGCAGAGCTCTCCACCACCTCTCTCACCAGTGTCAAATAGAGGCCGTTTCATAACCAGTTAAAAGCCTTTTGTAGTAACTAACGGAAGTTTTGCACGAACCTACCGTCATTCATTTTGCTAGAACTGTTACAAATAAGGTTGGCCAACGGTAGTTTGGCTCACAGATAAATGTTATGGCACAATGTAGCCTATCGTTGGTTAACAATTAAGGTAAAAGAAACTGTTGCATTACTTCATAATGTTGTGGGGCGATGTTTAAGAGACATATCACTTGCACTTGACCACATTACAGCAATGAAGCTGCAGCACACTGCATCACCGGGAGCCCATGCTGTAGAGTTGCAACTGCAACTCACTAAAATGACCAGATGAGGGCGCCCCTTGTCCGCCTCTCAATCCTCCATCCTTCCTTCAGCCAGTGTTTGCTCATCTCTGCAGCCTCCATAAATCACCACATGCCCCCACTTAATAAAAAGAAATCCAGCCTTTAAATTTGGGCATCAACACTCTCCCGAATGTAATTCATACTTGTTATCTCCCAAGATGCATCTGTCATCTTCTCGATACATAAGTGGTGTCTGTCACTGTGCCTGCCCCGAGGAGTGACAGCAGCCGTGGTGGAGCTGTTACAACACGACCAGGACCTTCAGGATGAGTCACATTTCTCCTGTTTGGTCGTGGATTGCTTGTATCGATATATTTCTTGAAAGACACTCCTCTAATTTCCCCATCAATGGCATTATTTCTGTAGCTACTCTGTGAAGCGCGTCCTTCATTTCACAAGTAAAGGGCTGCACTCTTGACTGATATATCTCTGCGTGAAAGAAGCCACTTGTTTTATTGCCGTATAGAAGATGGGAACCCACGCACCCCATTGCTGTCCTCTCACTGGCCTATCTTGAGTGGTAGTGCTGCTGAGTACGTCACGCGGCTGGGGTAATTGCTTCATCTGACCCTGGCCTGGCTGGAAGCAGATGCATCATCCATCCACTCAATTTACTCCTAATGTGTGTTACTGATTGAACCGGCAATGAGGGTAGGAAAAGTGACGAGGCCGGATAGAATCCCCCTCCACCATCACCCTCCTCTTCCCCGCTTCCTTCCTGTGTTTAGCTTTGCCCCTGTGAAGTCGCCTCCAGCGGTTCAATTAATGGGGAAGGTTAATGTCGACGCACGCGCTGCCCATGCAAACCTCCCCCCCCCCCGTGCCCCAACGTCACCCTCTCCCGCTCTCTTGAGCCCCCTCCTTGCCGTCTCACTTCGTAACCAGAGCAGGGCAGTGGCGTGGTCGTGACTCAGGGTCTCCCTCGGGGTCAGAGTGACTGTCACTCCGTCTGCGTGCTGCTCCGGATCGCTCTGCTCGTCCCCCGGCGTGCTGGTGTAAGAAAGCAGTAATTGCTGCCGATGCCACTGTTTCGTATCAACATTCATACAGTGTGTCGCCAACATATTGGACAACAAATATCGTCTGTGTCAGATGACTGTCGTACGTGGAGATGGAAGTATCTAATTTGCCGTTTCACGGCTGATGACTGGAACTGCCTCAGTCAATAGTTGTGGTACCCTCGTTACAACAGTTTAACTGGTCATTTCCTGAACTGTGTTAAGTGATGATGGACTGCTGAGTGCGGGGAATGCAGGAAATGCCAGATATGTTTCCTGGAAAAAGTTTCCTGTGTATCGAGTCTCATGGCGTGTCATCACTTTTTAGTATTGTTTTGTTTTTTTACTGCTAACCAATATTGCCTCTGTATTTCCTTCATAGAAGCACTGTGACCAACACAAACGCTCCATTCAAAATGCCGTGTGGTCTGTTTTTGTGAATTATTTCTGATAAATATTTGTGAGCGCTTGCACAGGGAGGACGATGATGTGCTGCTGATCACGGGCAGAGAGGGTCATGTTTGACCTGCGTGTTGCAGACGTTAGCACTTGTGTGAGGAGTAGTAAATGTCAATTGGTTATGTCCCGTAACTTTTCCTCACCACAAGGAGATGGAGGATTCAAATGGACTTCCGGAAAAGACAACCGCGTTACTCAGAGAATGTGACTACATTTAAATTAGGCAACTCTGTAGATAACATAGAAACTGAGTACAGTGACAAACTCAACGATGTTCAATTCAAGTCAAAGTTTCCTGTCCACGCCTCCTGAGAAAGAGGCTTTTAATTTATCCATAATGTACAATAAAACAGCAAGAGGTGGGTCGAATGGTGAGTCGCTTTGAACGTTGCTATTGCAAGGCATTGTGGGACAGCATCCTTTCTGTTTGTAAATGATGGTCCAGTGTGTCCTAAAGGAGATAAGAAAGGAAGCATTGTATGTACCTTCGTATTTAGAGAATTCGAGCCGCTCTTATCGTGGCTGCTACTTAGACAATACTGAGTCTTTTCACTCAGTTAGGAACCTTCCTGAGAAAAATCACTCTTTGACCACAGCCTAGGGTTAGTATTGATCTCTCCTTTAAGGTATTCGGCTTCAGAGATTTTTTAATTGAATTGAACTCTCATTCTGTGTGATAGAATACTAGTTTTCTGAATTAATTAAAAACCAACAAAATTATCAGTTTTGTCAACCGTACTTTCTAAATTCACCTCAAGTTAATCAAATCAAAGACTCAAAAGCAACATCAAACACTTTCATCTGATCAAATCTTCCGTAAAGTTTGAATCCCAACTCTGTCCTGATCGCTCTAACGCCGCCATATTGGTCTACAAACTGTCTGTCAGATTACAACTGATGTTCCAGCCATCTGCTGTCGTTAGACGTCAACCACGTTGCCTTCTCTTGCCTCGAGAGCGCCCTTATACAGACAGTGTCTGTCAGACCTCATTTAAAGCTGCCACATCTCGACTGCTAATTGGTTTTCAACTGAATGTGACTGACTTACAGGCAGCCACTACCGATAGCCACGATACGTTTCCTGGATTTCTGGTGCATCAGTCGCAATGAAAAGTTATGTGATGTGGCGAAGGGAAAAAGTCTCAAAAGTCAAACACAGAAAGTGTTTTCGTTAGAAGAGAAGACTCTTTCCCAGCACTGACTGAAGTACACGTCATCAGATATTTGCTCAACAACAACACAAACTTTTGATTTGAATCAGCACCACTGGCAGTGTGGAGAAAAGTAACTGGTAAGACTTCATATTAACGTCAGTTAATTGTTAATCAACAGGTAATATGGCCTTCAAGATGCTTACATTGTCAATATTATGTGTTAGTAAGACTATGAGTGTTAGAAAATAGCATCATTAACAAGTAATATGTTAGATTATAAGACATTTATAAGCACTTACAAGACATTATGAGTTATTTTTATAATTGTTTATAAAAGCATAACAACACATGTATTAAGTTGACCTATTATGTTGTTGTTAAACATTTACTAAGCTATTTTGTTGCTTTATTAAGATTAATAAATACTTTATTATGCATTTGTTAACAGTAACTATGCGTATTGCAGCTACAAGATATATCTACCACACCTGGAATGAGCACTACATATTGTCAAGGTTGATAAAATGCGAATAAAGAATTACATATAAATACGTTTCAGCAGTGAAGCACAAAAACGCTCTTTAAGACATGCTCTTACATTTAATTTGTACTTTCCACAATTTCATGGCAGCCACATGTGGTTAACAAGTTCCTTATAAATGTGTTATATAGTCTTATTAACGCATAGCAATAAACATAATAAACATATTATGAGGCTTCATTACCTATTATCTAACAGTTATTACAAGGACCTTGTGTTACCAAAACACTTATTGAGCTTCATCAGAGGCGTGTATGGGATTTATTTTCAACTCCTTGAAAAAGTGAGCTATTCTAATGAAATATAAATATTGCTTCTATGAAGGTGCTTATCTGCTATTTTTTTACTTTACTTTCTATACTAGTTTCAATGGAGAATAAAATAATCCACAGTGTGCTGTATTCTTTTGTAAGAAACATCGCAACCCTTTTGAAGCTCATTGAGAACATTGGGAAAGAGAATGTACTCGAGGCTGAAGGAGATAAAAAAGAAAGCATCGAAGCACCTTTCCAAATTTCTGCCACTTAGATATGCCACTTGTGGTCATTTCCCTCACTTAGGAACCCATAAGAAGAAAAAGAAGTCTATTTGACTGCAGCCTAGCAGAGTCAGGTGCAATCCGGCTATGAGTCACCGACAAATACAGTCTGTCTCCTGCGAAGGCGTCATTCTCACTTACGTTCCACAATTTCACCACCAAAGAGTTATACGTCAGTATTTTAGGAAATACATCTTCCCCTCAAGTACACTGCAGGAATAAAATAAAATATACAGCTAATAATAGGTTTGCAAATACAAAAGGTAACGTCATCCTCGACAAAATACATTCTACTGTGTGTAGGTCTGCTGTTTACTACCGTGTTTGATGGAAAACGTCATTACAGCTATTTGTTGTTTGTCCTTAAATTGCACTGAAATCGGTGTCTCTTTTTCGTTGTTCCAGGCTGGAAGATGAGCCTGCAGAGAGCTTCTTGATACAACACATCACACGGCATAAGTAAGTCATCATTCTTTGCCTCTGAAGCAGCAATTCAACTCACCTTCACAGAGACAAAGTGCCCCAAAAACTAAAGTGTAGATTACATTTTGGATGAGAGGCAACATGGTTTTTGTTTTTGTTTTCTATTTTCCACTATTAGTCGTACGTGTGTGAAAACACACTTTAGTTTTGGCATTTGCATAAAGCCATTTTTCATGCTGAAGCGTATTCGTTTCCAGCCTTTTGTCGTCATCATCGTCATCTTATGTGCCTGCTTTGTTTAAATGGCAGAGCAAATTGCTGTCGGACCTTTCCTCGTCAAACCTCTGTGCAGGATCTACTGCCTCAAGCAGAAAATATGAAACTATCTCTGTTGTCGATTGTCAAAGAAACGCATATTATTTCACCTTCATGGACCTTTTTTTTTCGGCTTATAAAATTCAGAGCTAAAAGAGTTCAAAGAGCGATTAATAAATAACAGACAAAAAAACACCAACTTCCTATCCTGCTCTCTCTCTCTCTGTCTCTCTCGCTCCCCCTCTCTCTCTCTCCCCCTCTCTCTCTCCACAAGAGCTGATGCTCACGCTGGCAGCAGTTACCATGGAAACAAATGACTGAAGTGTGTTTGTTGCCGCCGTTGGGCTGAAAGCTGAAAGCTGTCAGAAACATGTAAATAAAACCAAACAGAGGAGGCAAAGTTTTGATTCCGTCTTTCACGATTCACCGCCATGGGAGCGTTTTGGAGCCATGTGACTCTGACTCACTGCATTCAGGCAGCAAATGAATCAAAACAGACACATTCATGTGTCAAGTATGCGCGGGCCGATACTGCTATTGGTTGCTGTCGCTGCCAGCGTGATTATACATCACAACTCGTGATATTTGCTGCTGCTGTTTTTTTGGGGGAGGTTGCAGCCTCATGTTCGACCAAGCTGATGGGCTCTAACAGCAATGAATCATTCCAGAGGATTAAATCAATCCCTCTGCCATATATGGTAGCAGCTTCCTGCCAGCGCCAGGCTAAACAAGCGACTGTGGATGGGAATAAATGGTACAGCTGAGAAAAGACTGACTGGCTTCATAAATATTTAAATATGCAAAAGGCAAGATGGGTCTTTAGAATTAAAGACCCCGCTCAATGTCAATATGAACATTAGTGTTGACTTACAGTGAGTCGGGGCGCCGTGCTGGAGGATATGCAGTATTAATGAACGGCAGCAAAAAGCACCTCACCTCTTCAATATGTTCACTGGGCTACAGAAGCAAGCGTTACGGCTGCTACAGGAATAATTTGCATTGATACTTGACAGCACTCTTAATGAAGTAAGAGCCGACACACACCGGGTCTTTACAGCGATAGTTCTCCAGTGGGCCATCATGTGGAGTTAGTATATATGTGGAAAGTGTTGCAGAACATTTGTGAAGCAAATTCTGTATTAACCCACCGAGAGATGATATATTATTCTAGATATATCGGTACTGGCTTTGTAGGGGGTGTTTGCGGTCGGGTGAAGGCTCTGCTTAACATCCGCTTAAATAAAAAATATTATACGATGTAACATTTAAATGTAATATTACGAATATTATTCGATCAATATTATACCCACAAAGGCCTCTTGCTCCGGTGCGAATTAAATTTGCACAATTGTTTGTTGCATACCTGCAAAATTAAATAATGAACAAATGTTAGCATGCTAGCACGCAAAGGCCAACATGTTAAATGTAGCATCAGCAGGTTAGTTGTCACTGTTAAGCATGTTAGCATGTTGACGTTAGCATTTAGTTCAAGTACAGCGTCAGAGACCTGTCTACGATTGGCCGACGAGGACAAACGCGCTACACCGGCCCAAAACATTTCCATAAGGAGAAACTTGCTACAGCTTCAGAAACGATGCCAATTTAAAACCTGAAAATGTGCAGCACATTTCCTTTGTTGCATTTGTTTTGGATTTTCCGATCAGTTGGCATCGTTTTTGAAGCAACTTAATAGATCTACAAATGATTTCTCCTCGCATGCTGTCGTAGCTTCTTTCTTTCTCCGAATTCAATGTGCTTAAAATAGATAATCATTAAATCCATTTGGAGCTGCCTTCGTGCTCTTGAAAATAAAATCCAAACCCAGTTTCTTGAGTGGCAATTTAACAAGATTTTCAAAAATAGTGTATCTCTATACTTTGAAGTCCTCGGTACAGTATGTACCAAAGTCCTAAAAAAGTCCTGAAAGCATTTTGTATTCATCGTTGAACTTGTTGGAAGTCACAGATAATTGCCCCTTTCAATGTTTTCTTTATGTAACTGCAGTGGTGGAGGTGGCGGGGAAAGATGAGGTGTTTGACGTTGGAGAATGGGAGTGGGCAGGAGAGCGCTTCGTCGCAGGAAAAAAGGAAGAAAATGATGGAGTCTGACGATTACCGGGAGGGAATGAAGCGCGAAGGATATAACAAGTCAAACATACGTGGACTGAACATGTGACGAGAGCACATAGAAACCAACACAATACAGTGTGTGTGTGTGTGTGTGTGTGTGTGTGTGTCTCTACCTACAGTCTGTGAAAGACACACACCTCCCACGCATCACACACTATTCACTACACTCACACCTTCCACACTTCTGCCCACGCATACACACATACTACCTTATAGTTAGGTTACAAAAACACACACACACACAGTCACTCACCACTACCTACCTCATGCCCCTGTGGCTCAGCTGGCATCATTGTTATCGAACAAAAGGTCTTCTTCACCCCTCCATCTCCAAACATTACTCACCGCTCACAGAGAGGACACATGTAGTGGGCTGCTCTATTCAATATTTTTGGCAATAGGAAGGACATGTGGGCCATTTTTGTTTCCTGGGCGTAATGCGGAATCTGAACACCTCCTGAGAACACATGGAGCATTACAATGACGGCGAATACAACCATTGTGAAGCAATCTATTATAAACTCTCCCGTTTTCCTTTGGCTGAAGGTTCTTCGTGTAATCTTGTTTTTTTAAATCACAGAGTGTGTTTATGCGTTTTGTCACAGGTAGGTTGGAGGGAAAACTCATATTTTCTTGTGGGTGACGTGCTTTGAGAAGAGGATTAGGGCCACATGTGAAAAATGTGAGTTCAAAGTAGAGTTGCTCAGATACCAGCATCGGAAAGGCCTCTGATCACCTATCAGCGAGTACATGCAGAGGCTATGCATTGATTCACTGTCACATTATCGTATCATTTATCAGCTCATTCACGCTGCACAGGAACAACAACACGTGTCACTTGCTACCGGCATCAACAAGTTCAGGTTTTGGAATGGAAAAAATCTCTGGTTTAAATTGAGAATTCTGAGAATTAAGTCAGAAATAGGGACGTCGCAATATACCTGTATTGACGACAAACATATTTACAAAATTATATATTTATATCATGTTAATAATACAAATACATCATCATGTCAATAATAAAGCATCTTTTGAATCGCACTTTTGTACACTTACGATTACAAATTCTCAACCTCTCTACACTTGTATTTTGAGTGTAATTAATTTGCCCAAAAATGTGATCAACAGCATTTCTTTCATATTTTCATGTCCTTTTTGTGAATTCTTTTGCTCATGATAATCGTGTCTTGAAAATCTGATATTGTGACAGTCATTGTCAGAATTCTCAGGTTCATCTAAAACACATTTTTTTCACACGTGGCACTAATCCTCTTCCGTAAGTAGCTGATTGTTCATCGGCTCATATTGAGATATCCACACACAGTTTCTACAAAATGTCCTTTTTCAAATGCAGGAAATTGAGGGTACGTAATGAACAGTACTCTGAATAAAAAATCTATTTTGATATTCACGAATGACAAAGTTAATATTCATACTCGTCGGGAGGGTGAAGCTGAATGGACGCTGACTGTGTCCACCAAGTACGTAAGACCAGAGGCTCCATTACTTTGTGTGTGTGTGTGTGTGTCATGAGTGGACTGATTAAAATGTGTGAAAGACAAAGGGCACGCTCCATAATGAGATGACACTTGTCACGACCCCCCACACAACACACACACACACACACACACACACCTCTTTGTCCCACATTTGTCAGAATGCCCTTTGTAGATCCGTGGGCTTGTTTCTTATCCGCTAACAAGCTGTCAGAGGGTTGACGTGTTGTTTTTGTCCCTGCTGCTGTGCTCTTGATTAAAAATATATTATATGTCAGGATGACACTTTATTCCTGAGTGCGTGGAGACAATTTAGCCGCAGAAAGAGTGAAAATCAAAGAGCGTCAAATGAATCAATGGCTGTTTGCCGTGTGGTGAGAAAGAGGAGGAAGAGGATGAGCTTGTCTCTGGGGAGAATGCTGTCATTCACCCCCCGGCATGTGTGGCGCTACATACGGCCGAGCCCTGGAGAGTAATGAGAGGACGAGGGCAGAGGGGGGGCTTGACACAGCATGGATTTCATGTGACTGAACATGCTAAATTATTAACTAAACCATTTATTCTACTTAAATCTACTTCGTGCATAACCTCAGCTTTGTTGAAATGTAATTTATGATAGTAAATATTTATGATTTACAATGATTGATGTTCATTATTGGACAATGACAAAAGCAAATGAAGCAAAAAAGATGAGCATTCACACACGCCTTTGTCTCAGAGAGGATCTACTGTTTAAGAGAACAGCTTTTCTCCCCGTGTGATGAGACACTCCATCACACGGGGGTTGGTACAGGTGCAGGCTTGACGACAGCGTGGTAATGAGAACTTGTTCCATTTATAAGTGTTGCGCAACTTCCGCTTTTTTGGGGGTTCGTCTGCCTCTTTCTTTGCTGCAGTTGTTTTTCTGTTGAATTTGTTGTGGCGAGCACGACCGCTTATAGAACAAACAAGAGTGACGAATAGCCTTGGTTCACCTGACCTCATAGTAATCATTTTAACCCGAACATGTTTCCTGAACCAAGACATTTTAGTTCCCAATAAACCGAATCAAACCTTTTTACTTGTTTTATGACGTGACCACAGACCAAATTTTTACTTCTTTCCAGGAAAGTTATTTGAAATATATGTTTGGAAATTGCAGCACCAGAAATGAAGTTATGTAGTATCCTCCCATCATGCATTAGAGATAACTTTATTTTTATGATATCTTAAGAAAAGTTACTCCTCATTTTTTGTGCGTTACGAAAGCCTGCAACACGTTTCAATCTACGCTCGTTACATGAATACAGTCTTTTAAAAATACACTTCCATTCTCACAGGAAACAACTTAGTGATGGTTCGGCAACAAAACGACTTAGTTATGTTGAGGAAAGAAATGTCGTTTGGCTTAAAATAACTATGGAAGTGCCGTTACTGAAGCTAGTTCCACTGACAAACAAAATAACCTTTCACGCAGAGATCAAACAGCGGCCTTCTTGCTAAAAGATCATCGATTGTTGGACCGATCCACCTCCACTACTGCCCGCCCTGTGTGGGCTTTTGCGGTCTTCATACTTCCTCGTTCATGATGGCGTGGATCAGATATTTCCGTGGCATATCTACGAGCTACGGCGCTTTCTTTTTCGTACGTATAGCTGTGAATGCTGCATGAGACTGGCCGGCACAGTTTGAGAAAACGTGCATTTCAAAGACTGAAATGTGAAATGTACTCAGTCATGTTGTCTTACAGTGTGACCTGCTTCAACGTGAGATGAGTGTGTGCTGCTGTTCAGGACGACACTGTAGTGGTGTCAGCAGCCACGGCCTGAAGAGGGATTTGCAGGCTGACTAACAGAAGGTGCTAGCAGCACTCAATATGTCATTGTCTCTTGTTTTGGCTAAATGCAGCATGGTGCCGGTGTCAGCCCTCTAGCAAAACACACACACACACACATTCACATGCAGACATCCATATATACACACAAATAGATGGCTGATCAATCATGAATGCAGAATGAATCAATATACGATGGACGCTCTTAATATCTTTTGCATAGATTGTGTGAGATTCAACAAAGTCACGATTCTGTTGAGATTTAATTAGAAATCGTCCCACTGAGTACAGCAGCATCTTCAGTAAGTCCCTCTCTGCTGGAGTGGCTTAAACATTCTTACGAGACAACACTTTTCTTCCTCCCACTCTTACTGCGCTGACGTCTTGGCGAGTTGAGCAAGGTGACAAAGGCCACGGTGTCTCTCCGGAGCCGTTTACAACCAAGACCCCTCAATCACCGACTCTGTCAGCGCGTAGCGGCGGGCAGGCAGGCAGGAAATTAAAGAGAATAATCTTTTCCTATTCCCCGTTATTACATGTTTGTCTGACTGCACTACAACCTACTTCTCTCGAAGTCAGATCTGTCTCCTCAGGGGAAATTATGTCAGTTTATTTATTATCCTATCTTGTTTTTATTGTGTTAGTCTTTGAATTGGAACATTTATTTGTCCATGGCGGAGCTGAATGAGCTGCATGGAACTGTGACTGCGTCCACACAGGACCCAATTAAATTGAAGATGAGGGCCATCGCTCTTCTCTGCCCTTACTTCTGTGTTTTGTGTTGCCTCCCATCTCCAGAGCGGGCGGACGCAGAGAGGGGAACGGCCCGATTCATTTTCTATTGCCAATTAATGGGAGGTTAAGAATGTCAGGCTGGAGTCTGATGTATGTGAGGTGGGAAATTAGATTACTTCCTCTTCCAATTTGAAGTGAGGACACATATTACTTTAAAACTATTTAGGGACTGTAGATAAATTGTTAGGGGGGAGGTCAGAAAAGGAGGTGCGGTTCTGTATTTCTTCTTCTTGCTGAGGACTGTGTAACTTTTATGAGAGAACAGAGAAAGACATCCCTTTATTTGTAATTCAGCATTAGCATTTAGCCATAGCCGAAATAGTATTTTATATAAAAAAACATGCATGCAACTGGGCCAGAAGAAAGTTCGCCTCACTTGTATTACAGGTCAAATGTCAACAATGCCACCTTGGGACTCCAAAGACTACAAACATACCTTTTAGTTCAGACTAAATGTTTTACTTTTAACCACATGTCAGACTCAAAACCACGGATTCCCAAAATCACAAGCAAGGCCGCACGAGACGTGGATTTAGAAATAAGAGTATTTTTAGCAGTGTGTCTATTTTTGTGTATGTGCAAATTCCTCGTTTGTTGGGCTGCAAAAAGACACAAAGAGACTCAAAACTACTGAAAGAGGCAAAACAAACAAAATGGCTGAAAAGTGAGACAGACCACTAAGACACTCACAACGTCTGTGAAAAAGGGGTCAAACAACAGAAAGAGACGCAAAATAACAACAAAGAGACCCGAAAAGACCAAAAACAGACGCAAGAGATGCAAAACTAGCTGTGAAAGTGGCCAACAAAGTTACTACAAAGAGACTCAAAACAACTAGTGTCAAAGACCACAAAGACACGTGCAGCGTCGATGAAACAGGGATGAAACAACCCCAAAGAGACACACAATGACCAGAGAGAGACAAAGCAACTACACATAAACACAAATGTACAACAATGAGGCACAAAGAGACTTCAAAGAGATGCAAGATGCAAAGAGACAGACACCAAAAGAGACTCACAACGGCTATGAAAAGGGGCAAAACAACCACAGAGAGATGCGCCGTAACGACTACAAAGAGACACAGAAGGACAACAAGAACTGGCTGAGCTACGCAGTCTCAGACACGGCAACGGGGAAAAAGAAGAAAAGCAAAGAAAAATTAAAAAATGAAATCCCATCATGTTCAAAAAAGACAGAAATAAAACCATAATAAAAGGCCATAAATAAAATAAAACCATAAAAACGGGGCTGTCTCAAATGAACTTAAAGATATCAGCTGACGAGGACAACATCAGAGCGTTCCTGTCTTTAACTAGAGACTTACTCCAGAGTTTTAACTCCTCCAATGGTTCCAACCAGACATCGTCTTAAATGATCCACATTTATGGACAACAAACTTCCCCAGTAACAATATTGACAACAAAGTCTAAGTCCCTGTTTTTCAACACAAACACCAAAACCAACAGCTTTTCTTTATTCCCTTAAAAAATGACCAATCTGAAGAGTTTGAGTGTTGGATTAATCTCATTTAGAATTTACACGTCCACCTCTTTTATCCAGGAGGAAATTAAATATATATTTTCCTTATTCCCTCAACCGCCCCAACTCCAAATTCTTTAAGAATATATTTTCTTCTTACTGGGTTTGGGGGATTTTCCTTTAATAGCGAGATTGGCATGTGGCACTCTATTAAAGTTCTTATACATTAGAGTT
>NC_136637.1:26665556-26799269 GCF_949748355.1 Melanostigma gelatinosum
GAGGAGGATGTGAGGTGGTACACAGAGTCTGCTTTTCTGATTTGCACATGATGACAAAAAATGGAATTAGGTCAAGGCCTTTTATTTAATGACGACTCGTTTATGTCGCAGTTTGGAGTGCAGAGGCAGCAGAAGGACCCAAACGCAGAAAGGAAAGCAGGCTGACTGGTGCAGGTGAATGATTCAACAGACAACAAGGGATGACTAAGTGGAGAGACGCAGGCAACGGGCAAACAAAACGAAGACAAACTGTCAAGAGACAAGCAGAGCGTTGAGACAAAATACACCAGCAAAGGAGGGAGATGACGAGGGACAGGTGAGCAACAGGTGAAACTCATAAGGGCGGGGACAGAGACAATCACACCGGCAGGAAGTGACACAAGACAAGACACAAGAGGAGAGGACTTTCAAACTAAAACAGGAAACAAACTATAACCAACCCTGAGGACCATTAGAGGTACTGCAAATTATCCCGGTGGTAAGTTTACATCTTTACATCATATTGCACATGAAATGTGATTTTTATCTGAATAAGCTTTTTATTTTCAGTCGTAAATCCAAATGAGCTGAAACTCACTATGAAGCTCCGTAGAGGTGCAGGGAGCTCCAGATTCAGATGATACTGCGCTTGTTTTTTTTACATTTGACACATTATTCTTAAAAAAATACAGATTAGCTGCTTTTATCATCTCTTTTCTTATTGGTCAGTCTCTTCAGCAACTCAATTCGTCCCACTCAGTTCCTCGGGTCGTGTGTCACCTGGACACGCATTGATATTTTGTTTCGGAGGATAATTTGAGTCGTAATCCTCCAGTCACATCCCGGTGGGATGCTGTGGACATCGGTGTTGATGTTTTGGAAGTCCCAAGATGTAGTGAGTCACTCTCGCCTTTATTCTACCTCAGCACCGACCCCCCCGCCTCTCCCAGGTTGTCTTAAAGGGCCAGTGTGCAGCATTTTGAGGGATCTGTTAGCAGGTATATGGAATATAACATTCAGAACTGTTTTCCTTACTTTCCGCTCTTACGGTAGTGTTATTATGGTATGGATCAACCCGGTCTCACTCCAACCTGCCAAATACCGACGGTTGGTCAGTGCCCCGAACCCACTTGTGTCATTATTAGACAGTCAGAGCAACTGACATACAAAGAGCAGGAAGGTCCACGAAGCGGAGGCGAGATGGATGGGTCAAAAATACACAGGACCTTTTTGTCAAGTGAGTTGTCGAGTTCACGTCAACCACGCTCTGACTTCTAACTCGCCACGTTTAACTTCCTGTGAACACGGAAGTTTATTTTGAAAAAAAAACGACGAGACACGCCCTGACACGTTTTAAAACCAACGCTAGACATCGTCGTTTGAAACTAAGGCCACTGACCAAGTGTCTGCATTTGACAATAATGAGGTGAGAATGTGTCGTATGGCCACTGAGCGACCGCGCTTTTGCACTCGGCGGCTCACGTTACCTGCAGTCTTGGAGAGGGAGGAGTGAGCGGAGGGGTGTCACCAAATCCTACACACTGTCCCTTTAAGGTCCCTTTCAGGAGGACTGGAGCGCTCAGGAGTCTGTGTGTGCGACAGGTTAACAAGAAACATCTCTGTATCTGCAGGATCAGACAGAGATCCGGACAAAAGAGTTTCCACCTTCAGCTGTAATCACACACACACACACACACACACACACACACACACACACACACACACACACACACACACACACACACACACACACAGGGTGTGGATAACGTCTGCATGTGTGTGGGTGCATTGTTGTCCTTCAACTCATCATGAAGTGTCACAAATAGCCCAAAAGCTTCAGTCTGCATGTAAAAGCAAAGCTAGTGGAGAGTTCTGCTCCGTCCCCCTGAGAGGTGGGAGGAGGTCGGGGGGGGGGGGGGGGTGGGGGGGGGATGACGCAGCTGAGGAGGGGGAGGGAGGGAGGAATGGATGGAGCAGAATCCTGAACGAGGAGGAGGAGGTGGAGAGAGGACGCGTGGGCAGACTGCGTGGGAAGGAGATGCTGCATAATCAGCTTTCTAGGGTTTTCTCCTGTTCTCTGTACTTTCTTCGCCGTCTTTTTCCCCTCTCGACTCTGCCAGCCCCGTTCTGCGTCTTCCTCTTTCTCCTGTTCTTCATCTGTCTGTCACTGTCTTCATTTTCACTCTCTTTTTTTTCCCATGACTCATTTAGCAGCACAAGCTTATAGGCGCTTTAATAGAGTCTCCCAATCCTCGATTTATTTGCGAAAGAATAAAACAAATCCTCCCTCTATCACGATCCATCTGCACGCACAGATGCCACATATCTAATGGCATCATTACCGTTGTTCATTAAACTGCCTTTCGCTCCTATTTCAGGCATCACGAGTTGAACGTAATAACTTGGCTCTGCGCTATTTCCCTGAGCAATTCACAAAACACCACAGTAGTAAAACCCTCTTTTCTTTTAGCTTCATGTTCTGTCTAACACACAGCTGAGGTCTGTTCAGTTGACATTATTTCACACTTATCAGCATTTGACATCACATTTATTTAGCCGCACATAACAAGTGAGAAATAGAATAGCCGCCTAATCGTGAGCTGAGAGGAACCCGGTGAGTCACAGGCATTTCTCGCTCATTCGACGCCGCCTGGAGCTGCTCCATTAAAAGGAAATCTGGTCGGAGGTGGTTAATGCGTGGGTGGAGGGGGAATGAGGGAGCAGGTGGTGGTGGTGGTGGGGAGGGAGGGAGGGAGGGAGGGAGAGGGTTTTCCTCTCTGAAACATCCCTGACTACATCCGTCTTGTGTTGGAGGCAGAGCAGGAGGGGAGGTGGAGGGAATTGCAAATATGTGTTCATTCATGTGTGGAGGGTAGACCTTGAACGTGCGATGTGTGGGCGGGTGTGTGACGCAAGGGCACGAAACAGGGAACACCATCACCATCATCTCAATTTGTGGTTCTAGACGGTGTGAGCAACAGTTTGGTTTGTGAATGAACCGAATACGATACTGAGTGACGTAACCCAGCTGTAACAAACCATGACAGCTGAGGCATCCCTCAACATCTGTATTTGTGGGATTTTTGTTTTGTTTTTGTGGCTTGTCTTTCTCTGTAAGACTTCCCCAGTCGCTAAAGAGCCACTATGGTTTTCATACTGACATGAAAAAGCAGTTACAAAGCGGGAAAGCAGAATAAGAAGTGGAAGCATCCTCTACGCACGCAACTTCAATCCCCGGAGCCGAAGTCCTGAGATCACATCCGAGCTAGCTTCTGTAATTCTGAGCAGTTTGTCATTCAGCATTTATTTAATCTGTCACTATGCATATTGAAAACCTGGCATGCACAACAGTACTGACCTGACTTAAGGCAAAAATTGACCAGCATGACAGTGCAGATACTCCGGTCACCGTAACATAGTTTTGTCCATATTATTCAGATTCACCTAAAGACTGTCCTGCTGTTATAACAGACATAAACTGTGTAAAATGTGGACGTAGCCTCCGTGACGTCACCCATAGGTTACAAAGAGCAAAAGTGAAGCTCAAAGAGGGTGGTTCTGGCCGTCGCCATCTTGGTTTTCTGGAACCAGAAGTGACCACATCTGGAGGCAGGCTGTTCTCATACAGCGTTTGTAGCCATGAAAATGAATACACTGTAATTCGTAGATATTCAACAAAATCAATTTGTATGTAAGTATAAAGACGGCAAAAAACTATACAAGACGGGAGGATAGGTCAAACAAAAATGAATCTTTGACCGAGTAAACGGCTGTTCGTGCCCGTGTGAATCAAGAAGTTAATGTTGATTTATTTGTCATGTAACTTTCTTACTTCAGTCCACTTCCGGAGTTATTTTAACCCAAACCACGATCTTTTTTCTGAAAAACCAAGTCGTTTTGTTCCCTAAACCTAGCTTAGTTGTTTCCTGTAAAGACGAAAGTTTATTTTGAAATATCATACGAACCGTTGTATGAGGATACTTTTTGAAAGGGTGGAGCTGGGGAAGAGTGAGGCTTCGTGGGAGACGGTCCCGATCCGTGATTCTCGTTAATAACTGTGCTATCGATTGAGATGCTAATTTCGGCAAGCCACAATCATGCTTGTTTGTACGACCTACCGGAAAAACAAGGTACAACTCAAGTCATGTTCCGTCAGATCAGTGTATTATAATTTAGAAAAACACTCGATGGGCAATGTCCGGTACCAAAATCCCGTTGGAAACTGATTGCGGCGCAGATGTCAACCAGACCATCATCTAACACCCACATATTGGCCAGCAGGACGTGACAATTAACCGCACAGCAAGTCCTATTGTGTCCGAAATTGCTTAAAACATTCTCCAAAAGGCACCAACACAGCACAGAGGTAAAGTCGGGCATTTTAACGTTAGAGCCAGCCTCAAGTGGCCACTAGAGGAACTGCAGGTTTTGGTTTCATTGTTTTCTCTCCGGAGTTTGCCGCTTGGTTTGAACTCACCACGAACAATCAAACTCACCCCTGGACTCATCTCCTTTATCGAGCCTTCACATTTAACACACAACGGTCCAAGCATGATGGGAAATGGTGTTAACAATACAAAACATGGATACGTTACGCTGGATTTTCCACACTGCACAGCCGTTGACGTACCCTCACACTGTGAAGGAACCCCCTCTGCAAAGTCAGCATTGGCTCACAGTTGAGGTGTCCTGCTCAGCGATTGGCTGACGGACAAAGACGGGTGACGGAGGAAAGGCACAGGATGATGCAAAAGAGTGAAACAAACACAGAGGAGAGTCTGAGACTCCCCCCTTTCCCCCAGCCGGTTCACTCTGCAGTCCGTCAGTGTGAAGCGCACAGTGATGTGTATTAAATCAGTAGACGGACAGGGATTTCACAGAAGACAATAGATTTGATGTTATGAAAATCGAGTTCTTCAAAGTAAATAAATGAAATGATGTAGCTTGAGGCAGAAACAGAGTGCAGACTGTTCGACTAAACATTACGCCTCCTCCTTATTGCTTTGTCTGGTTGTTCTTCTTCATTGATTTTAAGGAATATTAAATAATCATTCTTTGACAATTGTAATTAATAACTCCAGTATTTTGGTCAGGATAATAATACACTCACATGTGCATGCATGCATAGTAAGAGCCAATTCATCATATTTATATTGGGTACAATAGTTTGTGTTGGCATGGCATATTACATAACCTTTTGTATTATCCAAGTTTGTATTAAGTTTTAGTCAATAGTGCCATAATGCAGTTTTTTCTGCGCACATGGCCAAAAAAAGGGTTCAGGTTTGGATCGCAAACAAGCTTTTCACAGTGTTTAGCTTGTGGTGACGTCGTCTGACAGAGTGATAACCAATGTATTCCATTTGGAACATCAAGTCGCTAGCGGACCGGACGAGATGTAACTTTGTCACGTTGTAGTGGATCTTAAACAAATCCTGGTTCAAGTTTTCCCTGGCTCCTGTGAGTAAATCGGGTCTTCACAAAAAGGTTTTAAAATAACTTGAACACGAGTCAGAACTCGGAGTCCTTGCAGACTAAGTGACCTGTGAACTGGGAGCGTGGTAAACCTTCACCACACATGTGTGGGAGACTTTGCTCTCTGCATCAGGAGCAGCAGTCTCCATCTCGTCTACCAACACTCGCTTCAACATGACTTTGATAAATTGTCTGTATCATAGTACATCTGAATTTCCCTCCGGGCTCTCTTCTAGACTTTGGCCCCGCAGTTCAAGGCTACAGGCCAGTCCCATAGATTATAAAAGGTGCGAAGAAGAAGACAGACCCTTTGTAGATTACCGGCTGGATTTGGCTTTTCTTTCCAATTAATCTGGAGGAGGTGATAAGGGGAGGCAAGAAATCAATACGAGCCTAAGCAACAGAGAAAAAATGAAATGAGATTCACGAGGGAGCCTTATCTGCGATCCGTTCCCATGCCTCGATTAACGACCATCCCCTTGAAATAAAGCGAGTTAGAAACACTTTTAGCTTCATTCATTTATTCACAGATTGGAAAACAACCCTAAAATAACACCTTTTTTTTTTGATAATTTGGTCCCTCAAGGCTCAATTGATTTGGATCAACAAAAGCAAAGTCATTAAGAAAGCTCATCTTTTTTTTTTTTTCTTCCTTTGAGAAATTCAGCGGTTTACTAACAAGCAAGGAATACAGAAATACTACTTTAAAAGGGATAAATCTCACAAAATCTCATCACAGCATCCGAGCACGACTCTTAAAAGTACAAAAACCTCTCGTCGTACCAGCATTTCGACTTCTGCATTTTAACAAATGAGCAGCAACTATGCATCATTTTTGCACCGCAATTCTGAGAAAACATGAAGATTTTGCACTAAAATGTGAACTCTCATGCAGACCTACACACAGCTATGCATCAATGCATTTGACAGGCTACATGGTTCGTACGCAAACACCATTATTTTTACCACAGTGTCCCCCGTTGTACAGCATCTGTCTAAACCTAAAAGAGGACGTCCATTTAGTCTAGCTCTTGTGACATTGTGCTTGTATACACAGCAAAGTTTAATCTTTGTACACACGTACGGAAACGCAACCTTTTGTGGCAATTTTCCTTTAGGTTGTTGCTGTCGTCATCTCGTACACTGACTCAAGACGTTTGATCTGTGGGGAACGCAGCCGTCTTCCCTTTTCTCCAGCCCTGTCAGCATTTGCAGAGTAATTAGTGTCATCGGGGACGCGTCAGTTCCATCATAACTGAGAGGGGAGGATTTAATCTCCTTTCTGCTGATTATCGCCGTCTTAAAAAGAAAAAGCCGAGCACATAGTGTTTCTTCACGATGGATTGTTGTGATTGGGGCCTGTGTGAAAGAAAGGACAACAAAGAAATAGAAATACAGAACGCTTCCTTCTCTACTCCTTATTTGAGTTCACCCCCTTTTATCTCATGTCCTTGAACGCAGCATCTGCACTTATCCACAAGAAGAGACTGCTGTCACGCTATGGAGAGAGATATCTAATCTGGGAAGTCATCATCACACCCAAACAAAGAGAGGAGGATAACGTTCGTTAACCCCCTTCATTTCCTATTCAGGGCTTTCAATTTACTGCGAGGCAATAGGCTCAAAAGGAGGCGGATAGGGGGACGGGGGATGAAAGGCGGAAATCCTTCTCCTCACGATTAATATTCAACACCATCTCGTGCAGTGGCTTCCCTCACTGCACGTGGGAGAGACGGAAAAGCCCAACAGCCCCTCTGAGAATGAGACCTCATGAGCGTGACTGGGTTACAATCAACCGGCTGCTGCCGACGACGTATGAAGCAGAGATCTGCGAGCAGAAAAATGTAATTCTGTCTTTCTTCACCCACGGGACATAATCTGCTGTCCGGGTTTCGTTTGAATGGCAGCAACGGTTTGTTTGAAGCCGAAGAGGCAAAAAAAAAAATAAGTGGGCTTAACTACAAACAACGTCTTTGTTCGGTCTGGTTGTATAAGCCGACAGGAAGCGAAGCCCTCGGCCGCCCCGAGGGAGGCATCTCCTGCACTGTCAACTTTCTCAGGAGACGGAGAGGAAGAGGAGAATGTCAGATGCGGACAAAATAAAGCCCGTTCTCAGAGCCCTCATGCACCAGAAAGCATGCCTCTCTTCTGAATACAATAAACACCAAACGTCTGTGAGGGCAGTCATCTCATCTCATAGCTTTAATGTCACTGCCCACCTCATGTGCTGTGAACTTGTGCCCAGGACTGAGTGTGTTCCGCCTATGAGGTCAGAGGTCAATGTCGGTGGTGCCCGGAGTACAAAGGGTCGTAGTTTATGGAGATTATCGTCATATGTGACTGATGAAGAGTCATGACACCAGAGTGGCTGCCTGGTCTGTTAGTTCTGAACCGGCCCTCTTCAAACCTGCCACACTCCCACATTTCATTGTCATTTCAGCAATGCAGACGTACAAAAATATTTTTTTTTAAACTCGTAAAACAAGCTAATTAAAACCAAACAACATAGTTGTCACACAGCTGAGAAGCATTTTTCAGTCGAATAAAAACAACAAACGACCGGTCAGACACTCAATGAGGACAATCAAAGGACATCTTCCTTTTTAAGAGATCACATGATTATAACTTTTCTGGCCTTCGCTAACCGCTTCATTCATGTCCCAACGATCTCAACCGGTGGTTCCCAACCTTTTTGGCTTGTGGCCCCTTCAAATCGAGTCCTAAAACCCAGAAATGAGTCAGCATTTTGGCGCTCTGCGTTGTTCCCTCGTCTCTCGTCGAATAATGTTTTGTTTTTTTGTCAGATGCCTGAAATAAGGTATGTGGTGAACACAAGCTTAAGAGATTTAGACGTTTTGTTCTGCGATATAAAATGCTTCAGTAAATATCCCTCTCAGGAATTTTAACGCTTTTATGCCGAATGCAGCAACACTCTCTTAATTGTAGCATCAAAGAGCAACTTCTAAGCAATTTAGAAGCTGAACGCACGCAATATATCGTCCATGGTGTTTTTATTGTCTAAATCAGGATCAATGGACCAATAATATTTATTTTGCCCAGAAATTTTACAATAATAATTTAATTATTATTCCATTATTCAAACTGGAGAGCAGGGACAGGAAGGCAGAGATGGACATAGACTACAGGCACAGAAACAATTAATGAGGAAACAATTATTACAAAAAGCAGATCATTTTTTGATATGTTAGCTCTGTTGGTCTATTATCTTGCATTGGATCTTTCTTCCTCAATGAAAAATGCAAAATGGCAACATTGAACAGCTTTGTAACGGCACGAGGAGAGGCTAGCTGCGTTTCGAGTGGACCAGCTGTACGTAAGATGATTCAAGAGCATTGAAGCTGCACACAGAGAGACGATACAGCCGAGGCGAGACAAATCGAACAGAAAGGAAAGTGTGCATCAGCAGGAGTGAGGGTGACGAGGAGGACGGCTGGAGCCCTGCTACACTGGGCTGTGGTCCGGAGAGGCGCGTGCGGCCGTCACCGTCACGCACTCAGCGTCTGTGTTCTTGGTCCTGCGGAGGCCCGTGTACAGCCTGTCATCCAGGTTAGCAGTCAGTTTGTCTGCGAGCTCTGCCGTGATGGTCTGAGGGCCATAGCCCGAGGAGTCGGGCGGCCGAGGGGGCGAGCGCTCGTCCGGGGGCTCGGGAGGGAGTGCAGGTTGTCTGCTGTCCTCCTGAGGGTCGAGGTGCTCACCGGAGGGATGAAGATGGAGTGGGGAAGAAGAGGCGTTGTCCTCAGCGTCTCCGACAGAGACACCCTGCTCCCCGTCCCCGCCCCCGGTCTTAGTGGTGGTTGGCTTTACCTTTGGAGTGTCGGGAGTGCTGCCGGTCCCCTCGCTGGTCTCCTCGTCGGGAGCGCTGACGATGCGGGGGAGTGTGCTGTGGTAGCTTGTGTCCAGCGGGTAGTTCACACTCTCACCCCTCCTGAGCGGGGCCCGGAGTCGGTCGAAAGAGGTCTGGAAGTGCCTGACACCCGGGTCGCTCCACTGCTTTTGGCGCTGCCACTGCTTGCGGAGGTGGATTCGGGACCGGTGCTTCTTCAGCGGCGACTCCTGCTGGTCGAACTGAGGGTCGTGGCGGAGAAACTCGTGGAAGAGGGCGTCCGTCTTCTCGTCGATGCTGTAGTCTCGCCGGTGCAGAGCCGGCGGTTGAGGCGAAGGCTGCGCGGCCTCTCGAGGTGTGAGCATCTGACCGTATGGGACCCAGCTCCGGGAACCAGCAGCTGTTTCTATGGAAACGCCTCCGCTGGCGCCCAACAGCAACTCGTCCTCCAGCTCCTCCTCAAGGAAATGAGACTCAAAGCTCTCGATAGTGCCGGTTCGCCCCGCGTTGGTAAAGTGGTGCCGTTTTTCGTGGGCAGTTCTGTCCTTAGGGCTGCCGCTCCCAAACAGTCGCAGGTCTTCTGGACCGCGAGATGGAGCGTCTATCGACGCGTAGCCGCTGTCCATCTGCAGCAATTTACGAGTCCCCGTTTCTGCGTCGCTGCCCCCTCGCTCTGATTCAGTGCTTTCCTGTTTCCTCTTTCTTCCCTCCTTCGCCCGCAACCGCTCATCCATATGCATCGAAATGTCCTTGTCATCCTCTCCACCCTCTGCCTCGTCCCCTAAATCCTGGGACTGGTAGCTGGGGAGCCCTCCTCTTTCCGTCTCCGTGCGCCCGCCCAGCGAACACACACTCTCAGCATCACTGCAGACGGAGTTCCTGTCATTGTTGCTGCTCTGGTCAGAGGCGGCGTATTGTTCCAGTGTCGCGCGAAGGGTCCATAGGTCTTGGTAAAGTGTCTGGGGGTCCTGGGGATCTGGGGGATCTGCACCTTCCCTTCTTGCCAGGGAGAGTGCTTCGTCTTGGGGATCAGGGGACAGGCCAATCACCCCTGGTCCTCCATGGCTGCAGCTGGGCTCCACCATCACCTCTACCTCTACCCTGTAGCGTGCACACAGGTGTGGCGAGAAGAGATCAAAAAAAAAAAATAATAATAGTTAGGAGAGAAGGAAGGGGAGAAACACACGGACACGCAAAAACAAGCATCAGTGTCAGAGCATTTACCTGAATAACACATTCATCACATGACTGTGTTCACACCGCACAGAATGGTTTTCATGACTTGCAATGGCTGGTGTTGCATGTCCTTAAACTGAACTCAGCTGAATACTGATGCCATGCGGGCTTGAAAATTGCCAGAAACCCCCTGCTTTCATCAGCAAATCTAAAGCACACACACAGCGCTGTAAGAAACAACTAGAGTGGTATCAGCAGAAGCACTGCGGCTTCCAGGAAATTGCTTTTCAGCAACAAAATCTGCAAACATACACAAGAAATATTGATTCTGTTTAATCGAATCGTCAGAGATGTAAATACTACTACGGGAGATTGGTTATTTTTGTTTATAACCTCATATTGGGCGGAATCTGCGTTGCTATAATTGCAAACTTAAAACAACAAAAGCCTCAGTGACCCTTGCCCTTTTGCGGACATCATGACATTATCAGACCATGTCAGCGATGGAATGGTTTCCTATGCCAGAATAAACTCTGCGTCCCGATTCTCCACTTCACTCTCCAAATCATAAGTGCACTCAGGGAATCCCCCCACATCTGGCTCCGAATCGTGAAAGTGGTTCTTGTTTACAGCGATCTCATTACATGCAAATCAGCCTGTGGTTAAATCGTGTTTATTTACACAGACGTTACATAGCATGTTGTGTTTTGATTTGATCAAATGGGATAGAAAAGAGGACCGCTTTAAAGCATCCTTTTCTATGTTGTTCAATGATTTACAGATTACTTTTAAATGTGATTGTATCCCTGCTCATCTGGCAAGTTAACACAACCACTTTGAGTTTTTTTTATGTCATAAAATCTCACTTTTATCTTCAAGAAATGTGGTGAAAAACTGGGACTTTAGAGCCGTATCTTACTGGATAACATTACCATACGTTTTCTAGCTACAGTAAAGAAAAAATGAGTGCAAGGCAGCAAAGCAGTGGACGAAATGAATGGCAAGGGAATTAAAGATACCTGCCGAGGGAGGGGGGTGGGGTGGAAGGAGGCGAGAGGAGGCGTGCCGATGGGTGGCTGGGACAGTAGGCCATGTCCTGGGTGCGGGCGAAGTACTGGATGAGGTCTATGTGGCGGGCGTCGTTGTCGTCCTGGTCCATGCTCTCGCTCGCGGCTCGCTGCCGCTGGAACTGCCTCCTCGTCGGAGAGCCTGGCTCGCAAACAGACACGGGGAGGGAGCAGTGAGTTGCACACGTTGCGTTAGCAGCAGGCAGGACTGACGAGACACTTAATTCAGGAGGAGGCTTCCGTCAACTGTTGAGGTTTCTGAGGGGATTTAGTGATCTTTTTACTCGGCCCCTCGGTAGGATCGGAGGACTGAGCTTATGGGAAGTGCAGGGAGAAGAGGCGGGGAGGGTTTGCTCACGGGCTCAGAGTGACCATCTGTCTACGCGTGTGTGTCTGTGTGTATTTACGAGTCTTAGCAGCCAAAAAGGCGTCTCACAGTTGGTTGCTGGAGCCGCGAGGGAACATTGACAGAAACACGAAATAAATAGAAGAAAATATATCTTAGAAAGAAACTGCCAAGTGTGCAACTTTTCTTTTCTCAGTTATGAGAACCACACAGAATTGTCACACCGTCCCTGCTGCATTGGCACAGAGTGTTTCTCAAGATATGAATGTCTATCTGATCCATTTGTAAATCAAGGATCCATTACCTCTGGTGTCCAGACTGGAGGCTCTCTGGCTGCTGTCCAGCTTCCATTTCTTGATCTTGAAGTAGGGACTGGCCCCCTCCAGGCTAGCATGGCGCCGCAGTTTAGTGAAGAACTGCAGCACGGGCCCCTGGCTTCCTGCGCCGCCGCCAGCATGAGGGGCACCGCCGCTCCTCGCCGCGGCCCCTTCTCCGACACTGATGCTGCCGCCTCTGCCCCGGGGCCCCGCTCCCATCATCTCGATCTGAGAGAGAGAGAGAGGGAGAGAGAGAGGGGGAGAGAGAGAGAGAGAGAGAGAGAGAGAGAGAGAGGGAGAGAGAGAGAGAGAGAGCGACCTGGTCAGAAAGAAAACCTGCCAAGACTGGTGGTGTGTGTTCAATCCCTTCTGACAGTGATGTTCCACACAGGCTTCCATGTTTACCCATCAACCATCACTCTTGTTGGTCCTCCCTCAGGCTCCATGACCCTCTGAAGTAATTATGTATGACTCACTGGTTGACTGGCTGCTCGAATAGCCGTTTGGTGTACTGAGTGACCATCTTGAGAAGATGCATCACTCTACAAATGATTAGCTCAACACACTTCTTACACACTGCATTTTTCCAAAACACAAAACTCTTACAGGTCATTTGTATGCACACTCACAGTAGCTGTGCACTGTTTAAAATGTTTTTCACGCAGAGAATCACTGTGTGGCACGCCAAACTTCAGGAATATATTCATCGTCACTGTTACTTGGTGCTGGATATTTGACAGCAGTTGGAGGCGACTTACAGAGCTGGAGATTGGCTCCTTCGTGCCGAGAGCAATGGTGTTCCCACTGAAGCTGGTGTTCACCACAGAGTTGAGAGCGTCTCCAGGGAGGGCACAACTGGGATTGACACTCAGGCTGGTCAACGCTGTTTGCGGTAGAGGGCACAGCATCGGCTGAAGAGAAGCACACGTCAATAATAAAAGATCGCTTTTGAGTCAGCTGTTGAACACGCCTGTTATTCAGACGACAACAAACACAGCCAAGCAAGGTAGCGCCGCTTCCACAGTTTGTTTCCATGTTCACGTGAAAGCTATGAATGAACATCACGTCTTTTCTTTTTGTCCTTTCTCCAGCGGTCAGCTTTGCAACAGCGATTGAACATCTGAATGGAAAATCAATGTGCACAGCCTGTTGAAATGAGCAGGCAGAGAGATCCCTGCGTTTGATTGATGCATGTTCTTGCCCTGACTTTCTAATTAACGTCAGTCAAGACAATCGATGCATCGGGACTAAAAGCAGGTTCGAGGCCCTCACCTGGAAGATGGAAAGGGCCGACTTGGCGACGGGGCGCGCCGTCATGGTGATGCTGTTCTCGGCCGAGTCGCACTCGTGGATCGTGACTATCTTGAGGCCCGGGGGAGGGATGTGGAGGTGTGTGAGCCGGGCGTTCTTCAGGTGGTGAAAGTCGCCCTCGGTCAGAGTGTACCTGGAGAGAACGACATCGAGTTGCAGGGGAAATATCACGCTCAATTTCCTTCCTTCCTTGTGATTGACAGGCCGCTACCTCAGTCGTATACCGTCTCTACGTCTCTCATCCGCAGTCCAAATATGGTCACTTCAGTTCACCGACTAAAAAAACCAAGATGGCGACGGCCAAAATGCCGAACCTGAGGCTTCAAAACCGCAGTAAACAAACCAATAGGTGATGTCACGTCTCTTTAAGCGACCCCTCCCGAAAAAGTCTGCTCTTATTGATCAGTGCGTTCAGGTTCCTTGGAAGTCCCGACGGCTCGTTTAAAGCACAGTTTCTTCATACGAACTGTGTTCTCCGTGGATGGAGAGTTTTGATACTTTCACAGCATCTATATAGAACCTAGAGCTGCTCTATCAAAAATAAATAAAAGGTAAAAAAAACATATAGAAATCTCACTTTCTACAATATGTCCGCTTTAAATCCAAAGCACTAAAATCCTCTCACGGTGAGAAACAAGTCGCATTCACTCTGGATAAGTTTAAAACCATGACGCTTATCCTTAAGCATATATATATATATATATATATATAAGAAGCATATATGGGAAATGTCTGACCGCAGACCCATCAGAGTTGCACTGGATTCTGCATTTAGCCTCACAGAATAATTCCTTTTGAAGTGTTTGCACATCAGGCTCCCGGCTTTAAGAGAAAAGCAGGGCAGTGAAATAACGAGAAGGGGTGAGAGCTCTTTGTGTCGACAGCAGCCTTAATGCGTTGTTAACCCTTAACTACCACAGAAGAGAGACGGACACAGTTAAATGTGTGAATCCTTTGATCACAGAGAGGTAAAGTAAAGCTGGAGTGCACGGACGTTCATGTGAATAAAAAGCATTTTTCTAAGTGTGTGCCTCTGTGCTCGCTGGCTCTCTAACCTGCGGCCCTTCTCCTTCTCCTGCGCCTTCTTGCCGTGATCGAAGAGCGCAGCCTCGTTGAAGGAGACGCGACGGCCCATGGTGCCCGTGGAGAGGAAGCGCTCGGTCTCCTGGTTGTGAGCGCTGGCCATCGACAGGCAGTCGGACTCATCCACCCTGATGGTGATTTCTACCAGAGACCCAAGAGGAGAGAGAGAGAGAGGGAGGTTATTGTTGTTAGTGACACGCAGTGGCGGCTGGTCAATAGAGGGCCATGGGGCATGGCCCCACCATGAGCCACACAAAAATAAATAAATAAATTATAATAATCATAAATGATACAAATTGTCAATATTTGTGTTTTTGAACTATGGAATGTACCCAGTAATGTGTGTAAAATATGACATCTGCAGAAAAGATATGCTTTTCCTGCTCGTGCTCTCCGCCTGTGTGCTCTCTGCTCGTGCTCTCTGTCTGTGTGCACGACACTCTGAGAACGCGCAGCTTGGGGGGCCTGATCGTTTTGGCCCAAAAGAGGCGGGTCTATGAAGCAGTTTAGCCAATTGCTGATTCAAGATATAAATGAGTGACATACAATTTAGCCAATCAGCGCCCTCAAATAGATTCAGCTTGGGGCCAGAACGATCAGACCCCCTCGCTGCGCGTTCTCGTCAGGAGAAGTCTCTACAGGCGCCAGCGCGAGCACTCCTCCTCCAAGACCCGTTTGAGAGGAGAACTTTGAGGAGATTCTGCAGCCAAAGAGCTGATATCAGATCAGCCTGACCTCACAATCAGACAGCAGACTCGCGGGAAAGGGAAGCAGTACATGCGAAGCTTCACTACTAGCTGTACACCAGACAGGTTTGGCTAGCTGCATGACGTCATGCTAATCATTTATTTAGCTTTTTAAAACAATGGGGACGGATCCAGCACGGACAGTTACGGGAGTGAGAGATGAGGAGTTAAGGAAACATGAGAACACCAGGGTAGGGAGTGAGGGATGAGGAGGTAAGGAAACATGAGAACACCAGGACACACATGAGAACTCTGTCAAGCTACATATTAGACAAAGTGAACATCTTTTCTTCTACATAGTTGTCCTCAGTCTCATCTGCTTAACTTGGTCATGGAGGCATCAACATGTAATAGAGATGTTAAATTAACAGTGAAAACTCATCATAGCTTAATTTAACATCAGTATTCATAATTACACTTAATGTTTACTTCTCCTGATCTTTACCTCCTATAACAAGGTCCATAGGGCATCTCAATAAATGAACATGTTATATTATATTATATAAGTGTTATTTACTGATTGTTTTCGTGTTGGAATACATGTTAAATATTTAACTGCCAAGTAATAATGCGTTTGATACTTATATATTTTTTGCATTAAATCATACTGGGATGTTTGCTGAAATTGATAGGATGGCCCTACCTAGAACATGTTCCACCAGCCGCCACTGGTGACACGGCTCTGACAATGTTGGTCAATCTGCTCCGGAATGAAATATCTCAACAACATTCATGGTCCCCAGAGGATGAAGCCTACCGACTGTGACAATCTCCTGACTTTTCACTCATTCGGTAGAATACAGAATACTAACAAACGACCAAAAACCCACAAAACTGCACCTTGTGTTTGGTGCCAGTTCTACTTAGTCATCAAAACTAGGTATGAAATGTGTAAATCCAGAATGTAAACTAAGCAGAGCTCTGTTGCCCAATTAAAAACGAATCGTTGTCTCGTAAATCCAGGTGTAAAGCAAAATGAAAGAGTTTAATCTATATGGAGATGTTTGCTTTGGAGTTTAAAGTTTTGGTGCAGCAGAATTAAATTTAATCTGGTTTTAGAGTAAAAAACAAAAGGCTTAAATGTAATCTTTCTTAATTGTAATTTAGTTCTCGATGTTTTGTGCCACATGATTTAAAATTACACCATGATTTCAAAATAATCTTTGGTGCTACCAAGCTCTACTATTGTTTTTCCACATTTTGTATCCTAATCGGTGATGATTTATCGAATATATTATAGGATTACCATCGCTCTTCTAAAGTCTGTTGTAACTGTGGTTCTTCACCCATCTCTTTCAACTGTTTTTCAAACCCCCCCTCCCCCCAAAAAAAGATTTTAAAAAGTCAGCAGTGAAGCATCTGACGTTCAGACACCTCTGTGGAGGGCCAGGATGGTAATATGGCAAACTGCTGACTGAAAACAAAAAGCAAGTTTGGTGCCAAACTGATGCTTCGGTTTCATAAATCATTTTGCATCCGAGACAGTCGCTTGTCCGAAAATGTCAAAATGCATTGCAGGAGTGGCACAGCTACTTAACCTAATTGGGTCGAGATCACAATTTTTTTTAATGGAGAAGACGTGACACATTTGTGCTGACGCGCTAAAAATATCCCCACTTCCATCAATCCAATCCCTCCATCTCCCAGCCTGCCCGTCTGCATGACTCCTCCCTCGCTCGGCTACTTGCCTCCTCATGTGTTCCCTGTCCCCCGCTCCCTCTTTGTCCATTTCTCTCTTACCATGGGTGGGCTGGGACTCCTCCACGTAGGTGGTGTTGGTTTTCTCGGGGTCATCGCTGGCGCTGAGGCACACAGAAACATTCAGATCAATGCTGTGACACGATTACCCCCAGAGGTCCGTCGTTCATCTGTTGAAGCCCCTCGGACGGTACAAGGCTTCACGATCAGCTGCGTTACTGTTTGACCGCTCTGTTTTGTGTTTAATAAAAACCCAAATCATATGACTTGACGTCCACCACGCTGTTTTGTCCAAACGTCTGCCTGCCTGGCTGTATAATCAGCGAGGACCCAAATCATTGCCGGTAACTTGATCACCCTCGGGGCCACGGGAGCTCTTGGATTGATAAAGCATGGTGCTTTATTGAATTGCACGCTTCCACTCATCTTTAAGGGCACAGAGAGAAAAAAAAGACACCAAAAAGGTCACATTGTTTCGAGGACGAAGCTCGTCCACTTCTTTTCGTATCTTCTGTAAACCCTCCGCGTTTCAACTTGTTTACGCCGATTCATACAAGTTTATTCATGCACAGAATTTACACTATGAAGAAACTGAAAGCTCCTCCCAGGTATTTCTCTCTCCATCTGATTTCTTTGTGCAGAGATATGAGTTGCATGTGTGTGTACGTGTGTGCTTGTGAGTGAGTGTGTGTGTATGTGTGTGCTTGTGAGTGAGTGTGTGTGTGTGTGTACGTGTGTGTGGGTGTGAATTGACTTGAGGCATTTTTCCGTCCACCCAGATCTGTGCTTCTTCTTGTCTTTCATTTCCTCTGTGGCTCCCGCTTCCTCACGCTGTGTGAGTGTGAGTGTGCGTGTGCGTGTGTGTGCGTGTGTGTGTGTGTGTGTGTGTGTGTGTGTGTGTGTGTGTGTGTGTATTCCCGTGCACACACAGGGCTGGGTACCAATGCGAGATTAATCAACGCCGATGGCTGCTATGAAATCTCATTACACTCATCATTTGTACCGGTCTGCCCGACTCTCCCCTGCAAGCCTCGCCTTGCCTCCGTGCTCTCTGCTTATCTGCATCTAGCTGGTGCGCTCTCATATATTCAAGTGTACTTGATGATTGGTGCTGCTGTGGAGCGGGACAAAGCGTCCTGGAGGGGCATGTTGCTGCTGAATAAACACAGATGAATCGCTTATAGACGAGCGTGAAAGTTGTGTGCGTGTAGGGTCCTGACACTCAAACAGCTGACATGTCTCGTGAGTGAATGCACTACGTTGTCCTGCAGTAACATGCGTCTCTTTGGGGTTCCATCATGTTTTCTACAACCTACTGCAATACAGCGTTAGATGCTTTACTTTGTTTCATGGATCACTGCATTGTCTGTTGTTGGAATCATACTGAAGATGGGTTTGGGAGCAGACCGGATGATTCCACAGGAGGCTGTTAGCTTTGTTTTCAACTGAAAGAGCCTCATCTGTTATGCAGGTTTACAGTCCTGTCTCCGAACAATTACGTTGATGTACAACAGAACTGCATTGGGAATGACATTTCCAGGGAAACCTATTTTGGCGTAGATGCTCACGGTAAGGCGTCTTTTCTTTTGCAACGCACCTGGCAAAGCATGGCCCTCCTCGACAGCAGCGACGGTAGGCGATGAGGAAGACGGTGATGAAGACCACTGTTCCTACCAGGAAGACGGAGAGGATCACCAGGAGGAGCACGGAGCCATCCTGCTGCTCCTCGGCCACGAAAGGGATCTCCTGGGAGACACAGAGGAGGGCAGAGATGGACACAGAGATTATTAGAGACACCCGTTCACCTGCAGTGAAAATAGGTCGACATAATGTAGCTTCAGTGCACGGGGCCGACAGGTCTGTTAACTGGTTATTGTACAAATCTGATTCACGAGTAGGCAGAGAGGGGAAGTGAAGTAGATCTAACGGGAGGAGAGGTGGGTGACCTCCTGTGCTTTAAAAGGGAGAGCGCAAGTAAAGCAAAAAGCTTCCCACATAAGCATCAACTGATGTCCTCTCTGAGCTGAGGGAGAGAGGTAGAAGCATGTTTAAACTCAACCACAATAGCCTCGAATTTGAATTCTGACACAATGAGTTCGTCGCGCTAAATCTGCCGCTTTCCGTTTGAACGGATTTGAACTGAAACGCCGTCTGTAGTCAAATTTCCCACTCGGAAAGTCGGGCGGACCCAACCGACCCCGTCCACAAAATCCAAGATGGCTGCTCCGCCCATCAACAGTTGACTGTTTACCTGTGAACTTGTTTTCTGTCTTACATGTGTCTCATTAAATACATTCTGTGGTGTTTGCACAGGAAACATACCGCCGTAATGCGTTGTCATCAACTAGTCTCGCTAACAACAGCTAACCTGGCAGGAGAATACTGTTTTCAGACTTGTACTGGAATGTAGTGAACTCATTCTCAGCTCTGACTTCCAATTTCAGTGGTAAAATGCAGCTTTAGCCCATTTATAAGATCTATATATATATATATATATATATATATATATATATATATATATATATATATATATATATATATATATATATATATATATATATATATATATATCTATCTATATCTATCTATCTATCTATCTATCTATATATCTATATCTATATATATATCTATCTATCTATATATATATATATATATATATATACACACAGTTGTATTTCAGTTTAGATTCAGAAGTCACATTTGTGTAAGACAGAGGGACATCAGCATGCCATTCATATTGTTAGCCTGTTTATTTAAGGACATTTCATGCTCACAAAGATACATTTCTCAACTCAAATCCATCTTTTCGGGTGTTTTTAATTCAAATTGAATGTTATTTTTAGTCCCTTAAATCTTCAACAAATCAGAAGAAGAGATGTCACCAAATAATTCCTACTTTTGATTTATTTGTCTATTATTGATAGAATGTGACTATGAATCATACTTTCTTTGTTAACTGATGTGGTTGATTGCACAGTCTTGTAATTTTTTTCATATAAGTTGAAACAAACGCTTTATATGTCAAATGTGTTGCGTCCCCTTGTCAACAAATGTCTGACTTAAATGAAGTTGTAAAAAACAAAACGTATGTACATGACAAAACGTCATGTAATTGGAGAAACGTCGTCCCTAAATGTGACCACCTCACTGTGCAGCTGTTCCTCCTTCCCAGTAACACCGAGCAGCTTAATAGATTGATTTAGCTGGGTGGCCGGCATAAAAGTGAATCTATAAATGCAACAGTGAGATGAATCAATAAATGCCAGAGCCATTAACCTGTCTACAGTGTACCTGAGCTACGCGAAAGCTCTCACAAGCCACACAAGCAGCACTGGTGGAGGCTCTGCAGAACCAATGATCATTGAGTTTAGTTACCACCACTTAAGCTCCCCCATAAGCAGGTGATGATGAACCCACGTCTTCCACTGATCTACCGCCTCACCAAGAACACAAATTCTGTCAATATCATCCTGTATGTGGCATAAAGCCTTCCTCCCTCGCGACAGCTGCATTACCTTGAGTCCACAGGAGTTCAGCGCTCGCAGCTAGCGGTTAGCTAGGAAGCACATTCCACTGAGTGAAAACTTAACTGGAGTTATTAAGATATGAATCTGTGAATGAGTAAATCAATAAAATGGCCAAAAGACATCGTACATGAATAACATTCAAGTATTTTTGTTTCTTAGTCATGTCAGTAATTCTTTTTTATTTAGCAAGATTTATGTTTTTATGAACAAATACGTTTCCTCTTAGCCGTATAAATAATGTGGAATTCATGTCGTTTATTGTTAAATCACCCATTTTCTTGATTTATTTATTTCCTTTAATAAGTTGAAATTTGCTTTTTAATCCAATTGTCTCATTGTTCCTTTGTGCAGATGGAGGCAGAAGAGAAATTGAAATGGTTTGAATGAAATGATCGATGGTGGGAGAGTGGGAGAGTAGAGAACAGCAGCACGCCGTGTTCTCTCATGGAGTACCATAGTGGCGTGACAGCCAACGTTATGTCAAGAAAACAGAGGACCCTACAGTGCCCATAGATCTTAAATAGCTTTTGCTGAACTCTCACCAAGTGTTGATGAGCGCTAGACGGCGACGTCACATTTCAATTTCTCTGCAAGGGGAAATTAAATCTGAGATTAGATCAGAGATTTAATTACGTCAGGTCCAGGTCAGGATGTTCTCTATTAGCCAAGTCAATCGGCCAGAAGAGAATATGAGGGGGAAGTATGGTTCCGGTGGTGAGCTGGACACAACACACACACTAACACACTAACACACACAAGCCGGTGGTGAAAGGCAGACTTACTGTGGAGTTTTCTGGTAGGATGTTCCAGACGGTAGACTCATTGCTCATGGTCCAGGCCAACTAGAGAGTCCCCCTGAGAGATCACACACACACACACACACACACACACACACACACACACAGGAAATGGCTGTTACCAGAGCTGGTCATCAAACCACAAAGTTAGCCACCAGAGATATTGCTTTTTAACTGTGTTAACAACAAATCCAGGCGTAATGTACATGTAAACATAAAACAACACTTCTCTGAATTCACAAGCATAAAGCACGGCTCTGCTGTCCATTATTGATGCCCGATGTCTTAGAACGCGCTGTATGATGTGATAGAAGACGCTTTAGAAAAGAAATCATCTCACAGTCGTGAAAAGACTGGAGCAGAAACCAAATACGAGTGTGTGTGTGTGTGTGTGTGTGTGTGTGAGAGAGAGAGTGTGTATACGGCTTGTGCGCATGTGTCGAATCCCACGGAAGATGCAAATGCCAGCATCTCGGCTGCAAATCATCACCCGTAATTCCATATCGGCCTGAAGGCTCTCTACCTACCTCCCACACACACACACACACACACACACACACACACACACAACAGAGAGAAACACCAGCTCTCACTAAACGCTGGCTCCAGCAGCTGAGTTCCACTACCGCTGCTGCTATGCGTTTGCTCCTCCACATCATAGCCATTAATACAGCTACTGCTGCACCAAACGCCCACACACGCACACACTCTCTCTCTCACACACACACACACACACACCCACTCTCTCACACACTCACACACACACACACACACACACACACGCTCTGGATAGAGCTACTCACCCAGCAGGGTAGGAGCAACATGCCAGCAGCACTCAGCGCTCCTTGCTCTCCTGCCAGTCACTGCAGCACTCAACTTCAGCACCACAACCTGTACGCTGTTGCCAAGCTGTTTGCTTCCAACCTGTGTAACTCCCTGCATCTACCGTCCACGCATGAAAAACCAACAACAACAAAAATCACAGTTATGGGAAACACGTCAGGCTGTGACCAGCATGCTTCCCTTTGCAGTGCTGTACCACATCCTGCTTTCTACCAGCCCGGCGTCTTACCCTGATGGAGGGCAGTGCGCAGCAGCAGCTCTGGGTATGTGTGTGTGTGTGTGTGTGTGTGTGTGTGTGTGTGTGTCAGGCTGTGGCTCAGGAGTCTCCTCCTCAGCTCCCTTGCTGCATCCTCAGCCCAACACCAGCCAACTAAGCCCGAGCAGCAACAGTGTTTTCACAACACCCCCCCCCCTCCATCCCCTGGCCCACCGGCCCCAAGGCGACAGTGCTGGTGACAAGCACACGGCACAACGATTTGGTTAATTAGTCAGTTTGGGTAAATAAGTTTGGCATTACATAAGTGCCTGCTGCATTCAACACGTGCACTTCAAAAAAAAAAGTATATATATTTCTATCACTGACAGGCGTCCCTGTCCAGTCTGTTTCAGTGGTGATGATGAAATACTGTAGTTCATCACAAGGAATGACACCAAACATCAGAGCATGTTCTAAAATGTCTTTCAACATTAACAAAGCTGGAGCTGCCTCACTACATTGATGAAATACAATAATACAGTTAGACAAAAAACAAAGATCATCTGTTGCTGGCTTTAATAAATATAAGGAGAAATATTCATATTTGTGAAACGTGAGCATTGTAAATCGGTGTAGCCTGCTACTTTGTTGAGAATTGCATACCATGGTGTTTCTACCCCTGAGGATTGCTCTCTTGCTTGCCCGAGCAGATGGTGAGACACGGGGTCCCAGCGGTGGATCCAGTCACGCTTAACCACATTTGCGTCTGTCTCTGCCAGCTGCATCACTGCTGTATGTGCTGTGGGTCGGTTTCGCTTTTACATGAAGTCCCATGATTACAACACCTCCGTGGAACCAAATATTATGATTGTTTGATGTTGGAACTTGTAATAACCTGTTGAAGATTGTAGGGGGAAAAACTGTTGCATAAAAGAAAACATCCCGTTTTTTATTGCTTGGTACAGCAATACCCCCCCCCCCCCCCCCCCCGGAACAAAATAATGAGCTTCGTCTCCGGCAGCTGTTTCCTCATGGAGGTTTGGCTGATACGATCGTTTGCAAAAAAAAGACAAAATCACTTCACATTGCGTGATGAAATGAAGGCGATTGTAAACTTGGATGAAAAGCAGCTCCACTCCGCGCAGCGCAGCGAGGTTAATACATATGCCATCTTGATATCTTTCACACAGGCGCTTCTGATTTTCATCAGTCCGGTGACACCGACAGAAAAAGGTAGATCACGACTTGAATAGGTTGCGCGAGGAGCAGGCATGCGACAATAAAAAAATAAAATTAAAAAAGAATAAGGTAGCACTCACCTACTCAACTGGCCGGGTCCATGCAGGGTCCGAGGTGGGCAAAGACAACAAACATGAAACTCCTCTGTGGACACTTTAATGTGGATTTTTAACGCTAAAAGTATTTATGAATGAAACCCCACTGTTTAAGACACGCCCACCACCCAGTCAGAGGCGCACCACGTGACGCGAGGAGTGAGGTAAAGCTGCGTGATTGAAGGGTTTCTCCAAATTAGCCCGATGGTCAAGTCAGTGCTTCAGTGAAGGGAAGCCCGAGTGTCTCAATGAATGTTAACTATATTTCCTGAAAACACATTTTAGCACTCTTTTTTGTTGTCTTATTTTACTGATTCATTTTGCATTAGGTATCACTCGCTTGCACGTGTGGAAAAAATGGTGAAGCACCAAGTGCAGAAGAAGTCTGTTAGTCTGTCTGTGTTTGGGGTCCTTAGTGCCATTGAAGTGGCACATAAAAGAGCAAAAACTCCCAAATTAAACGAGTGGGTCCCTATTTGTTGCCTGTGTAGCACATAACACATCACGTTGGCGCCATCTACTGGTGAAGTGAGCTCAGTAGTTTCATACACGAAAAACAATGCACATCATCTCTGCCTTCCACGTTTAGAGAAATGAGCTACTCTTCCCCAAATGTTGCTCCCATCATCGCTCTAAAACAGGGGTGGGCAATTATTTTCCCCAAGGGGCCACATGAGAAACAGGGACTGTTTGTGGAGGGCCGGACCAATATAACTCAATCCTGCTCTACATTACTCCACCTCTTTATAAAAAGCAGTACATTGTATGGTTTTGATAAGCTGCGAGTGGTAAGAGTGTATGTTATGATCAGAGGTGGAATATAACTAAGTATATTTGCTTAAGTACTTTAGCCTACTTATGTACAAATTCAAGGTACTTTACTCAAGTATTTCCATTTTATTCAACTTTGTACTTCCACTCCACTACATCTCAGAGGGAAATATTGTACTTTTTACTCCACTACATTTGTCTGGCAGCTTTAGTTACTAGTTACTTTAAACATTATAATTGTTCAAACCCTTCCTAACTACCCAAACTGAACAACAGTGTATAAATAAGTTCAAATGAGCTCCACCTTAAACATCTGCAGCATGAATAATGATCCAAAAAATATCCATATTTAATATCCATATATAATAATAAAACACTGACAGGGATCAGTGTTTATGTTTTTTTCAAAAGACTACACTACCCTGCATCCTTTGCAACTAATAATCAAGCGCAACCGTGTTCATCGCTCGTCTGCTCTTTTTCAAAAGACTACACTACCCAGCATACTCTGTGCCACCGTAAAGCTTTATGGGTAGGTTTCCAACGTCCTTGTCCTACCGAGCGCACACCGACTGCCTTCACGCAAAGGGGCTTTGAGAATCTCTGTCATTCGCTTGAACTTGAATAAAAATCTGATTTTCAGACATGATGGCAGCAAGATTTCTCCGCTGTTCCCTCCCCGTGCTGAGGCACGCTCGCTCCTACGCCGAGGCCGTGTCTGGTGCCCCGCAGATGTCCTTCACATTCGCCTCCCCGACACAGGTAACGTTAAGCTAGCTTTGACGTTTACGCTAATGGCGAGGCTTCTGTGGGGCCTAGCTAGCTAGACGGCTAACTGTTGCTTCTCGTTGAAATGCAAAAACAAAAACATGCCTCCAAGTAATTTGGAGGTGTTGTACTAATACGCGGTGTTATAGTCATTGCCAGTTGTAGTATTATTTCATGCACGCGTGCAGACAGTCCGTTGTCAGTCCTAGCCTAGCTAGCTAACGAAGTTCAAGCTAGCTGTCATTCACTGTCTTTTACCAGCAGTGAGTCAAAGAATACCTTGCGAAACAATATCACTCTTTTCCAGTTGGATAACTGAGTACATCATGTATGTAAATGTTTTAAAATGTGTTAGTTTAAGAATTACTCAATTGTGAAACGGACAGTTAGCAACATTGCGTTTAATGCTCTCTAACCTTGAGGTTCATGTCTCTGTACTAAATTCAATCCAGTGTTCTAACTTAGATCTCCACTTCCACACAGTCCTGCAGGTCTACTTCACATTCTGCTGCAGCCTGATGTATTTGATCCAGTAAAAAAAACAAAAAACATTGTCACCAAAATTGTGTGTTACTTTGCATAAAACGTAAATTGAAAGGTGACAGCTAGTATCATTGATGCCGCTCTGTTGTAAATTCTACATTTTGGCAGCTGTATCTGTGATCCGTCACTATTTCTTAATGGCAAACTGTTTGCAGGTCAGTCCATAAGTCAGTGAATGCATCTCTCCATCTTCTGTCTCTACTCTCCAGGTGTTTTTCAGCGGGGCCAGCGTGAAACAGGTAGACGTGCCCACACTCACCGGTGCGTTCGGTATCCTCCCCGCCCACGTCCCCACCATCCAGGTACTCCGGCCCGGTGTCGTAACGGTCTTTGGTGATGATGGCTCTGCTGCCAAATTCTTTGGTGAGATTTCACTTGAGTTTACGTGAAGGGCCTAAACCTCATTTTCCTGCTGGTAAAATGAAACGTATATTCCTTCAATGCCTCCAAACAGTGGCATCTATGTGTAGGCAAACAATAGCTATTATGCGTTATTACACGTTATTTAAAAAAGAAACCAAAATATCAGATTACCATCTATAACATGCTCTTACAGTAGTTACTATGTTGATGTATTTTCTTCTATCCAATGTGCCTCTCGGCTCAACATATCAAAATGTCTATCTGCTCTGACTCGTCATGAAAGACCTGAGTGATGTCTAGAAATTCTGCCCCACTTTCTGTCTAGCCCCCTACATTTTGATTTAAGTGTTTCATTATTGATATTTCTGAAAAGCTGAAACATGATTCATGCATTATTTATTCCGGATGCTAAGTTATTCGCAGCTAATTTTGCTATTAAATAGCTCTGCCGTCCACCTGGATGGTGTCTCAGACTCAAAGAAGCTGTAGTTATGTAATGCTAACAAAATAATCCTAATTTCTTTGTTGAATGATTTTTTCCCCCAAACAAATTCAACAGTAGATGTTGATTAAACATAGACTGTAGAGCGATTACACAGTTGCGTAAATGAACAAACCCTCAATGAGAGTTCACTGTGTAACAGAAGCCTGAGAGTGAGGCAGGGTGTCCTGACTAGAATGCACATCGCATCATTGGTTATAAAACACAGTGAAGATGACTGTATGTTGGCATGATTAGTTACACTGTTGTGTGTGTGTGTGTACGCAGTGAGCAGTGGGTCAGTAACAGTCAACGCTGATTCTTCAGTGCAACTGCTAGTTGAGGAGGCTGCTCCTTTGGACCAGCTGGACATCGCTGTGAGTATAATGTCAACATCACTCCACACTCTCATACAAACTAGAGCGGCCTCTGCACTAATGTTGGTCAGAATGACTATAAATACCACCAGATAATAAGAATCTGTCTTATATATTTTTTGAGTTGGTTTAAACCAACACAGTTGATGTCACTTTTAATATGTGTCCATTTTTGCTCTATCACAATTAAATGCATTTATCAAACATGACATGAATAGAATGTTTTTCTCCGTGACTAATTCTTTCAACAACACGCTGAATGCTACACTTTTCTAAACATTGTCCTAACTGTACACTGCACACAGGTCCAGATAAGCAAGCAACCTGTAAAGTATCAGATAAAACAAACTACAAAAAATGATGTTTGGTAACTGGAAAAAAAACTTGTATTCTTTGTGACCTTTTATCATTAAGCTGACATATGACTGCATGGTATCTTTCACTACTCGGAAGCTTAAGGGGATTGAAAATGGAAACCATATTTTCAGTTTCGGCAGACACAAGCTGATGCCAGGTCGGCCTCGAGTAGTCATCCAAATGGAGCAGCTACATATAGCTACGGGCTCCATCATGTACGAGAACATCACAATGGAAAACCAATCCAGAAAAGTAGGAGAGAACACAATAAAACGAACGACGGTAAAATTAATCCAAATGAAAAAGCATAAGCACACGTTTTTATTTGTGCAACCCTGTATTTACCTTAATGATTTGAACTCATGCTAATGGCATTGATCACTGTTTAATAGGCTATGATGATCCAGTGCTACATATTTTGAATGAGGTAGTAGCCATAAATGCAAAGGATCGATATTTGTGGCTTTTATTGAGTTGGAACGACAGCCTTAGAGCTTGAGGACAGAGTCAGAATATCACAGGAAGCCTTCTTAAAAACCAAGAACCGTATCTTCAACATTTATTTATGCTATGAAGCAACAGTGTGTTCACTCAGTAAAACCCTATTCAACTTATAATTTCCTTTTTGTTCCATTGCATTTGAAATCTAGTCCTTTTGATTCATTGTGTTTTAGAGACTGGTGGTTTTTGTCTATTTAAAAATAGACTTTAAATTGCTCCTAACAGTCTCTTCACAAAGCCACCGGTGATCCGGCAGCCATTGTCTTTGTACCCGTTAGCCTGTAAGCTCTGTTCTGCCGTCAGCTCTGAACTTTGATTTCACTGCGGATAAAAAGATAAATTTCTCCTTTTGATATTATGATGGTGTGTGTCATGTTTACACCTGCAGGGTTTGGCTTTGTATCATTTGTTGTCAGTTTAAAGAAATGATAGTATCTTCTCTTCAAAGATCATTTAAAGTACATTTTCGTCAAACTGTACAGAGAAATAATTGCAGCTGTGTTGCATCGAGCAGGTTTGCAGTCAATTCTTCATGGATCTTCTAGTTGACTGACATTTGTGTGATTGATGTCCACATCCGATTTGTTGAGGCCTGCATGAATTCCTCTCATTCTGATCCTTTCTGCTGATGATCACCTCCCAGCCGATGATTATCCGTCTGATGGGCGCTGCGGTTGGACCCTCGATGTTGAGCCCTTGTTTAAATGTCAGTCTTGTTAATGCCGGGCTGCTTTATTATGAGCCGTCTCTCTCTGACCTCGGGCAGTGCCAGTGTCACTGTCAAGTTGACTCCGTAGCAGTAAATTAGTTATTTCTTCCTCGTTGTCCTCTGCGGTGAGAATGCACATGGGCCCACGCTGTTAATAAGGAGGGAAAGGTCAGTCACTGTTGAGTTATAGCAGATGTGTCAAATCCCCACTGGGAGACCTTTAACTCCCAGCTATGTTTGGCATTTCTCGTCTCTAATCACTACCGTGACAAATGGAGCTTTCATAGCAAAGAGGCAGTGGGGATCTTCTCTGCTCGTCTCCGTCCCCACTTTTGACTCGTCGTCGCACGGCCTCGCTTTTCTGACTGTCACATCACATAAAAAAGGTTTTCAGGATGAGCTTTGCAGGCTGGTTCGTGGCTGTGTTTGGACTGCAGGAAAATCCCTTTTGTTTCTCAAATCAGATCTTTAGGACAGGACTGTCCGCTTTGTTATTTGCAAGTGATCGGATTTGTGCGTCCACCGATCTGTCTGCATGGGTTGCTGTGGTCACGATGTAGGTGTCGGTAACTACGTAGTGATGCTGATGACGCGGCTTTCCAACGAGGAAGCAGGAGCCTGTTCAACATTTCAGAAAGTAAAAGTGCCAGCAGATGATTTATTTTGCCGTCTGTCCACGAACTGTTGTTTCCCTCCATAGCGTCTGCTATGGAGGGAAACAACTAAAAAAAGAACCGACGCTGGCAGTCAGAACAGGGCAACACAACTATATCTGAATTGTGGGCTTTGTCATTTGCTTTCTTGTTATGATTTTCATTGCGAGTAATTGCAGAATTGCGGCAGTGTAATGTCTCAGGGAGACATCGATTATTGTTTCAATGTATGTTTTAAATCTCCTTTACTTTTGCCTTTATGCTTTTAATGGTTTCATGTGAAGCACTTTGAATTACCTTGTTGTTGAAATGTGCTACACAAATAAACTTGCCTTGCCTTGTGACACTTTCTATTTTTAGGCTGCCAGGGCCAACCTGGAGAAGGCCCAGTCCGACATGGCAGGCCTGTCTGACGAGGCGGCGAGGGCGGCGGTTCAGATCAGCATAGAGGCCAACGAGGCCATGGTCAAGGCTCTGGAGTAGACCTGTGGTACGACAACTCTGCTGATCATCACAGACGTGTCCTGTTGATTAATTTAACCCGACAGCGTAGTGACGCATGTGCTCAGTTATTAATGGAGTCAAATAGAAATATTGATGACAAATTACACTGAGTCACTGTCTCTTCCCCCCCCCCCCCCTCTAGGTAATCTTTTCTGTTTCTTTGATGGAAATTAATGGTCCATCTGTTTCCAGCTCAGTGTCCAGAAGAGTCCATGCTTGCTTTGTACAGTGGATGAATTACAAAATAAATTTATTTGGAAATACCTGCTGGTGGAGATTGTGGCGTTTTCTTTAAATCTGTCCCTCTCCTGCTGCTTAATGACGATCATATGTACTATTGTTGCACAAAGACAACTGACTGCCAGAGAATTGTATAATTCAGAACAGACCCATGTGGCACGAAAGTAAAACTAATCAGCATGACTTACAGCAGTCACACACACTCTTCAGGAAGCTCTTCTCATTAAGCAGACTTGTCATGGAATGTAAACGCAAATTATGATGAAGTTCTGTGCCAGTTTGGTTGCTGTGTAGTGAATGTTTCTACCACTTGGGGCAGCAGATATCCGCTATATATTTTCTTTGCACCACAGCATTTCAGGTAATTCCATTTCTATTGTGCTTCTCTAACCACAGTTTCGGGGAAGGAAGTCGCACTGTATTTGTCACATAACTACTGCTGGAAGTGATTTCCTTCGGGGCAACTCCTTTTTAAAAGAAGGATCCTCTTTCTGAATGCTCTGCTGTATCTCTGGTGAAAGCTTTGTCACTTTTAAATGTTGCAGGCCCAGTTGTGGTTAGGGAGTTATTTGGAACTCTGTCGCCGCCTTGATTTAAATGAGCTGCCAGCGAGTGATGACCTCAGGACTCGGTGACAAAGCCAGGAAAAGTACTCTGTTGCCGGCCGGGGCCTTTCTCTTGTTTCATAACTACAGGTTTCAGCCCAGACTCCAGGAGGTGCCGACTTGAGGCCGTTCGGCCGGTTGATTCTGAATGTCAAAGCTCTTGAGGGCCTTTTAACAAGTGCGAGCACATTGTGAAGCATCGGTGTTTACACAGAAATGCTCTCGTGACTGCTGCTTATGTTTTCTTAAAGCCGCATTATATGCATTAAAGTCTGACTTCAAAACGGGACGAATCCAAGGAGTTTATTTTCCAGTAGAGGAAGCAAATGCGCCTCTGTAATCAGTGAAGAATAACGGCCTGTTTTATGACCGTTGAAGTTTCCTTTTCCATTGATGGCACGTGCTGTGTAGACTTGCAGGCCGTGACTTAGCTCAGTAGCCATTGATAAAAAAAACAAAGAACTACTTCTCAACGCCACTTGCACATCCTGCTCTCTGTTCTCCTTTCCAGTCTGTCTGTCTCTTTCATCAAACCCTGTTCACCCCAGCTGCACACACACACTCATCAGTCAGCCCTCGAGGGGCCTGGAGACGTGAGTAACACTTCAGACGGATGAGATGAAACGGGCCTGTCAAAGCCACCAGTTCTTTAATCCAGATTTATGATACGGGATGTTGAAACCGAGCGCCGCTCCATTCTCTCTCTCCTCGACGCCACTCGTTGAAAGGCAGAGTGGAAAATGCCCATGTGCTTTCCACACGCGTGCTCTTGTTTCGCTCAGCTCGAGTTCAGTCGTGTAGCTAAAACGAGAGAGTTGCAGGACTTCCAAAAATATTCTGTGATTGAGGAACAAGGCTGCTTAAGTGTGTGGCACGTCCAGATTTAGTTTCTGTGTACTGAGTGCATTTTTTTCTGGGACAAGGAAATGAATCACCATATTCATCTTTTCCTCTCAGCTGTTTCCATCAAGAACTGTCACAAGCTGCCTCCGCCACGCATCAAGCTAACGTCTCATAAACGAACTGTCTGACCCGAGAGCTGAAGTGCTGTTCACTGATATAGAAGCGATTAAGTGCTGTACATTGATATAGGACGATGGGTATCCTAGGAGAGCCCTCACTCCGGAGCCACTCGTTGCTGTTTCAGGGCTCAAGAGGCCTGCAGTAATAAGTCACCGTCTATCTCCCGTGGATGGCCACGTGCTGTAATTAAAAGGCACCCGGGAGTGAATAACTCGATGCACGTGATGACAATCCACGGTGTCATCTTTAAATGGTACTCTCAACACAAAGCCACTCCCAGCTTTGCGAGAGCCTCATTGGCTATATTTACCGAGTCGACCATAGTAGGAATAAAGACCGGCCCGTGTCATCATCATTAGGACGATGACAGTTCTGAAATGATGGCTGAGCAGCGTGTTCACCTGTCTTTGAAAGAGGCCACGACCATAGACGTCTTTGGTGTCACCGGCAGCGGAACAATTTAAAGCTTAACAAATGTAGTGGGGTGGGGTGGAAACAGTTTGTGGATAAGATGCTTTATCGTTAAACACAACTACATTTGGTTTGGCAGCAATCCATTCCAGGTATCAGATACATATATTAGAAAGAGGGGACATATACATGTCTCTACATATACGTAACTATACACAGAAAGAATGACATTCCCATCTGCCTCAGCTGTAGCTTGTGTTTCGTGCTAATTATGTTAGCGTGCAACCACGCTGAGCTAAGATGGTCAACGTGGTAAACTTGACCTGCTGTCCATCGTCACGTTAACGGTGCCTTTGCGAGCATGTTAGCATGCTCATGTTAGCATTTAGCACTGCTGTGCCACAGTACAGCCGCGGAGAGCTGCTAGCGTGGCTGTCGACTCTTATTGACAAACAATTTAGCGATTATTTAAATCGTGGGCAAATCGTTTCAACGCCGCTCATGACAGGCAATCTGAAGGTGTCTCCTTCGGACGCTGGGATGTTTAGTCTACATTTTGTAGACTAAATGTTTGTTCAATTAAACAAGACTGATGATAAAAAAATGGCAGCCCAAAAGGAGCATAACAAAAATACGACAAAATACAGTAAAAAAGAAAAAGAAAAATGGAATTAATTAAAAAGTGAGCTTCCCCTTTAATTAAGCCATCAGGGTTAGTCTATCAGGGATAGTTCGGCTTGTTCCCAGGCATCTGACGCTGTATCGTTAAGAGCTCAGTCAAGTTCAATAAAATGAATCATAAAGCCAACGGAAAGAATCGAGGCACATTTTTCTTTCTGTACCAACATAACACACACACACACACACACACACACACACACACACACACACACACTGGCTGTGAGACAGCGTGATATTTTCCTGCATGAGTGTCTTGATACAGGCTTAGTCACCGGCTGTATGGATCGGGGGTATGGAGCGGCTTTCACCTCGTCAGACTTGAACAACAGATGAGTCTCTTTGCGGACACTCAAAAAACCCCAAATCCTCGTCATCTCTTTTGTATCGATGCTCTTGTTAGCCTCGTGAAATCGTGGGACACACTCCACACGCACCCCCGTTGACATTTCACTCCTCGTGTTAATGATAATTCATGCAGCTGACAGCATTGGGAGACCTGTTAATTTATCAGGCACGATTACGTAGAAATGAACCAAGTGTAAAAGGTGAATAATAAGAGAGTTATGCATGAGACGGGGGAGTGACAGATGACACATTATGATAGTGATCTGTTTGTGAAACAGGTGCTGTGACTCGACAAAAACATTGAAAACAAAAGGTTCGGATTACTCATTTACAGGAAGCGTTCCTGTTCGATCAATCAGCAGGAAACACTACTTTTTGCAGGGGGTCTGGTTTGTCCTGTTTTTCTGTTATCTGAGCTGTTTACTACTCGTCACGTTGAACAATACTTAAATTGAAATGTTTGCTCATTTGCAGAGAACATAATTCCCAGTGGCATGCAGGTGGTAGGACTACCCGGGATATTGAGTGCGGCAAATTACAGACCTAAGACGGAACTGAGAGGAAATTAAAGATCTGGAAAATTGAAATGCGTAGAGCGACGAGCCAGATCTGACTTTGGGGATGGCAATTTTCCACACTCTGAAGTGCACCAAAATTACACACATCATCCAGCGCTCACAATCATCTGCCTTGAAACTTTGATACCCTGTGGATGTCACATGGTACGGATGCACCGGCTCATTTTGGGGGTCCTTTTTTTCTATGTGCGAAAACTGCATTTCCACCCGCGAGGTACGGTCAAGCGCGGCTAAGTGTGCATCAAGGGGGCCGAATTGAGGCTCCGCGGCGGCAAGGCAGGAAGAGAGGCGTCCAGAGAGCGGAGCTGATTGAAGTGATGACCTTTTGGTGGGACTGTGTAAAGAGGGGGCCTGCAGACTCTCAGTCAGCTGTCAGATTCTGCATCCAGCCTGGTAGTAGGAGTAGGGCCCTGACACCAGCCTCCCACCACTCTGCCCTGCTTGTGTCATCCATCCCTCCATTCTTACAGCCTTCCATTCCACACAAACACCCACCCACCCTCGAAACACACACACACACACTCACAGACACACACGGCCAGGCACCGCCGCAAACACTCACCCAGACGCAAAAACATCCACACAAACACAAACATTTTCCAGCTTGTGCCAGCTAGGTAACATTTCTACAAATAGCAGTGTGGGCATTTGGGAGAAAATCGCAAAGCCGCAAACAGAGCCTGCTGTAGGGGTGAGATAATCATCTCTGTGGTAACAGCAAATGGCCCCTGAGTGGCAAGGCAGGTAATCATTGCACCGAGTGTGTTTTTGTGGGAGAGGAGAAGAGTGCTTTTCCAAACCTCGTGCGTGTGTCCATGCATATTCACACAGAAATGAGCAGCCAATTTAAAGAAATGCTGGTATAAAAAACTACCACTATACTCATCTGTTAGCTTAATTACCGTGAGCATACATATGGATGGTGTGGTTACTGCATATCTAACACCTACACCGGCTCTACCCCAAATAACAGTAAAAAAAAACAAAAAAAACCCAAAATATACATTTATGCAGGAATAAAACATGAAGCTGTTCCTGTTTGTATTACCGGCACAACTATAAAGAGACACAAAAAGGTCTGTTCAAAGCTGCTCTTCAACTTCCTAGATTTACATAAGTGGTGAAGAAAAAAGAAAAAAGCTGCAGATTTGCTTGAATCATGCTTGGAGCTATTCCATAACTGGTCTGTTTCCAGTTTGGAAATGCTTTGATGATCTTCACTCAATTACACATTACCAAAGAAAAACATCCTCTCTTCCATTTTTAAAACAATTGTAAATTAAAGGCTCTAATTAGCAGATTTGCGAGGTTTCACGCACATTTTGGAACATTACGCATATAAATGGGAACTAAAGGAAGCAATGGCTGTCAACAAAAGGCACTGCAAGCAGAATTTAATCTTCCCTTGATTGAATAACTTGAATAAAGAACATGAAAAAGATCATGCAAGAAAATAGAGGATGACGTGAGGCTGACTCCAGCCCGAGACAGATGTTTAAAATATGTCTTTCCAAGAAGTTGCTGACAATGGACAGTGTGACTGTTGATGGCATTCCAACAAGAGGTGTCACATGCTCGAGGGTTCAGAGGAGTGCATCAACAGGGTGGGACCTAACCTGTGTGTACGGTTCACCGTGAGGGTGAAAGCACTGATGGTGCCGATAGAAGTGGGATATTTCAAAAAGGAGTGTCGTGGTAGAAGGTAAGACAAGGTCAGGCCACACACACACACTCACACTCATACTGGTGCTTCAAGATAGTGAGATGAGAACAGTGTGTCCTTTCATGCCCCTGCTGACAGTGTGCACAGATCCATGTTTAGTCAGGAGGCGGTCACGAAGAGGCTCACTTCAGTCTGGCTTTACATTTCCCGTGTGTCTCTCAGCAGGAGTTCTACTTACATTACCAACAAGACAGAAAATAGTACACAACGCTTTAAATCCGTTGCTCTTCATCACTGGTTCCCAACAAGGGTTTGTTGGGGTTATTGTAAAGCAGATGGTAATGTTACCTCTTAATAACCAATAACCTTAGTAACCAATTCATTTGAAAGAATCTAAATTATAATTTCGTCCCTATGCTTAGTCCGATAACACCTGATTGCGACTTTAAAGAGTGCATGAAAACTAGTACGCAAGTCATCCGAGAAGTTGAAAGAGTAATGATAAATAGTTCGCTTGAAGTAACAGTGAAACGGTTAGCTAAAAACAATGGATAAACCGTTGACATAGTTAGCCAAAAGTAATATTAAAACTATTTAAATGGTTAGCTTAAAGAAACAGATAAACAGTTGAAATTGTTAGCTTGAAGTAACGACAGTTAAAATTGTTATCTTTATGTAACGTTAACAGATGACAGTTGAAATTGTTAGCTCCTTAAAGTAACAGATAAATATTTTAAAATGTTATCTTAAAATAACGGAAAAACAGTCAAAATCGTAAACCTAAAGAAACGGATAAACGGTTTGAACTGTTCGGTTAAAGTACCGTTAACGGAGAAACGGTTGAAATGGTCAACTTGAAGTCATGAATAAACGGTGAAATTGGTGAAACTATTTGACTTGACGGTGCTGCGGCGTTGCATCAATAAAGGTTGTGAAACACTGCTTGACATGATCCGCCAACTTAATCGTCACGCAGCGCATGATCACCGTGGCAGACAGGTGGTACACTTGTGCAACAGTTCATGTTAAGACTCATGATACACCCCACAGCCCTTGCACATGTAGGGGGTGGTGGGGGCACCTGGGGCTGACAGCTGTGAACCAAAGCTAACAGTAGCACCAGCTGAATGACGCTAATCCTGGCGCAGACGCTCGACTCTTGCCAAACAAGGGACCAGAAGCCGATCCCTCAGTTCACATGATGTCTGATTTCTCCACTGTCCTTTTGCGGTGGTTAGTCATCTCTTGATGACACACATCTCCCTGCGGACTGTCTTGAGCTGGGTTAAGTTGCTCTGCCCCTGTTTCCAAAACATCGACTGGATCTGCCCGGGCACGTGAGGACGCATGAGAGCACATTACATGTACACCCCATCATGAAAGTGCAGTCGGTTAATTATAGACCTTCTAATTGCATGGTAAGCACAGGTCAGGGCCCTGTTATATGCCAGTGTGTGTGTGTGTGTATACACGCTCAACCACAACATGTCAAAAGAGGAATTGAGACAGATTGTAAATAACAGCAGAGGAGCACCTCCGGGTTTCCTTTCCTTCCTCTTGAGCCGTGTTGAAACATTCGTGTCATCGTATCTGTTCTGCCACCTGTGCCGTTTTGAAACTTCCCAACTACTCACACAGCATTTCTCGAAATCTCGAGGCTGATGTCACGTTCCCTGAAAGCAGATGTAATGTCAAGATAATTGCGTCGTTTAGGACGTCCCTTCAGCGTAAAAAGGTGACTGACTTCCTTCATGTGCGGTGATGACACCGTCAAACGGTGACCAGCTTGTGGCATTATGTAACGATCTGTTGAGTCATACACACATTGGACTGAAAAGGACACACGGAATGGGTTAACCTATACAAATATGGTCCGGTAGAATATGGTGGAATATTTACATCAGGGCTTGAGCAATGACAAATTCTCCTTCACCAATTTACATACGGTATATAAAACAACTTCCTCAGAAATGTCCATCACAAAGCAAAATATAAGACCTTCAGAATCAAGTTGCCATGTAATGCTATTGGCCTGCTGTCCTATTTTCAGATCATGTCACGGTTTGACAGAGTGAACTTTGCAACGGAAACTAAAGACTAAACCAAAACACAGAAAGGAAATAACATGGCGCACTCTGCAAGTCGACTGGTGTTTACGAGCTCGCCCTTTTAATCCCCTCTGTGCCGGGTGACGCTCGCTCCTCGTCCCCAGAGTGACCGACAACTCATCGTGGCTTCACGGTCACAAGCTTCTTTGCTGAGGCACTATAGGGAGATATGCTAGCTAGTTTCCACCTAGGACACCAGAAGCAGGCAGGAATAACTCCCTTGAACAAGCGCCGGACCAGCTCTGACAGGACGAGGCCTGGATTCCAGCACCCATGGGTGGGGTGGGGTTCAACAGAAGAGCTTGTAATGGTCAACAGGTCACTTTGGAGTACAAAGAATGCATAGGAGATAACTTTTAGGCCTGCGTTGCTGTTGTTAAGAACATTGATGATGGGGTCGTCAAAGTGTCTTATGTCACAATGATCCATAATCTCGACTAAAGCTTATTTTATCTTTTAAAACCTCCATAATTTGATTTTCAGCATATGCCATTGTTCACAGATAATACGCTGCATTCTGTTGTCTTTTTGTTTTTGTCCCGCTCCCTTAATCCCTCTATCTCGTCCCTCTTCCACTTTGGATTTTCCAGTTTTACAGCATCTGGGACAGCACAGCTATTACATAATATTGAATCATCAAATGTCCACAGTATAGCGTTACACACAGTGTCATTTACACTGCAGATGTCCGAACCTCACCTCACCCCATTTCACCAACAGTAACCTTGCTTTTCGACTGACGGTGTTGCAACGTGCAGTCCATGCAGCAACATAGCTCCGATTGCACGAGCGTGTGTTTTGAACGAGTTCATCGCGGGTCAGACATCCTCAGAATGCAGCTCCTGACCGATTCCACACGTGGCGGATTGGGAGCTGCCGTTGTTCCATGACTCCAAATAGAAAGCCAAAGTACGATGTGAACAGCTCTGAGAAGGTCAGGTGGATGGATTCCAGTCTGGAAGCAAACATGAACTGTTTGAGGTTGTGATGTAAAATCAGAACGCAGCTTTCAAAGATCCAGCAAATTCTCAAATATGTAACATTTGTATGAGGACAACTACATAGACTGTATCTGGGAATACTGCCAATACATGAGTGGATTCAATCTGATACCACACATTTACAAATGTGTTCAAGGAATAGTCCTATATTTTGGGAAATAGGTTTAATTGGAGGATATATACAGTAAATGCTGTCTGTAGCTAGCGCCAGTAGCTGTTAGCGTAGTCTAGCATAAAGACTGCAAACAGGGGGAAACAGCTGGCCTGGCTCTGTCAAAAGATAAGAAAGATAAGTCCACCCACTCTTACTAATTTAATCTGGACAAAAGTGTGACATGACAAGTTGTGGTTTCACATGGGTTTATGTGCTGGACTATTTTTTTGGGTAGTTCCATTAATTTATGTTGTTTTTACACTTCCGTTTTTGTATGTATTGAACAAATTAGATTTAGCATTACGAGGTGCTGGTTGGCTGATTTCCTTCAGACAGAGTAATGCCAGCTGTTTCCCACTGTGACCAGTCTTTATGCTAAGCTAAGCTAACTGGCTTCTGGCGGGAGCTTCATATCTAATGGACACAATCGTCTCGTCTAACTCGGCGAAAAAACATAAAACTATTCCTTTAAGAGCGATAGATGAATTGAATAACAATACTATGCTACATGCACACACAGACACCACTAATCTGCCATATTTTAATACATTTTTGAAACTACTAACTGATCAAAGTGAAGCAGAATTGTTGCAAAAAAAAACTAAACACATTTTTACTGCAACCAAATGCTCAGAAATGTAATTAACAAGCCTGACTGAATACATGCCTTTAAATATGTTGGCTGTGTGACTAACCATCCAGTTAATTATTAGTACGGCAACAATTCAGGGGTCAAGAATCACACTGATGGTTGTTAACATCGTGGTGAACATTAACAGTAAAAGTCAGGGAGTTGGAGGGAAGCAGGCCACTAAATGTCAGTTGCAGAGAAGTGTTGGGAAATGTGAACGATCATAATCATTGATCTAATCAAACAAAGGGTCATGAAGGTCATTTTCAAAGAGCCCATTATAATACTGATTAGCTTCATCCTCTGGATTGAGACACACTCGATTTATAATTATTCCCAACTTTGATTGCACACCGAAAGGATCTCGTGGAAAATACTGGACATAAGATGGAATACATGACAGACGTTTTCCATCCACAAAGGTCAGAGACTGAATTAACCTGATCTGCTGATGACGCCGCCTGACAAAATACTCTATTTTATGATGACACACTATGCAGCAGCGAATTACTGCCTCCACCCCCGTTTGTAGTCTCAAATTACCCTTCAAACTGCCGCTGAACATCACAGCCAACCCACCAAGAAATGTGTCCGATTATGTAAAGATTCCCTTTCACGTTCTCGCTTTTGTGTGACAAAACGCTACGCTGGTGAGTTGTCGATAAACACATCCTTAACAAGCAGTCATGTTCATTGAGAAGATTTTTGGAGTCAAATCTGGAAATGAAATCCTCATAATCCATATTTGGGAGAATTGTCATTTTCCAAGATGGCGGACGATACACATCGAGGCTCGGTCGCTCCTGCTTTTAAACGGTCTCGAATGAAACCTGAGATTTATAAAACTGTTGACGGCAAAGTTATTGTTGAGGATGAGCTGCTTAACTTTCTCGCTTAACTTTCCTGGATGAATTGCCTCCAATTTTCCAACTTGGACGTCTCGAGTCTACTTGGGAAAATGGAGCAGCTGTACACTGAGGTCTGCTCAATGAAGAAGTCGATGCAGCTACAGGCTGATGTAGGCGAGGATTTTCGTGCCATCACTGTGGAAATTGATCGCCGACTGTGTGCACTGGAGCGTCCCACTGACCTGACTTCGGGCGGTGGCACAGGTGCTTCAGCGGCGCTGGATGGAGGCACTGTGTGCGTGAAGGCTGGGACCACTGGCTCTGACGATGCAGGGCTCGGGGCTACGCTGGCGAAGGACTCGGACGTTGATGCCGGAGAACGGGACGAGGCGGGACCCTGCGATCTGGACGAGGAGATGGCTGCGGGATGTTCCGATTGTTTGGTGTCACGCTCCCCAAAATGGAGTCAGGTCGTGAAAAAAGGCCGACGGCTGGCGCGTGTTCCGGGGAGCGCTGCTGCTCAGTCGGGATCGCGTGCTGTCGCCCCCGGGCGGAAAAAGAGACCCGGCAACGTTAAGCCTGCTGTTCGGACCGGAGCTGTGGGCAGCATCAAAACGGGCTTCATAATGATGTCCCTAATGATAAAGCATCATAATAAGACCCATAACATCAAACCTGGCTGGAACGAGTATGTAGTATCGTGCTGAAGCCTGTGAAGCCTTCAAATCATGGGCTCTAGCTGGTAGACCCAGACAAGGGCCAGTGCTTGAGTACAAGAAGCTCACCAATGCAAGATATAAGTATGCAATTCGCTTCATTTGGAAGAATGATCAAGCCATGAGGGCTGACTCCATGGCCAAGAAGCTGCTAAGCAACAACGTAGTTTTTGGAAAGAAGTGAGAGCTCTTAACTGTAAAACATCTTTACCAGCACTATAGATGGAATTTCAGGAACAGACAACATTGCTGAGTTATGGCGACAGCATTATAGCACCTTATTTAACTGCATCAAAAGTGATTTGTACAGCGTGGACAGTTCTGAGAGTAATGAGTGAATGGTAATTACATCATATGAGCTGCACCAAGCTACCAACAAACTGTCTGAAGGCAAAGCAAGTGGCTTAGACCATATTACTGCTGAACACCTTAAAGATGCTAGTCCGAGGTTAGCTCCTCTCCTCGCTATTTGTTTTACTGGCTTCATGATTCACGGCTTGTTACCAGACTCAATGCTGTCTGTTCTCTTAGTGCCAGTCATTAAAAACAAAGCTGGTAAAGAATGTAGCCTAGAGAATTACAGGCCCATTGCTTTGGCCAGCGTCCTGTCAAAAGTCCTGGAAAGAATTCTGCTGGACAGAATACAGGACTTCATCACCTCCACAGATAACCAGTTGGGCTTCAAACATGGCAGTGACTTGTGTTTATATGCCTTAAAGGACATTGTAAACAAATACAGAGGTCAAAACTCATCACTTCTTATGTGTTTTATTGATGCCTCCAAAGCTTTTGATCGTGTTAATCATAGTAAATCAATTTTTTAACTGAGCCAAAGAGGTGTCCCCACATATATAGTGAGAATTCTGGCTTACTGGTATGTGCACCAGAGTATGAGAGTAAAATGGGGTAAAAGTGTGTCAGCCCCATTTGGGGTTAGCAATGGCATCAGACAAGGAGGAATTTTGTCCCCAATTCTGTTTAATCTGAATATTGATGATCTGTCCAAGCAACTGAAAGCCTGTACTACTGGTGCATGATTGGAAATACTCTGGTTAATCACATCATGTATGCAGATGATCTGGTGATCTTTAGTCCTTCTAGCGCTGGTCTTCAGCAGCTCCTCACTATATGTACTGTGTATGGTATCCACTCTACACTGCACACTTGTGGTCAAACTACAAAAAAAAGAGTTTACAGAGACTTCAAGTAGCGTACAATGACGCCATGAGAATACTTTTAAAGAGACCGAGATGGAGTAGTGCCAGTGAAATGTTTGTGGCTGCACGAGTCAACACTTTCCAAACAGTTTTAAGAAATCTCATGTACAAATTCATCTGTCGACTGAATGACTCTGTAAATGGGATCATACTTGTTTTAACCAACATAAGGTTTAGCACCACACGCTACCAGTCCAGCTGTGGCGACATTGGTACAGCTGTCTCTTTGTAAGGCTTTGCTAGGCCGATGTACTTTTATTGTTTGTGTCTGTCTTTTTATGTATCTGTCTGTATGGACCCCGAGTCTGAAATAAAGTCGATCTATCTGTCTGTCAGTCAACGCATCAGCTGGTACAATATAAATAGACTCAATTCTGACTAATTGAGCTTGAACTCAATAGTTGGCGGATCGAGTAACATCAAACAGAAAGAATAGACATGACTAAACATAGACAAGGCCAAAGCCTGGTGGAGTGAGCGGATTGAAGTTCGTTAACACCCGGTTTATACTTCAGAGCTTCAGGCATGTTGATGACGGTTAAGAGCAGCGTGATGATGACGGCCAGGAAAGAGGATGACAAATAACTGGAGTCAGTTGAATATGAGCTGATGAGTTCTGACTGTTGTGGCGATTATTCTGGTTCTGAGCGGCTATTTTTAAATGCCTCCTGACATGGTTCCTGACATGCCATAGTGTCAGACAACCAATACAGAAAGAAGAGTGATTAAAGTGTCTCTTTGTTAATGTATTCCTGTTTTGACGCAATTACAAGGGTTATGATCTAATGAGTGCTTGTGGCTCTGTGAGGCTCTACTTCTGTGCTTTGAGCTATATGCTAACGTCAACAGCATGCTAACATGCTCTCAATGACGATGTTAATGGTAGAATATAAACCATGTGCACCATGGTACATGGTAGCGTGTGAGCATGCTAACATTAGCAACCCATCCAATGGTGTGTGCCAAAAGTGGTGGACTGACTGACCAACACTGACATTTACAGAGACGCACGGAAGCCAAGAGAAATGATGAGTTATAAATATGTGTGTTAGTACACGATGCGATTATGTCGCACATCAATATAATGTTTTTTTAATGAGTACTTTCACACAGAACGCAAAATTAAATGGCGAAAAAGCACATAACAGATCCTCTCCTGTTCTTACCTTTCACAATAAGAGCCCCAGACATGCACTAACTGTTTATGAGAGGGAACTCAAATCTTACTCAAAGCTTTCTGCTAGAAGGAACTTCAACAAAATAGCTGAGTAGGCTATAAAACAATTGTTTCTTTCTCTGGGTGAATAGGATCCCGGTAGTTGGTCCTCTGCCTGCATTCATCTATTCAAACCTTTTATTAAAAAAATGTTCCAACTGTTGCAAGTTTTCACTGCTGGTATGAATAGTTTTCATACGAAATATTTGCAGCCGAGTGTTTCGCATTTAAGTGACATTTATTCATCACGCTGGTGTGTAAAGGCCTTTAGAGTACCAAAGATTTCACTGCTTGTTTCCATGTTAATGGCATTTTGAATGAAGGATTATAAATGGCCTTGCTGTTTTGTACTGGTTTAGCATCTTCAATAATCCTGAGTCATGTGGTTAAAAGGCATTGTTTAAAATGCTGAAGCATGAATTTAGACCTCTCAACAGCCATGGGAATTGCCATAGTTCTTTGGTGTCGCTTCCTGGTTTCATACATTTATGATTACGACCGCTTCTGATGTTTGAGAGCAACAGGATGTCGGATGCCGGAGCTGTCACGGCAGAATAAACGATACCTGGCTTGTAGGCGGGGTTAAAACTGAAGCCTCTCCTTTAATCATTAGCCATATAGATACAGAGGGTCAGCGTGGCCTTCCCATGTGTGACTCACTTTTGCTCGACGGTATTCCGCCCATACACAGTAAATATTTAACTGCACGCAATTGGTGGCATTCTGTTTTTAGGCATTCAAATGCACCTCTTCTCCAAAATGACTGACATTTCAGTGCTTGAATTTCTTTTTCTAGCGCTGGGCAAGTGGCGGCTTGTGTAAGGCCGCATTCATTTGCATGTTATTGTTATAATCTGTCAGATGAAACCCTGAGTGGAGGTTTCCCTTGTTGCGCCTGTTACGATGTAACAATATGTTTTACATTTCAGGGTTACAGTTAGAAATTGCTACGGAGCAATCAGGGTAAAGTACAATGAACTCTCTTTTATGGAATTGCTGCTGTTATCGAGAAACACAAACAGTGAGAGGAATGGCAAAGAGGAAAAAAAGGGGGGGATGGGGGGGTGGGGGCAAAGCCTGGAAAGTTAAGAGGAGGGGGTGGTGGTGGTGGTGGAAAAAAAAGGAAAGCGAAAGGGTAGAGAGTGGGGAGGAGATGCAGAGAAAGAGTGAGATAGCAAGAGAGGGAAGGGAGTGCCAGAGCCAGAGGGAGACGGGAATGGATGACGTCGTCAGTGAGGACGAAGGGCTATTTTAAGGACGTGATAGGAAGCCGGCCGCTGCGCACTCTTCTGGGCCGACGTCACAGATGAGAGCAACTCTCTTTGCGACTTGCCAGCTCGAGCACGTGACCCGTAATGACCTTTGCTATCAGTGAGTGGATAAGTGCATGTCAACTGCAGAGCAGAGAAGTGCTGTGGCGAGCAGATACAGTGCTGCAAAGAAAACAACAGGAGAAAGTCAAAGAAAGCCGAAAAAAAATAAGAGCGAGAAAGAATCAAGAGAGCGTAGACGGATCTCTTGAGGAAAAGAAGTGGCGGGGGTAAAAGCAGATGGAGAGATAGAGGGGAAAACCAAATTAAGCAAGAGTGTGAGCGCAAGGACCAAGGGTGGAGAACAGGAAGACAACAGGACAGAGATATAAAACAGAGGAGCACCAGCCAAGATTGAATTAGCCCGCAGCCTCGGCTACCCCTAAGCCCAGGATGGAGGAGGATTAGTGGGCAGGGATTCTGGAGTGTGTGTGTGGGTGTGTGTTAGTGGAAGTATTCAACCGTGTGGGAGGAGAGCAGGGCGATTTGGCAACTTTGAAAACTTGCTTGCACCAACAAAGGAAATGCCTGCATCTGGTATTCATAACTGTGTACTGTACGCGCACATTCCCTGCTATTATCTCCTATCTGTTGTGCTTTGGTGTAAAAGTTCTGGGAGTGCTGGTGCACATCAACAACATAGTGCTCTGAAAATGAGTTGGTGGTCTCCTCCACAATCGCTGACCTCAAAGAACAAAAATCTTTTACTACCGATACTACTCAGTGAATGGGTGGTGCCATTGCAAAAAAAAAACATATCTTTGTTTTACCAGAAGTAATTCGCAAGACGTCCATCCTGCATTGCCAAAACCACCTACCCAGCCACCCACACTTCCTGACCTCAGTCTCTCTCTCACTCCTATTTTCTCCCGCCTCCCTCTCTCTCTCTCTCGCTCACTCACTCGTACGGCTATGTTCTATTTTATACACTTCGCGCTGACACCTAATCTTTGTCGGACCACCAGTCCCTCTGGCACTACGCCGTGGGCTGTCAAACAGACAAATAAACAAAGAGATAGAGCTAACACCCTCCCAGCTTGGCCGAGTTTCACAGCTATAAAGGTTCTTATCGTGGCCAGCTTGGGTCTTGTGGGTGGATTTCATTAGCTTATTTCGCACATTCTGCCTAGTTCCAGGCTGAGTCCTATTGTGGGCCTTTTAGTGTGAGCAGACCGGCTCTGTAAAAGGCTGCAATTATCAGGTCCACTTTGTGGGGGTGTCGATTTTACACCATTTGGATTCGGCTGTGCAGTGTCTGGTGGACAGGCCTGGATCTGGGGTTTGAGAGGACAGCGCGCCGCCACTATGAGTCGTGCAGCGTCACGACACAAGAGAGACTGTGAACAAGACAAATGGTTGGCCGCACATGGACAGAATATGGAACGGAGTGTGAAGCGGCGTGTTACAAACGTGATAGGCTAAGCTACGGCTGTACGTCGTATTCTCACAGGATCCATGTGGAGGCTCAGCTCACAGTGCTGTGCTGATTCACATTACTACGCTACTACAAGCCAGTAGTTGTGATTACAAACATTGCATTAAAAAAAGGTGCTTAAAAACGGAATTCAGAGCATATCTGTTGCCTCCTCGCGGCTTTCAACATGGCGAATGCTGAGCCGGCGGCTCGCAGCTAACGGTGCTCACGACACAAACAGCAACAGCGCTGACAGAGCTAACGGTGTTTACCTGAGGGGATGGGCGCTACGCTTCTGCGTTGTTTGCTGCTATATTAATCCTCTGAATCCCGTATGTAGAACCTTGAATGAACAGTTTGACATTTTGGGGACTATATTTCCTTCATGGGCAAGAGTAGTTAGAGTAGAGGACTGATATCGTTCTCGTGTCTGTACTAAACGTACACTAAATATGAAGTAACAGCTCCAGCTGTTAGCTTAGCATAGAGACTGGAAACCGTTAGCCTGGCTCTGTTCAGAAGATAAAAAGAAATACACCTACCAGCACTTGAAATTTGGACAGAGCCAAGCTAGCCGTTTCCCTTGGCCTTCACTCCTTATGCTAAGCTAACTGACTGTAGCATCTCGTTTGATGGACATGAGAAGTGTTATCGATCGTCTCGTCTGACTCTCTGAAAACAGAGCAGATAAGCATATTTCCAAACATGTCCAAACTTTTCCTTCAACCAAACAAACAAGTCAGCGCATAAACTCAGAGTAAAAGGACTGACCACTATTAAATGATTTAATCACTTCCTATAACCGGTGGTTAAGTTGTTGATCAACGCACTACTCGTATCAAAACATTCACATGCCAAGATGTGAACAACTGTATCCCGATTACACAATTGGTACTCAAAGTATGTCTCTTAGAAACATTACTTGACACTTCGGAATGTGTTGGCGAAGGACGGAGTGACTAACGTGTTCTAAATGTTATATAGAAACAGAACACAAACAGCACATAATGTTACTCATGACTACACACACACACACACACGCACTAAAACTCAGCCATATGATGAATGTTCCATCTGTAGAGGATGAACACAGCGAGCTAGATTGTGCAACGTTTGGACAGTCTCCAGTGTGCCTCTGGGCGCTGTTCAATCTACAGAGGTTGTTGAGTTGAGTCATCGCTCACTCAGCAGAAACTGAAAAAAACATGAACTCGGCAGAATGAACCCGAGCTGCTGTTGTGATTCACGTATCAGTCATTGACCACCACATTTGGAATTTGTAAAATGAAATACATGCTTCCCGAGAGTTTCATTACAAACTTTTCAGGAGAAAAAGTCGTGACTCGCATTACTGGAAACGGGGGTCTGGCTGAAATGTCCCTGTCTTGGATGTCCAGAAGTTACTGTCAACTGTGACTGTGACTATATCAGAGTCTGATGTGACACTTTCTTTTCTTGTCCTCTTGTCGTGGCACGTTTTGCACATTTTCTCTCTGACACTCGCTGTGGCACGTTGTCTGCTTTGGTGTGTGCAGCCGTGGAGCTCGAGATGTGTCATCAATCATCTGTGCTGTGAGCGAGCAGCACTTCAAACAGGGGCTCCTTCTGCAGGTGTGGGATCAAAGGCCCCGTCCGCACGGAAGCCCTTCCCACTCCCACTCGACTCCTCGCCCCTCTGCTCTCTGAGGACTCTTTTTGAACTGTGTGTCAATACATGTAGGATTACATCATACATGTGATGTGTAGTGGAAGAGGTTACGCGTCATTCAGACCAACAGCCACATAAACGTCTCGGTTTGCTGACTGGCAAAGACGTTGTGGTGTTGTGAAATAAAACTGTTGTTTGGATTTGAGAAAAAGGACATTTACAAATACAAATGATTGGAATCAAATAAAAAAAGATCAGCAACAAACAGTTGTTGTGAAATGATGAGTTGAGTCATTAAAATTGACGGGACTGTGGATCACAACTGGATCAGTTTCATTGGTATAGATTGTATCTGTATTTATCCAGTTATTTATGTCATTATGTCTTATTTGTTTTATTCATTTATGTATTTGCTAATATGCATATGTATAAAGGAAAACAAGTCAAAATATATATATAAAATATGAATTGTGTGTGGTTTATGAGAATAACTTTTAGATATCAATAGTTGTACTTACAAAAGAAAACATCAAATCAAAGATTGCATAATTCCTTAAAATTGTAAGACTTAAAAATACTTTGAAACGTTCTGTAAAGAAACATGAGTTTACAAAGCCAATCAGAAAAATGTATTTTGGATTTGGAGAAAATAACTGATCTATTTCTTTAATATTGAACATTTTTCTCCAGATTCACATCCCGTTGAACAAGTGCAGAGGTTTTGCTACAAGTGTAATATTTGAAAAAACACCTTCTGTACAGAGAAAAGGATGGAAGTTCATCCTATTTCTGTGTGTTGTTGGTGTGTATTGACTACTATGTCCTCCGTGACCCCATGTCCCCTTATGACTCACTACCAGTAACATGTTCCCATATTTCTGAATCCAGTTTAATGTCTTAGTTTGAAATGGACTCCACCATCACAATTCAATCTCATTCGCCAGTCTGCCCCGTTACAGATCATTCAACGGGCTGAACGTCCGCGTAATCCAGAAACTGTATCCACTTACAGTAACGAGGCACTTAGGCTGCAGTCAATACCATCTCAAAGATAACGCGCCAATCAAATCAGAGGCACATAGAAGAGCTGGAGCCTTACTTTAGTCAAAACCAAAAGCGAAGGCCGGGATAGGAGCGGGTCGTTCAAATCGAGACTTTAAATGATGACGCGTCTTCCACGAGACAGGCGATGCACTCACTGAACTTGTGCCTTGTTTCCCCGCCGTTTGTAGCGTCACGCAAGGTATGCAGGCCTCGGTGTGTGTCAGCTTCCCGTGGTGCGGTGTTGTGCACGTGGCGGTGGCCCCGGCGAGGTGTGTCCGTCCCACTCACAGCCGCTCAGCGTGAATCAGGGAGGAAATGGTGGCAGGAGAACAACAGCAGCAGGCTGAGTGCGTCGGGCATGGTTCATTTTTCTCCCGAGGCAGAGGGCGGCCCACTGGTGACTTTGATGGATCGGAATGCTGCTCACCCACCCACACACACACACACACTCACTCACACACATACACGCCCACGCATGTCCCACACACTAGCAACATGCTCACACACACACAATGACACGCAGGCTGCTCTGTCCCACCAGATCTGATATCCAATGAGAAATGTTTACGACCCGCCCACACGGCCTTCCTCCCTTGTCAATAAACTCTTCCCAGAAGTATGTGTGACGCATTATCATGTAGCTGCATATGGGGTTTGCTCTTGCATCCTCCATCACCGGCGTAGCCATGTGCATCTTGCTGCACCATGCAGCACACAGGGGGGGAAACGTTTGACTTGCCGATGATAAATTTGTGCATCAACGCCATTGCTTTTCCCAATCAGATTGTGATTTGTCACATTAGCGCAGATAGAATGAGGGGACACACTGTACTAGCTGCTGTGGATTAAAACAAACGAGATGATGAAATTCGGTCTCCACCCAAAACACATTAAACATTTGCAGGGGGCCTGCTCTTTTCTAGAGATCCAGCACTTTTCCAGGATATTTGTAGTGATGACCTAGCTGGTAGGACAGACAGGGATCGCGACAAATATGTTCCTTTCACCTAGCGTAGCCAAGGTTAAGCCGGCCTCCCATTCATTATTGTCCAAGTCTCTCAACACGTTTAAAATCCATCGCATTAAGAGTTGAAGCACAAACCTTAAACCTTTGCAGCCAAAACAAGCTAGCAAGCACGTCGACTTTAGGTCAGAGTGTTCTGCACGGCCGGAGCTGTGCCGACAGCCAGACCTGCTGACAGGCACAGCCAAGCCGTCTCACGGCTGAAAGAAGAAGTTGACTCTCTCGAGGCCGGAGAGACAAAACTTCAACGCACATTAGCTTCCACTGTGCACTGAAACCTCCAACACACACACACACACACACACGCATGGGTCCCGTATTGCACTCCTGCCAGCACGACAAGCATCAAAACCAGCTTTGCGGAGCGAGATCATTCAAAAGCGCAGCGTTTTTTGACTCCTAACAAAGGGTTGCGTTGCAAAGCACAGGAGGGAGTTTAACCAACTCCTTTCACTTTGTTCATCTGAGTCAGCATCTTATCCCAGAGAGAGAGCGAGAGAGAGAGAGAGAAAGATGGAGACAGATAAAGCTGTTGGTGCTGTGCAAAGACAGGGACCTTTGTCTGCTTTCTCGTGGAGTCTCTGGGAGATGCTTCTTTCGAACACACTCTGCTTTCTCTATCTCTATCTCACACACACACACACACACACGGATGATTCAGTTCTCAGACAGTGTGATAACACGGTGCCGGGGCAGAGCGCCCGCTGCACATTGTGTGTCTCTGTAATCAAGCCGGAGAGTCCGTGCTGGTCCTGAGGCTTGAAGAGAAGGGCGCCTTCATGCTGCATCGGTAGCATGCATTGCGCAACATCTCTCTTGTCCTTGAGGTGAACCGTATGCCGATGGTTATCTCATATCTGAGTTACATGGACGTGATGGTAACACTTTCTATGACGCCCGTGTCTGCAATGTCTTCGAAACATGCAAAAAATCACGCAATCTAAAATGGCACTGATTGACCTCTAATTATGAAATATTGTGATTCTTGACTTTATAAGTCATTATAAAATGCTTTTTAATGTTTTAATGTAATAAATCATCATGAGTGCTTATATATATGACTATACAGTGCCATAAGCAGATAATAATGCAGTATAATGTGTTTAAAATAGTATTATAATATCAGTAATAATAACCTATGGTCATATAATAATAACCTATGGTCATAATGAGTTATTTTACTTTTCATACTTAAAGTACATTTAACTGACAATACTTACATAGAGTATATTTTGTTTGTACTTTTGTTATGTTGTATAAAAAGGAAGTTGACAGACTGGCAAAGTGACATCCCTCATGTTTTAAATCCCGCAACAGATGCGCAAAGTTCCCCGAAATCACAGAAACTGATTGTGCCAGAAAAGTTTTTGTTTGTCTGTTGGACGTGTCCTCATCTCCATGGAGCCTGTTTACCTGCTCTCTGTTGCCCGGTGACATTTCTCCCTCTCGTGTCGTCAAACACTGGCAACGCCCCTCGCGCCGCCGAAGCGTCCGCTTCATTAACTGTTTTGTTAAGGTGGAATAAAAACAAGACCAGCGGGTGTTTAGTTTCTATTTAGATCTCCAGCCTCCATTAAAAAAAATAGCCTTCGCTGCTGCTCAGAGAGCCGCGTGCGCATTGACACAATTTTGGGTATCTGTATCTGTTGCGGCTCTGCGTGGACACGTTGTTTCCCCAACGGACGGGCACGCGGCTGAACTTCAGAGGCGGTTACCGCGGGGAGGGGGGGGGGGGGGGGGGGCGAGGCCACCTTAAATCCCATGCTGACATAACAAGAACACTACACTCCGCCCATATCCGAGAAGAGTCGGTTAAAGAGGTGTCTCACCTTCCCGTGCATGAGCTCTCTCACAACCGAGACAGACACCAGCGCGCTCACAACGCAGAGGACGTAACCGCAGCTCCCTATTGGTCCGCAGGTCTGGTGCGTTGCCGGACACGCAGAGTGGATATTCAGGTGTTTGGATTTATCTCTTGAGTTTTTTATTTTTATTTTTTTTATCACCACTTGGGTTTATTTTACATGCCAAAGCTGGGGGAACGCGCTGGAACACGACACACTTCTGCGCGAAGCTTTAAAGTTCTCGCCACAATAATTGGTAAGTGCATTTTAATATCAAATCCAACTTTATGTTTTCTTCTTTTCTTGGGGTTACTTGAACAAGTGTCTGTTATCCGTTTTGACGTATTGAGTCAGTGGGTTAAGAAATCGATTTGGAGACGAGCAGTCAATCGCGGATCGATACAAGCACGTTGTCAAGTGATTGGACGAGCCACCTTCCATGTAAATGCCACGGACATGATTAACTTAATAAGGGCCGGTATCGACGACAGGAGAATGTCACCGTTACTGTAGATTATAATTAGTATCTGACAGTAAGTCGTTGCTGATGTCGTGTGTTTTAGAGGCGCAATAAGGACCTTTATTCAATTACACTGCGGCGGCGACAACCATGCTAAGAGCAGAATGAGCTCATTCAATGATCGACCTCAAAACAAAAACTAATTAAAGTCATATTCCTGACGGGTAAAAATGTTTGCTGTAAAAGTCCAAAATTGCATTTTGCAAAAGTGAGTCACTTGCAAGTTGTCGAGGTTCCTCCTTTGGCCACTGGGTGGCGACCGAGTATCTCCTTCACCACGTTAAAGGCCCGACTCACTCTATTTAGGTAATTACCAATCTGTCCCTCGTTGTGTGTACGATCCTGTGCTGAGTGTTGTCATCTCAGCAGACATTTGTTGGAAACAATGAACATGTGCAGCACTTATACCGTTCGTGCATGTGTCACATGTAGATGATTTGCTTTTCACTGTCAATGCAACAACAGGCCTTCTGGTGAACCAGTGTAGAGATCACTGGTGTGCAGGTGTTTTAAGAATGAATGGTATCTGCTCCCACACGAGATCAAATAAATAGCATTGTATACAGCTGGTACCTCAAATTAAAGAAATCAACTAGCTGGGTAGTTCGTAGTTATCGATTTACTTCGTAATAATAAGTAATTAATAGCGAGCAAGTTAGTAAACAACTCGTCTTTTATAACTCAGTGAACTCAAACGCTCCCGTGACCTTCTAAACCTCAGCTGCTGCACGCTCCCGTGGTACGGGGCTCATATTTTAGTTTTATATGCTGTAATTTATTATGAATGGCCTAAACTCGCCTGCCCTCCACGTGGGTGTGGATCCCTCCTCACCATTGGCTGAAGTCAGTCAGCGTTTCTAACGGGGCTCTCCTGTGATTGGCCGGGCCGGCTGTGGGGCTTGTGGGCGTTTTTTTTCGTTTTTTTTTTGTTATAGACGGTGGAAGTGGGATACTTTGTGGACAACGTTCATTGTCGATATTTCACAGGAGCCGCCGTGGGTACGAGTGCGCAGCGGAGAGCCTCTCTCTCCACGAACCGTATGAGGCTTCTGCAGCTCACGGACTGTGTGTTTTCTCATCTAAAGCTCGCAAAAAGCTCACAAAACACCGAGAGGAATTTATATTCTTTTTTTTGGTATTACTATTAAACCTCCCCGTTTTGTTTTAAAGGTAAATAAGCGTCCATGGCATATAACAATTTTTTTTTTTTTTGCTGACAACATACTTGCGTTTCTGCCTGGCGTTCACCCATCTATGTAGCATTTAGGAAGACTTGCTTTGCACGCTGGAGAGAGCAACACAGAATAAGAAGAAGGGGAAAGCGGTGTAGCAAAGAGAGAAGCGAGCCTTGTTTAGTTGACTTTCCTGTGGGAATATTCTCGTGATATCGACCGGAGAGAAGACGGACCGGGTTGTATTCAGACTCTCGGAGCTCTCTGAATGCTGCCTTTGAACAAGAGCCGGTAGCCGAAGCTCCGGATCCGCTTCACCATCCTCCTCCCTACCCCAAAAGCTCGCTTCATCTCCGGCTCTGCTCGTCTCCCTTCCTCCCTCCTCCCCCAAACACTTCCCTCTAAACCACAGGTTATCGGATGGACCAGCACCCCAGCGCCCGGAGCTGCACCAGTCGCGGGGCTTCGTCCTGTGAGGCCGTCCCGACGGAGCCCTCCATGAATCTGTACATCCACTCCACCACCGGCACACGCTTCGAGCTCTCCCTTCCCCAGGAGGAGACCGTGGACGGACTGAAGAGGAGGCTGTCGCAAAGGCTCAAAGTGCCGAGAGAGAGACTCGCTCTGCTACACAAAGAAACGTGAGTAACTGGAATCTGTTTCCTAGAAGTGCTGCAGCCTTTCTACATATGGTAAATATCATAAACATGTGTTCCCCCTTAAAGGGCAGCATGCATCTGTTTACCGTAATGTTTAAACTATTCCGCAGTATTGTAAAAAAATAGATCCGCGTTCACCCTCCGGGCATGCAGCGATATTCTTTAATATGCTTTCGGATTTATGCGAGGCCGCGTCGGTCGTCGATACGTTCAAGGAAACCCACCGACCGTCAGGACGCACGGGTATTGGAATTACGCACCGGGGACGCACCGGTCACTGGCACCGTATTGACGAGGCGCTCTGCAGAGATGCATTGATTCATGCCTCCTCCGTTATAAACACTGAAGCCTGACTGAATTACTAATGCTGTGGGAATCAAACCCGTCACACATTAATGAGGAACGTCACGGGGACTTGGTAGCCTGTAATTTATTTACCGTGCTGCTGCTGCTGTTTCTCTTTAACTTGTCCCTGTGTAAAGGAAGGCGGACGTGTCCCGCATGTGGTTGGGTGTTACATGGTAATAGCCAGCAGCTTCTGAAGCAGAACAACTCCTAAAGTATAGGTGGTACAATAGTGCAGGTGGTGTTATGTTAGAGAGAGAAGGGCGGTTTGCAGCGCATGCAAACAGTCAGCATAGTCCCCACCCCCCCACCCAATCCCCTCCCACCTATTGTAATCACCAACTAAATCACATCATCCTTTAAACCCCCCCCCCCCCTTTTTTTAAATCCCGTCCTGCTCCTCCAACATGGGGCGCTGAGGGGCCTTTGTTGGGCTGCATGGGGTGAGATGTGGGTCATGCCTGTACAGCAGGCTGTCCCCAAACATCCCTCACAGTGAGTCAAGGCGCCGCGAGGGGCTTCGGTGCATCGTGACCGGCTGGGAAAGACCACTTCCTCATACAGAGCAGACACTCCTGCTCTGCACCAAAACATGAAACAAAGCAAAGCAAGACGCGTATTCTGGAATCAACTTTGTCCAGAAGCAGCCGTCGTAGTACGACTCCATTGAGAACAATGGACCTGCAATGGCGATAGAAGGGTCATGCCACGCGGTTTGCTTTTCTTCCCTCATAACTAATAACAGGACCGCGGTTCTGGTTTGTGCAACTCGAAACAGCGAGAGAAAATACTCACCTCCACTTAGGCAAGTGGCACCGGTGCCAGATATCCACTGCGAGCGCTTGTCAAGCTCCACTATACTCCAAATTGAAATATGACAGCCCAATCAATACTTCTCTTTCATGGAGCTTTTCACCCACGGCTCTTTTCCAAACTAGTTTTGAATTCTGTCCAAACCCCCCCTCCCTCCCCCCCCTCCCCCCCCTCCCCTGGCTGAAGGCTGTTTGTGTGTCTGAAGAGAGACGATATTGTCAGCACCGTCTAATTATCTTGCTCTCTTTTAACCCTTCAGGCGACTAAATTCAGGCAAACTCCAGGACCTCGGCATCTCCGATGGGAGCAAGTTAACACTTGTACCAACAGTCGAAGCAGGATTAATGGTGAGGCTCACCTGGCCGTGTTAGCTTGCAGTCCCAATAACAAATATGAGCTTTTCTTTTTTGCATATGTATTACTTTACATGTCACCATTTATAGTTTGTTAAAATTCTTTTTTTTAAATATATATATATTCTTTTCCTCTCTTTTGCAGTCTCAAGCATCAAGACCCGAGCAGTCAGTAATGCAAGCCTTGGAGAGTCTCACAGAAACTCAGGTAAGAGACTGTTTACGCAATAATGCAACTGAGCTGTGGGTCTCGTGTGTGTGTGTGTGTGTGTGTGTGTGTGTGTGTGTGTGTGGTTCTGCATGCGTGTGCATGGGGATATGGGAGGCAGCTTCGGTTAAGTGCAGAGCAACAGACAGATATGACAGAAACGGAGAGAGAGAGGAGATGAGCAGGCTGCACAAGCCTCTTTGCTTGTCTAATCTCAGCCTCTTAAACAAGCCAAGCTAGACATCCAGCGTGAGCTGTTGGGATATAATAAGCAGCAACACCCCTTGTGTCCGAGTAACATCTGTGATAGTGTGTGCGTGTGACCAGCAGCACATATAACACTCACTGCCACCTTTCTGTTAATACCTTTCTCTGTAATCTCGTGCCACTCCTCCTGTTTTCATGCTCTAACACACATTCACACACACAAGTTTCCAGGAAGTGTGCTGTGACTGCAGCGTCGTCTCGCTCACTCATACACATAGTGCTGGATCATCAGATGGCAGCCGTCTCGCTCAGTATTAGCATCGGGTTCCTGGAAGCCTTGGTGTGCGCGCAATAGGGGGCCTGTGCTCCTCTTACTGACAGTGAAGCGGCTCCGTAGGCAGGCCGGCTGACTTGCAGGATGCATTTGAGTCAGAGTGACGTGACTCGAGCAAAAAAAATGACAGACAGTGAGAGTCGAGCAGAAAGAGGCAGAGAGTTCTCAGGCGCTGGCCGCGGAGAGAGAGAGAGAGAGAGAGAGAGAGAGAGAGAGAGAGAGAGAGAGAGAGAGAGAGAGAGAGAGAGAGAGAGAGGCGATAAGGCTGAGTACACACACACACACGCAGGTGTGACGTGTGAAACACTCTGCAGCTGACTGACTGACTCAGACCGACTTCCTTTTGTGGCGTTGGGCAACACTGCGATGTGCGTAAGTGCATCGGTGATGCGCCGCCGACTGATATCAAAACAGGACAAGATGGCGAAATGAGTGATGCCTTTGTCTGAAGAACGCCGCCGTGCATTAAGTCCGATTTTTAAATCAGAGGATGTGGGCTAATTGGAGATAGAGGAGCGTGGATTCCCTTAATTCCCTGCTGATCATTTTGTGGTGGAAATCCTGGCCTTGTTTTGTGTGTGTGTGTGTGTGAGAACTGAGCATACGTAGCGCCGACAGCTGCATGTGCGTAGGTGTGTATAAGTGAACGTGTGCGCGCCCATGCCCATCATGTGAGGTGGCGTTTGCTGGGTCAGCCAATGAGTGGCCGGCGTTTTCACCAGAGGCAGACAGAAGAGCTGATTTCTCACCGTGCCTCTTGTCCCTCATCGTGCGTATGGCCGCAGTGAAAATGTTTTTGAAAAGCTAAATGTTATCAAATGTGGACGGAAGCCGAGTATTTAGTGTTGCGAATTGTGGAAATGATCTTATTTCAACACATGTTTACGTTTTACTGGGGACAACTACAGCGAGGCAGAGCGGGGGGACGTTGTAGGCTCCTACTAAAGTTATTCATTGTCATAATTCTAATGTCAGCATTATGAAGGAAGCTTTGAACTATTCAGCCCAAGCCGGATGCTTTTTCCTTCAGAGTTGCTTATCGCGTGTCACTGTTGCGTTCATATTCATGTGATATTAATTGTAATCCTGCAGCGGCCGTAGAGGGAAGGGCACCGTGAGGCGGACAGCAGGGTAAAAGGTTAAAGAAAAAACCCCGGCATGAAGCTGCTTTAGTGTGTTTTTATCCAGAGAAATTGATTCCGCTTTATAATTCATGAAGCGGGATGGAATGATAGAGATTAAGGATCCGAGTAAGATTAGAAAAATAGGAACACAAAAGCTTTCCCTCATTTCCTCTCCCCGCCTTCCCCCTAACTCTGGGGCTATCAAAAATCAATCAATGCACTTAGCTCTTAAGAGTGTCTGACATGATAACTGATATGCCCATACACCCAAAAATAGCCTCGGGGAGATGTGGGGTGGTTGCTCGCTGTGCTAGCCGCTGGAAGAAGCCGGTGTCAACCCCTGGATCTCTGATAACCCCTCACCCCCCACCTGTGTTTTGGTCATGTGAGGTCTCATTTTCCAGATCGGGTGTTTTGCCTGTGTGTGTGTGTGTGTGTGTGTGTGTGTGTGTATTCATGGCGGGCCAGGGGCTGAGCGGATCACCTTATGACTTCTCCTTTTATCAGGAGTCTGGGGGAGTTTTGGCAGCTAGCGAGCCAACCGACCGAGCAGAACATGACTGCTTCCGGGGTTGTTTCAGACTTTTGTGGAGCGAGTCAAATACAAAAAAAATAAAATAAAATCTTTTATGGGAACGGAGCCCCTGCAATTATCGAAATGGGATTTCTTTTTTTTCTTCGCTCCATCTCCCCCTTCTCCCTCTCTTGGTTCTGCTCTCCGACGGCCCTATAATTTAAATGTGCTGCGGTTTGCATGTCCGGCTAGCTGCCTCGGTTTGACCGTGATGGCTGGCTTCTCTAGGACAACCCTGGGCTGCCTTAAGTCCTCCTCTGGCATCTCCCTCCACTTTTTTTTTTTTTTTTTTTTTTGCATGACATCTAAGCTGTATTAAGCCACTGGCTCGCGACGGCCCATCAAAATACTGTGCTACTCTCTTCTCCTTCTGTCTGCTAAATAGAGGTTGTGTGTTCAGCTCACAGTCATGCGTGGACACACACACGCGCACACACACACACACACGAAACACCAGAATTGAAAGGAAATGTTTGAGAGGATTGAGGATCGAGTTCAGAGAATGAGAACGTGTCTGATCAGCAATATTCACGATTTCTGGCCATGTGCAGACAGTGACATCGGCTCTCCATCTATTGACCTCGGTATTTGACAGAAAGAGAAGGATTATGTGTTCCTCTCAGCACACAGGGACCATTTGCTCATTGATGCACATTGATGTTAGAATAAAAGCCAACCAGGCATCACCCCCCCCCCCTTCCCTCGCCCTTCCCCCAAGCAGCCACCTCTTTGTTCCTGTCTTAAAGCATAAGCACCAAACCTGCCCAGCTGACAAGGCTCTCTCTCTCTCTCTCTCTCTCTCTCTCTCTCTCTCTCTCTCTCTCTCTCTCTCTCTCTCTCTCTCTCTCTCTCTCTCTCTCTCTCTCTCTCTCTCTCTCTCTCTCTCTCTCTCTCTCTCTCTCTCTCTCTCTCTCTCTCTGTCATTGTGTCACAGGTGGAGGAGAGCAAATGAAAGGGAGAGCGTTGCGAGAGTTATTCTGTAGCGTGTCAAGTAGGATGTGCAAGTTCCGTGGGTTGGCCGGTAATGGGGGAGGAGGAGCTTGGGTAACTCGCAGATGAAGAAATGCGAGCGAGCCTCTAATGGAAGGAAGGAAATCAAGAAAAAAGAGGACGGAAGACGTTCGGCTTAATAGTACTAGAAACTGCAGATGATGGACAGTGACTGTGTTTTTTCCCAGTCCTGTAGAACACCTCATCTAGATGCGAGTTAATCAGCAGGATTGACACCACTGGAAATCAGTGGAGAGTAATTGTATTGAGGATTTGGGAGTGCAATGAATTGAAAAATGACTTGAGTCAGTTTGTTGAGAGGATCCTCCTCTCTTTCTTTCCATAGCTCCCTCTGTCCTTCCCACTGCCATTTGAAATGAAGGCTTTTTATAAGCGTGCGGTACAAGAGAGGGAGTGTTTGCTCTTTAGAATGCTAATTTGTTTTGTTGCCCCCTAAATGAACGCGACAGAAATGAATTTGGCTGCAGGACGTGTAAGTGGAATCGTGTATGGAACAGAAGACAATGCTGATCCAAAGGCCTACTTAGTCCACGCTCGTGTAAATCCTGGCCTTGAAGATTGCATTAATAAGCTGATCACGCAGTATTTTTGCACCTGTGTAATCCCCATTGTGATGCTTAAAAGCACAGTGGGGGGGGGGGGGGGATCAAGGTGTGTTGTGGAGCAATCAAGGGATAGATGGATTTTTAGGGGATTTCATTGTCCTGTTGAGTGTATGCATCTGTCCGTGTGTGTCTTTGTGTGCGCCCTCGCTCAGCGGCCAGGGGACTCTCATTTCTCCATGTTTGAGTTGTGACCGGCATTTCTTTCCATTCCCCGGGCGAATCTCTGAGCTTTTGTGATTTAAGTGGCAGACGTCGTGACTAGTGGAGCCACCGCGTGGGAGGACGGGGCCGGGAAAAGTCACGTCTGATAGCCACCGCCAAGTCTAATGAAGTCAATTAGCCACATACGCTACCGGTGAAACGGAGGAGGCCGGGGGCAAAGATAGCCAGGTCGATCCACAAAGCCACACAGAAACCTTCACAGCAGTCATCCCGCCTCACCTCCTGTACCCACTTCATCCCAGAGTCAGACATGAGATGCTTCCTCCCCCTCTCTTTGTCGGTGTTGATGATGTTGTTTTTACAAGTATCCACACATTTGTCTGGCTGGGCACAGACACAGGAACCGTCTCTCTCCACCCTCCTGTCCCGCCCTCCCAATCCTCTCTATCCTCTCTGCTCCGGCACAAAGCTGCCAGCGCTCTCCATCTTTCTCCTCCCCTCTCCCCCTTTCTCTTCCTGCCTCACTCCTTATCTCCCTCCCTTAGTTCGCTTAGTGTGCAACGGAAGAGCGACTGCAAATGAGTTCCTTGAACCACGGGGACCCCAATAAATAAAACTGTCAGCCAGAGATGTCGAAAGAAAAAAGAGGGAAGGAGCCAGAGGCACGCTCTCACTGAATATTTCATCACCCACCACCACTCTGACACCCTACCCCCATCGCCCCCATCCCCCCCACATCACCATCCTTTCTCCTTTCCTCTCTCGTGCCACCCACCCCCCTCTTTTTCCTCCATCTTTTCTCCACCCCTCCTTATCATATTCTCCCCCATCGCTGCATAGCAACCAAAGCCTGCTAAACAAAATAGCACCCCCCCCCCGGACCCCTGACAGCTAAAACAAAATGGTTGATGGCGCCGGCTGTGGGGTCAGTCGTTAAAGAGGAGCAATTAAGTGGAACGGCTCTTTATCTCCACCTGTGTGTCACCGAGGAGGGCTCTGCCCGTCAGATTTCTGATGAGTACAATCAACTCATGCGTGTTGTTCACCAGCACACCTTGTTCTTCAGGCATGAGCTCCTCTTTTCTTTGCATACCGCTGCTGCCGCTGCATCAGAAGGGAACAATGAATGGCTGGTTTCTCCCCGTCAGCCTTGACACAACAAAAGCCGGGCCCTCCACTCTCGCCGGCTCCCACAGCAAACCACCACAGACGGCCGTGAGACAGCTCGCCTCTCTCTCGCCGGCTAATTTGTAGCCTGCCATGTGGTGTTGGGAGCTCAGTAGGAGTACACGGATCTCAGCTCGGCGGTTTTGAATAATCCGCTGTCGTCATTGTGAGGGTGATCAAGCCTCCTCTCTGTTTCTCCTGCTGTCGCTCACTGTCGGCCTTTTTCCTCTCACGTGCTCGCACGTAAAAAGAAAAAAACAACGGCCCGTGTTCAGACGTGACATTAGATGACATCTTGGATGATTCCTTCACAGGAAAAAAGCTTTCTCCTTTGGGATTCAACATGTGTACTACAGCAAGTACGACACCAAGTGCAGGCAAAGCCAGCCTGCACTTGACTAGCAGCTAACGGTGCTAACAGCTAACGCTAACAGCAGCGCAAACAACGGTAACAGTGCTCACAGAGCTAACCGTTTTAACCTGGGGGGGTGCCAGTCCCGCCACAAACAACCTGAAGCACCATGTCAAGTAGGCCAAACCCGACCAGAAAACAATTTGTAAATATTTGTTCGAACCCGGCACGACCCGTCGGGTAACCACAGTCTAATGTGGATACAGGATCGGAGGTCTGAACGGCACCATAACCAAACAGCCACTCACTTCCCGGGGGTGTTTTGCCGCACATCTTCCTCCCGTTAACCAAACACTCGTCCCCCTCGGGGCCTCTCACTCTGTATGCACGTTGTGTGTGTGTGTGTGTGTGTGTGTGTGCGCGTGTGCATGTGTGTGTGGGTTGGCAAACTGTCGACTCATTCTCTTGACAGCTGTCAGTCACAGACACAGTCAGTGTCTCCTCCCACTTCTGTTCTTTCTTTCTCTCACCCACACACTTTTAGGATTCTGCCTCCCCCCCCCATCACCCTGAGGTCTCAAACACACACACACACACACACACACACGTCTTGTCTAGCAGGTGACCTTTAGTACACGGGAGTTTCCTCAAGTCATCTCAGGTGGCGCCCTGTTCTCCTCCTCGCTTCACACCGCGCCCTGCTGAGTTTATTGTCTAAGCACGACAGTGTAATCATGGGTGTGGACACCAGACGATCAACAGGCCATTGGTAGCCGAGTTAACACTCTGAAAGGCTGAGTTTCTGTTTATCCGGCAGCAGCCTTTTATGCTGATTTCTGCCGCTTCAGCTGTTGATTATTTACACATTATTTACACAGCCATCAGATCGTCCCAACCCCCCCTCTTGTCCTTTCACCTGCCTCTCTCTTCTCCCTCCATCCTCTTTTTCCACACCATGTCAATACCAATGTGCAAAGGTCACCCTGGCAACAGAGAGGCAGCGGTCGATAGAGAAATAAATAAGCCGACGAAAAAGGGAGCGCAGCGATGGAGGGCAGGGCCCGGCGAGTCGCAGGGTTAACTACGGGCCCCCGTCTCACGAGCACACTCCAAAAGGCTGCAGGGTCTTTGGGGGAGTGAGGCCTCTGCTCTCCTTTGCCGTCTTTGTCTTGTATGCCTCTATATTACTTGCTTTCTCTGCTTTGTCATGACTCTTTCACTCCATCTCCCGTCCTCTTTGTGCTCTCTCTCCTCCCCTTGTGTAGCTCTTTCGGTGCCACTTCTGTCTCCCCCCCCCTCCTCCCCCGTGCCTCTCTGGGGGACTGAAGGCACACAAGGCAGTATTGGGGTTTGTTGAAACCTTTTTGGACAGAGGCGTCACTTTGTATTCGCCAGCGCCGTTTGTTTCGGTTTGTTTCTATTTTGGGGAGAGCTTTCATTATTGCAGAGTCTTCAAGACCCGAGGCTTCTCTGGCCTGCGAATGACTCTCCCTCGAAAATAAACATGCTCACGCGCACCTACAAAACATGCTCAGACTCACAGCAGTGAGTGGCAAATCACGCAGCAACGGAGCCACAGGCATGCAGGAGGGGGGAGGGGGGGGACAAGAAGAAGACTTTTGTTGTTTAGTGTGAATCCTCCGGCCAAGTCGTGACAACTCCGCTATCCTGTGTGCGTTAGTGTGTGTGTGTGTGTGTGTGTGTGTGTGTGTCCATCCGGGCCACGGGGTGGGACAGCGAAGGCCTCCACACTCGGCTCCTATCAGTCGTTGCCAGAGCTCCAAAAAAGGGCAGCCCTTCCAGATCCGCCGCGGACAATCAGCCATTCTGTGTTGGAGAGGCAGGCGGGGTGTATTTCCTGGACGTGGGACTGATTTTTCAGGCCCCGGGCCAGACAGAAGGGTGGCCTCTGTCTCCGAGCTGAATAACACTGCTGACTAAGAGCGGGCCGAGGGGCAGTGGGAGGCGAGCGGGAGTGGCCGCTCATTTGTGTTTTCCAATAGGTTTCCTCATCCACTGCTCCCCAGCAGATGTAAATAGGCCAGTGTTACAGAAGAGTTGATTGATCGCATGATGGGCTAATGTGGTGTGTCTGTGTCTCCATGAGACGGGGAGCTCACAGCACTGTTGTGTTGCATTTCAACTGCCAGCCACGGTGCAGACTGTTCATTTACAAAGGAGGAAGTCGATAAGCGTGGGGGAGTTTTTTAATCCCTTTGAAAGGCTTTGGCATTCTGTACATAATGTGGATGCAGAGTTTCGAACACCTCTGCGCCAATTAATCATGTAGGATTTGCTTTTTGTTGTTGTTGGATTTCTGTTCTATTCTGTGTTTCTCAAATCCTCCTCTTTGTGTACCTGCAGGTCAGTGACTTCCTGTCCGGCCGCTCCCCCCTCACCCTGGCACTGCGCGTGGGTGATCACATGATGTTCGTCCAGCTCCAGTTGGCGGCGCAGCAGTCCGGCGGTCCCCAGCTCCAGCACAGACACCTCATCACCCGGGGCAGCGCAGAGACCCCGATGGGGCAGCCCACAGGGCAGCCCCGCGTTCCCCACCCTCACCCGCACTCCCACCACCCACACCCCCATCACCCACACAGCCAGCCCGGCCCCCACTTGTCCCAGCCTCACCTGGGCCCTTCCCCTCCTTCTTCCCCGGGCTCCCCTTCCTTCCCGCTGCCCTCCACGCACCACCAGCCGCTTCCTCCCATGTACCACCAGTCGCCCTCCTCCTCTCACTGTAGCCCCCCTACTCCCCCGCCCCAGCCCCACTCCCCTCAGCCGGCCAACGTCCCCGGAGGTCTTTTCCGCTCTCCAGCCAGTCCCCACCATCACTACCACCAGCCTTCCTCAAGCCAACCCAGCCACGACGTCGGCCAGGCCAGCCCCGTAGCCCCGGTCCTCTGCCCTGAAGTAAGTCTCACAAATATTGCCAGGGATCCATATTTTATTTATTGTTTCGGTGCTACGAATACTGTGGTAGATAGTGGGACTTTTACACAACTGATGGTGGCATAGGCACTTAGCCCTCTCATGAATGAACAATGGGGGGGGGTTGCCAGGAACGCAACAACATCATCTTCAATTAAATTGATTCGTGGGATATCCCAGCAGCGTGAGGGTGATCCCGTGGTTTACTCAGGTCTGAAGCTTCGTGTGTGTGTGTGTGCTTCCAAACCACAGTGCACTTAGTCATCACTGGAGTGCAGCGTGCTTCCCAAATACATGCAAACAAGCCAACACACGCACATAAGTCGGGGCGGCCTCGGCATCCCTATGACCTCATCCTGCGAGACGCTGAGGGGAACGGGAGGGGGTTCAGAGAGAGGCAGGTTTTATGAATCAGAGTTGGGTGTTTTTTATGTGAAGACTGATCATTAAGCTCAGGGTTGTCAGCCGTTCATCGTTAGCCTTTTACAACCGTTTCCTTGAGATAACTGCGAGGAACAGCTGCACGCACAAACACACTCGCTTGTCTCCACCAACCAAATTAGCTGTTTATACTTTCTCTACCTCCCCGAGCTGCAGCCGATGGAAAGCGAATGAGAACCAGATGTCAGCGGACTGGGGGGGGGGGGGGGGTGGTTCACAACAAGAATAACAGAAAGACGGGCCAGTGTGGTAGTGAGATAAAACGGAAACGGCTATTCCTCATGAGGCTTTCACATGCGTAACGCACACAAACACGGAGGCCTTTGCCCGGGTTTCACTTTCAGCCGTCAGTTGAGTGATCCAAGTTGAGCTCCGGTCAAGAAGCAGGGCTGCTGAGTTTGGTCTCTCTCGGGTTTGAGGTAACAGGAAGTCCTGGCTGATCTGGAGCTACAGGATGGCAGAAAGCTCAGTTTTCCTGCTCTGGCTCTCAAAGTGTTTCCAACACCCTGACGTAAAGGTCACTTACAGAACTCATAAACTCGAGACAGAGCTTACATCATATACTGTGTGTGTGTGTGTATATGTATATAGAGGGGTAGGGCTGCAACATTTTTAAATGTTAATCGGAATCTCGATTTTGAATTCCCGCAATTAAATGAACACGATTTGTCCCTCACAATTTCAAAGTTTCCCAGCTCACGACTGATGTATATGTTGTGTGTGATGCATTATGTTAACAGCATGGGATGTGATGGGATTGTGTACAGATGTGTTCTTTTCGCACCGCTTTTACCATGACCTCACTTTATGCTCGTTAATGTTTCTCCTCCAGGCTAACTGCAGCACCAACAGCAGCACCAACAGCACCCCCAAAAGCACCAACACCCCCAACAGCCCCAGCGGTGGCAGCAGTCCCTCAACACGCTCCCGCAAACCTGGTGCCATCATTGAGAGCTTCGTCAACCACGCTCCCGGAGTCTTCTCAGGGACCTTTTCAGGTGAGAGGACACGAAGCTTCCTTGAAGATGCTTTGCTGCTCTAAGCAGTGAGATCCAGCCGGAAGCCTCTTTTATGAGAACTTGCATGCCTCACAAAAGAAAGACTTTCTCATTCAACACATTCTCCTTTGTCTGGTCTCAGGGTTTGTTGGGTTTTTGTTGTTGTTAAAAACTCGTAGACAACTCGCGTCATAACGCTTTCTCCATCTTTCTTGCTCCCTCTCTTTAGGCACTTTGCACCCTAACTGCCAGGACAGCACTGGGCGTCCCAGACGCGACATCGGTACCATCCTGCAGATCCTCAACGACCTCCTGAGCGCCACGCGCCACTACCAGGGCATGCCCCCCTCCCTCACCCAGCTCCGCTACCAGACCCAGTGTGGTTCGCCCACCTCCCCGTCCCCCTCGCCGCCTCCCTCGCCCCAAGTCGCCGGCATGACGGGCCTCTCTCCCAAAGCTACCTCTGTGCCCGCCAGCAGCCCTAGCAGCCCTCCGCCGACTCTCCATCCGCTGGTGCAGTGCCAGAGTCAGATCCGCATGTGCAAACCCCCCGGTGAGTGACTCCACACCGCACTCCCTCTGCTCACGCGAAGCATGTGAGGAACACAAACACACACTCACGCGCACACACAAAGCAAGTCATTGTGCATCCCTCGAGGCAGATGTTTCCGCAGTCGCTACAGCGTTGCAGGAGTGTGTGTGTGTGAAATGACTGCAATCTAGAACCTGTCATTTTACTGAGATCTGCTCTTGCATTGTAACTTACCAAAGAATGAATTGTGGTCTTTGTGTCTACTGTCTCTGTTCTCACTGCACGTCGCGTGTAGCTATCGGTTCTGTTGGGATTATTTTTGCACTATTGCCTTGTTCAAGCAGCTATTCTCACCCTTAAAATACTGTCAAAGCAGGAAGATAAACGTCAGATTAAAAGAACAAAAACAGTCGTACGTATATCTCTCCTGGGTTTTGAGGCAAAGGAGAAGAGGACGAGATGGGGAGGGGAGTCTAACGTCTAAGGCAATACAAATTTCTCCAAACCTGTTCAGTCAGGCGGCGGAGATGGCTTCGTTTCTGTGTGCCAAGGAGATCGGTTTACCCCCTTCAAGCCTGGGCTGAGCTATGTTTAGATTAGATTAGGCTTTGGGTGATTTAACCTGCCTCTTAAAGAAGGGCTGCAGCAAGCACGGGCCGGACAAAAAACCGCGACGCACCCCTGATGCCCAGAGGGCAGGTGCTCGAGTTCAGATGATACCGTTTGAGTCTGGAGTTTTGGGTGTTTAAAAAGAAGAAAAAAAAAAAGCTCCATTCCTCGCAGAGACACAGGATGTGGAGTGTCAGACAGATGTCCAGAAGCGATAACATTCAGCCAGCGTTGTAATGATAGCCTGGCTGTGCTCGCCTTCGGTGAGCGGCTGGTAACCGTTTGTTGAATAGTTCGGCGGGGAGGGTCCGCCGATTTATGTTTAATGTTGTCCTTTGTTTGGAAAGAGCGAGAGCATACGTTGCTATTGTCCTACCCTGGCTTCGTCCTTTGTTTTATGACCTTCGGTGGCAAACAGAACGCAGTGCGTACGGATTGACCGGGGGAATGTCCAGTGTTCCTGGGTGCCCTTACATTTCCCCCATTTGCTGTCCAAAAACAGCCCTGTCTGTAAAATCCATCTCCCCCGTCTTCCTCCCTCTCTTTTCCACGTCTGTGTCGCGCATCAATACGTCGTCTGTGTTCATTTGGCCTTTTAATAGATTTATTCCGAAATGCAGCTCTGAAAAAGAATTTGCTTTGTGAAGTAGAGGGCAGTGCGAGGAGGAGGAGGAGGAGGAGGGGGGATGGTAAAACCACAACACTAAGCCTCCATTTATCACATGGGTGTTTATATCCTGTCCATCAGTCTACCAACTGCCCACTGATTAACCAACGGCCAAGTAAAAAATGAAAGGAACGGGTGACAGAGGAGCCCGTCTAATGTCCTTTTCCCGACTTCGCTGCCTCCGTCCAACTTCCTGCTCGCAGTGCACGTCCCCAACCGAGCAGTTTGGCTCGCGGAGACAACGAGCGTACAGAGCGTCGACTTCGTATCCCGTTCCACGCGGTGTCCCGAGGAAGCCGACGACTAAGCGCTCTCAGGTGGCCTTATCAGCCCGACACCTGATGGAAGACTTACTGGACTTAACACCGCGGCTTAACTCTGCTTCACACAAACCTGCCTTCATTCCGCTGCAGGAACAACCCGCACTTCTCATCTGCCTGAACGTGTGTGTGTGTGTGTGCAGTGAAACTCTTGAAAATGTCACATAGCTGGGCTGTCTCCTGAGAGCCTTTACCCTTTTCCGCCGCAAGTTCACGTGAGACGGGGAGAAGGCAAGCGTAAATAAAGAGTTTGAACATGCTCTCATGCGCACAAAACGGCTGGTTTCAGTCTTCGACTCGCCGGGTTTCATGGCTTGTGGGGATTTGTCCGCCCATGACTCGTTCAGGGTTTGAACAGGAGGGGGTTTAGCGTGGCCCGGCAGGCTGATTGTTAGCTAAATTCCTTCACTGAGTCGGGGTGGACCTCCCCGGCACCCCTTCCCCTCCTCTCCAGCCCCTTCAGCCCCCTGCCCAGCCAAACCCATTGTGCAGGGGCCAGAGACAGGGGCTGCATACAGGGCACCAGGCTGAGCCATTGTGGGGCAGAGGAGGGGAGGGCTATGGGATTACAGGGCTGCCTTTTAGTCCCACTCCCACCGCAGCTGCCTTAGTTCAACACGGGCCCACAGAGAGGGGGCAACGTTGGCTCTGGAAGCTTCCCCAAGCAACCCCCTTCCTCTCTTGTGTCCCTTCCACATCCCTTCACCCCATTCCCCTTTCGCTTTGTCAGATCACGTTAGCTTCGTGCTGGCTGGGACTGGGAGGAGGGAGGGTGACGGGAGGGTGAGAGAGAGAGAGACACGGGTGGGGGGGGGGGGGCTCCTACGGCCTTAACCTCACGGAGTCCCGTGTTATTGTCGCGCATTATCCACTGGTAGGCTTTACTCTGCTGTCGTCACACGGGGAGGGTTCGCCGAGACACACGTGCACCGGGAGACTGAGCGAACGCGACGTCGAGAGAGCGAGAGCGAGAGCGAGCGAGAGAGCGAGAGAGAGAGAGAGAGAGAGAGAGAGAGAGAGCGCAAATGAAGTCTAAAAGTCATTGAAGAGCTTGTGTCCCTGCAGGGCGTCAATGCCCTTTCACTGACTGTCAGAGTGCTCATATTAGCTCTGATTTGATTGGCTGTTTCAGTTTGTGTCTGATTAGTTAGTTTACATTTTTTCTTCTTCTGGTGTTTAACTTGATTGGCGTTTTATTTTATTTTTTCTCTCTCCTAAAAGGTCAGGTTTCCTAGTTTACCAGTTGACATCGAGCTGCTGGTCTGTTCTGGCCACTACATTGAGATTTTGAATACCGATATCGCGAGAACGCTGCGTTTATTATGGTGCTGTGAATTTTGACCCCCTCGATCGTTAACCCGTGGAACGGGTCGAGAGAGTAATACTGGAGGAGATTAAGGCCGACTTTGCTGCAATGTGATTTTCTATCACTCTCTTCCCCTCCGTCCTCCCCTCCCCTCGATCCCCTGCTTCCCTTGATGCTGAGCAAACACAATGTTCTCTCTGCAAGATCACAAGACTTATCAAGGCAAACAAACAAACAACAGCACTAAGACGACTGCAAATGAAGGCCAATCTTTGTACAATCAATAAAAGGAGAAGCTCCTTTAATCGCCTCGTGCGTCCCGCACACCGCATCCCTCCTCCCCCCCTTTTTTTTCTCTACCTCCATCCTCCTCCTCCTCCTCCTCCCCCCACCCTCCCGTGTGCTCCCCTATCTCAGTCCTTGCTGTGTTGCTGGGCTCAAAGGCAAGGAAAACTGACTGACGCATCGATTATTCATAGATCGCCCCTTCTTTCTGTCTCTCTCTCGCTGTCGGTCGGGTTTTCTCTGCAGCGCTCTGTGTATTTACAGGTTCAGTGTCAAAGTCTTCACAGAGGAGAGTTTGGTGGATGGAAAAGTGTGCTGCCAGGGATTGAGTTTTAGTGTGATTGGGGGGGGGGGAGATAGGAGGTATAGGAGACTGGCGTTTCCTTCCTTCCTCACTGTGTCCTTGACCAAGTCTTCTGTTTGATATCTTCCACTGCGCGTTTCCAGAAAAAAAAAAAGATCCATCTCGCTCTCTCATTCATTCCCTATGTCTCTCACCCACCTCTCTCTGGGTCCTTCAAGGCTGTTGTGCTCACATCAAACCTTAGTCTCTGCATCCAGGCTTTGGGCCAGCCTGTGTGTGTTTTGTGTGGGTATAGTCTGTCCTTCTTCGCCAGCCCTAATAATAGCCCTTCTGTCATAAACATAGTCTGGAGATCCTTGCGGCCAGCTGTGTCCGGCCCAGCAGCCCAGGGCTCCGGTAGTGATGCTGATGAATGGACACACACACACACACACACACACACACACACACACACACACACACACACACACACACACACACACACACACACACACACACACACACACACACACACACACACACACACACACACACACACACACACACACCAGGTTTGGTGTAGCTCCACATTGTCGTAGATCTTGCCAAGACAAAGGCCAAGACCTGCAGCCCCACCAAACGGCCCGTGTGTGTGAGCGCCTGCTCCAAGTAGATTCAACTGTGAGGAAATGGAGTATTGAATGGTGCTACCCGGATAAATAAAGAGAGAATTGCATAAAGAGACAAACCTCAGACAAACAGGCCGTGCATGTGTTGGCGTCGTGCCGTTTCATTGTGTACAGCCATACTTCGATGCAGCCGAGGGGTGTTTTATGATAATTCTTTTTAGCTTGTAGCCAGCAAGGCCTGGGGAATAAGGGGAAGAGGGAAGACCGGAGAGGGAACAAAGCCTTGCAGCAGCGTATGTGGTTGTCACATGGAGCTGAGGCAGCGGAACAATGGATCTAATGTAGGAGAACCCCCCCCCCCCCTTTTTTTTGGTGTACCCCCTGTTCTCTGGAGATGACGTGCTGCCCTCACACAACATCTGAATGCACACACATACGTTTGTACCGGGGGCAGAACACATTGGCAGGAAGTGGAAAAAAAAAACCATTCTGTCTGTGCGGCTGAATGTGAAGAAGTATTCTTTCTTTCTTTTGTCTGTTGGCTCGGTGTCACTATTCGCTTCCTTTCTGCTCTCAAAACGCAGCATCAAGGCTGCTGGATGGCAGTTTACTTCTTCAGGATGCACTGCCAGGCAGCGCTGCATATTTATAGCTGGAGAAAAGGGTCGGCGCTGCTCGATCCGATGAGGGAAAGAGGGAAAGAGGGAAATGAAGCCCACACAGAGTCCGGAATTCATTCCGATGGAGCAGAGAACGGCACGATCGATTCGGAAAACTGCCACCTACGGCGGATCCCTTACCCTCCACCCTCTTCCTCAGTCCTTTCTTCTGTCCCCCCTCGCCCCTAGGGGAGGAATTCCTCAACCCATAACGCCCCCCCCCCCCCCCCCCTTTACTCTCTCTTCTCGCCTCCTGCTTCTTCACACTGCCCCACCTAGCTGTCTCTGGGGAGACATGGGGCAAGAGCTGGGGGAGGAAGGAGCTGTGGGGTGAAAGGGGTGGAAGTGGTAGTGGGGGGGGGGGATTAGAGAGAGAGAAGAAGGGGGGGGGGTTGTTGGGTCAATGAGCTGAGAGTGGGGAGCTACAGCCATAATAAAGAAAATAAATAGCGGAAGAAAACCCAATCTCTCTCCCTCCCTCCCTGCTTACAATTTCTATTCGCTTGCATTTTCTATTGAAAGCCAATAGCGATGTCCTGGGCCCTGAGATGGATGGCTGCACTAGAGCTACGGTTTAATCAATCGGTCTTTTTAATTTGCCATCGATCCGCGTTAAAAGCTACTGCGGCTGTTGCTGTGTGTGTGTGTGTGTGTGTGTTTGTGCGTGTGTGTGTGTGTGTGTGTGTGTTTGTGCGTGCGTGCACCCGCGAGCTGCAAAGTTTGTGTGTACACGTGCACGGGCCGACACATTGTGTACGTGTTGTTTGCGCGAACACGTGATGTACTCGAATGCGGATTGGAGTGTGTGTGTGTGTGTGTTTGTGGGTGTTCTGGTTGTGCGGCAGAGGCAGCGATGGCCGCTGCGCTTCGGTTTATTGACATTCCAGCCCATTATTTAATTATTTAATTCCCAGACAGATACTAATGGAGCCGGCTAATAGATTGCGGTTGCCTCTCTCTTCCTTCCAAGTCCCCGAATATACGCATAAAATGGAATTGGGCTCGACTCACGGCCACTGTAGGGAAGCATTCACAGTGCGACGCCGAGCCGCTCCCTCGAGGCCGGACGCTCCTCTCAACAGCTAGAAACGCACTTAGCAGCGCTGCCAGTCACTGAGGCATGTCGTCTGCAATTATGTGCGCAGAAATCATCGGCAGCTATCCCAACAGTGTCTTCCCTCTGGCTTTGTTTGTACGGTGCTGGCCTTGCTATTGGTCCTCAAGGAGATTCAGCTCCACGAAGGTCTCCCCACTCAGCGATAAGGGGATGAAATGGCACTGAGGGAGCTAATGAGGCTCAGTGGGGGAGGTTCAGCAGCAAATTCCACATTGTGCACATGGTGTGTGTGTGTGTGTGTGTGTGTCAGAGCAAAGGGAACGTCAAGGCTGTGTTGCTGTATCTGCAGCGTGCTGAACACACACACACTAAAACACAGACATATTATTGACAACCTTCTCAATACCGGTTTGTTCGTTTTTTTGATGAGTTAATTCTGCTCGGGTTGAAACAAACCAAGCCGACACCCGACTGACCGTCCCTCCCCTCTCTTTCTCGTTTGTCCAGGTGACCGCGTTCGTCAGACCGAGAACCGTGCGACCCGCTGCAAGGTGGAACGCCTGCAGGTGCTGATGCAGCAGAAGCGCCTGCGCAGGAAGGCCAGGAGGGACCAGCGCTCCCCTTACCAGTGGCTGCCCAACCGGAAGGCCGCGCGCAGCAACAGCAACAGCAGCATGTCCAGCGAGGGCTCCCTGGACCTGGACTTTGACGACTCGGTGTGGAAGCCCGACGTCAAGGCCGACTTGAAGTCCGAGTTCGTCATGGCCTGAGGCCGACGCGTCTGAGGCCGAAGCGTCCGATCCCACGCGCCGCGGGACGGATTCGACGATGCGCCCAAAGCGTCGCTCGAGGATTTACTTGTGAGATATATTTGGAGGGAGCGGATCGGCAGGAGGGGGACACAGAACTGCGCATAGAGGGAATCAAAGTTCTCCCCGTGGCTCCCTCCTGGCAGACTTTATTCCCGCCCCTTCACAGTTGACCGTGTGAAAAACAGCATCAACTGCAAGAGAACTTTCCTTTGACGCTTGGATTTGGACGGACGCTTCAACCGGACTCAACAGTGTACAAGACCTTTCAACGGTGCGATTGCAGAGACGACACCTGAACTTTGAGCAGAGCAGAATTCAGTGGGTGGTGGTGGCGGCGGTGGCGGTATTTTCTTTTCTAAGATTTGGTTTTTTTTAAGCGCACTCTGGACAGCAATGAAGAGATCCACACTGGACTTATTAACAGCACAGGAGCAGCAGAGGCCTCAGTGTTTCCTATTCACAAGAATGGCAGAACTGCCGAACAATGGATTATTCCAACGGGCATTCTTATCGATCTCAGAACTCACCAACCAGAGTCTAGTTTTGACCCGTTACGGGGTGGTTAAACCTTTTTTTCCTTTTTTTTCCATTTTGAAACATATTATTATATTTTATAAACAAACAAAAAAAGATGTAGCATTGTTCACAAAGCATTCAGGTTTTCATATAACAGTTCAAAGTAGTTGTTGATTTGCACATTTTCTTGATTTATAACAGCTGGTCAAAGTGTGCAAGGACGAGGAGGTGGGGCCTGAAATCGAATAAAAAATAAAAAAAATGAATATGGAAGTATTGATATCAACCTCAGTGACATAGGGTATCGATAGGAATGATTAATGAGTAAACAAAATGAATTAATATTAACAGAAAGTGCTTTAGAGGATTTTTAAATCTTTAAAATGTATATGGAAAAAATCTATTTTTTATTTCTCTTCCTATCTGCTGTTTTCAAAAAACAACAAATACGTCCATTCAATCGCTCGTTCATCAATTATACTGCAGTCGTCCAGCCACAGCAAATGATACGGAAAGTCAAATTTCATCCAGCCCACCTCATGTCTGACAGACCTGAATGGACTTGAGTGTTTGCATTAGTTTGTGTACATACATGTGACAATTGGCAACGGTTTATGAGGGTGTGTGTACGTTTGACTCAAGTGTAAAGTGATTTAGAAAACCCCACGTTGATGTCTGAGCTGTCTTCTCTCAAATAACCCCCGTAGTTTCTCAGAAATCATGAAGCTCAGCTGCAGTGAATGCACGGGTCACGACTTAACATCCCGACAGGATAAAACATCAAATTTCAAAGTTCCTTTCCCACAAGTCCTCATAGTAGTGACTATTTGTTTTATTGGCAAAAAGGGGGAGAAGAAGTGGGATCTGTGTCCAGCATCATTATCTAGTGCCTCCACCAGTGCATCCGTTGACATATCAGGTTCGGCCTTTCACAGTTTTGCTGCTACACATGGGGACTTGGAAAAAATAATAAGAAAAAAAACGCGAAAAGGGGAAAAAGTGACTTTTTTCTTTGCATGCAGAAGTGATAATTACACTGATCTTTTTTCTATTGGTGGAAGAAAAACAAAAGAAACTGGTGCTGTGGGAATGAAGGTTAACAACATGCATGAATTTGTGAAGAAAATTAACAATGCTGCTTTTGTTGGTTAGGTTTTTTTTGTTGTAATTTTTGATTTCCTCAATGTCAGAACAACGGTGTCCTGCTAAAAGTATTACGACGCAAAAAACCAAAACAGATGAAGTTAAGTGTGGACTCGCGTCTTGCTCAGCACTGAACATTCCTGTCAATGAAGATGATGATGAGCAAAGACACTCTCTCTCTCTCCACTCCCCCCCCCCCCCCCCCGAGCGCTTGTTTCACCCCCACCGTGACTCTCAAGAACCCAGACAGCCCTACGAACTGTTAAGCCACCCCCCCCCCCTCCCCCCCCCCGGCCCGAACGCCAACTGAGGCTCGCGTGGACGTACAGGGAACTAGCAGACCGGGGCGGATTTGGCAGTTCTGTCCCGAGAGACGCATCCGGTCTGTCTCTTCATCCGTCTGTCTGTCTGACCGATCGACCACAATTGCACTCCCAGAGATTGCAGTGAGAGATTACCCTTTTCTGGTGAACCTCATCTTTTTTTTTTTAAGTGGCCTTACCTTTCACTAAAAAAATGAGACACTTGGGGACAATGGGGGCGGGAATGTTTTTTTGTTTGTTTCGTCGTTGTTTTATTTTGGTTTTTAAAACTTTCTGTGTGCATATTTGTCGGACTTGTTGTCATCCAGGCGCCATTTTTGTCACTGAGGACACTGGGCATCTGTCGTTTAGTGCTTTTAGCTGGTGGAGTCTCTATTATGTCAAGGCTTCTGTGCCTTAAAAATGTTGCCCTTGCTGTGTCGGTGTCAGATTTAAACTTGTTTTCATTGGTTGATACGCAGGACTGCAGTATTCGCAGCCACGAGAGTCGTAGATTTTTAGGGGCGAAGCTTGTTCGAGTGAATCGACGACTGCTCAAAAAGTTGGTGTTGATCCTCAAACACTGCCTTCGTCCCATTTCTTCATTGTGTTGCCATGCTTGTTGGTCTCCGTTGTCCGAAACCTCACATCCCTCTTAACTCAGTCCTCCCACCAACAAGCTGCAAAAGGCTACAAATCTGTGTAACGTATGTTAACTGGGGAAGTTCACACCGCAGTACGTAGACGGCAAGAAACAGCCCTAATTAAGAAACGTCCTCTGAGGACTCCAGACTACACGCACTTCCTGTTTCCTTGGATACAAGATTATTAACGGACAATTTATCCCCCTGCCCCTCCCAAATTTTTATTTAATTTTGTATATGTATGAACTATACTCTGTGTGTGCCTCACTTCTGTGTGAAACTCAAAAATATGAAACGAAACAAAAAAGATGACAAAAGCATTACAGTGAGGATAAAAAAAACAGTATGTTGGTGGAATTCTGATCACGTCATTTAAGTTGCCTGTTCTTTCTTGTAGCCAACTATTGAAAATAACAGGATTCAAGAATACAATTTACAATGTTCTAGCTCTAGACCGGTGTAGCACATGTGTGACTGTATTAATTTATGAAACCAAAATGGTAACTGTGAATTATGTATTTCTTTGTGCATTTTTTTTTTTAAAGCGGGGGAGTCGGACATAGCAGCAGCTGATGCTCGTGTCCGGAAAAAAACTTTTTGGTGGAATATAAACGGGAACAAAACATGTTTCCGATTAAAAAAAGGAGGAAAAAATGAAAAATATAAGAGAAAAAATGAGAAAAAAAATGAAAAAAATATATGAATATATTTTTTTTCTTAAGCAATACATTTCAGTGTGACTTGTGATAGAACATTTTCTTTTTTTAGGTAATAAATAAATAAAAAACAAAATGAGTACGTCAGGTTGTCTCCGTGAGTGTTCATTACTGGCCCATTCAATAACATTGAGTGAAAGCTGCTATTCAGTCTAATATTTCATGTGAGAATCTATTTCATGAGGGAACATGATATGAGCGGCATATGAAAAACCGGAGACGCATCGGTGAAATATTGCCTGACTCTATATCAAAAGCTAATGTGATTGATGATTGGACTGAACCATCTCGGCTGCCTGAGGGGTGGACAGGACCTACACATGGATTATTATGAGCCTACTGGGTAGAGGCCCGGGGGGTCTGGGGAAAAGACAAAGGAAAGCCAAAGAGCTCACACAATATTGAGTCCAATCAAATATATTTTGGTACATTTTTTTCCAACATAATACATCTGCACAGAATACTGAAGTACAGGTGGAGGTTTCAGCCAACTACGGCAGTTAAGACATTTGTTTTAACCTGCAAAATGTGACGGGAAAGACGCAGGGACCATGGGTTTGTGTGTGTGGAAGGAGGTTGAAAGGGAGGGGGGGGGGGGGGGAGTTCAGTGAGTGCAGCTCAAGATGGATGTGGAAGGATACCAGAATATGGAAGTGGAGTGACCGATTGCTAAAGGAGAGAGAGAGAGAGAGAGAGAGAGCTGTGCCTCATGTGAAGCCGCCGCTTCCTGACACATGTACTTACAGCAAAAGGTAGTTTTTGAAGCGCCACTTGTAGCTCCCTGCTTTTGTAGCCGGCGAGGCTGAGAACGGGGCTCGATTCGGAGCATCCAAGAAATAGCTGAGAGAGAGAGAGGATTGAACATGAAAGATCGCAGCTACTGTATGTCAAAAAGCACTGCTCGGGCAGGGCGCCCAATAACACACCGTGAGAAGCTGCAACGCAGCCGGACGACAGACCTCTGCACTTCCACATAGACGGACATGTTACACGGCTATTTGATGCGAGAAAAAAAGATCGGTTCAAATTCCACATTGAAACGCTACGTGTTCCTCGTGATGTTTACGCCTCTATTCTGATAACGGCCAAAGGACTAGAAAGGTGTCCCTTGGCCTCCCTTCCTCTTTCTGCAGAGATGGTTCTGGTAATGAAAGCCTCCTACACAGCGGCCTTCTGCACATAAGCGAGCACGCCTCCTCTGTGTCAGTGGCCTGTGGTGAACCCGGGGCCGGCCAAAGTTTGATAAGGGAAGCCAGATGAAAGGGGGATTATCGATGAGAGCCCATTGATTAGCTCACCAACGAGCCAATGGTCATGCATTTCCCTGAAACCACACGCTAAATACGGAGCAAAGTAAGCGATTTCATCTGTTTTCCATGCCGGTGAGTCAAACCCAAGCTCTCTGAAGTTAACATCGATCACTTTGCAGCTTCTGTCCACAGTCACCACGATTACTTTCAACACTAAAAGCTTTATTTGGCATCGAGCTACACACGAGCACCTCTGGAGTGGCATCTCAACACAGATATGGATGAAATGTGAAGGTTAAACGTTAATAACCGAAAGAGGCAAACGCAGATTGGGATCTAGAAAGAACCAGACTTAAAATATTTGCAGAATGCAAAAAGAGAACTGTGCTCATTTAATTCTGTGTGTTGAACGCTTGGTGGGAACTCGAACATATCTGAAGATGCAACTCTCAACCAGCTAAGAGACTTTCACATGCTCAGCACCGACCGGGCAGCTGCCTGCTGTGCTAGCGGAGAGTGTAGCGTTAGCCAGAGCTAGCCAAATGTCAGTAAATTGTTAATATTTTACGCCGGAAAATCGATCAAACTAGGTGATTAAAGAGAGTCCTATGGCATTCATTATCTGTATGTGTTTGTTCATGTATCACAAAGGGTTTAACCTGCTGTTTTTAACACACTGGTACCGGATTGGTTCTCAGCATCGGCCGATACGCAGGCTCAGGTATCGGAATTGAGGAAGGAAATCGGGAAGGAAAAAATTGTATCGGAACATCTCCAGTAAGGACGACAGCGAGACTTAGCCACAGAGCTTCGTGCCAGGGTTATTTTTGTAACCACGATAACAACCAACAAGGAAAAAGATAAACAGAGCTCTGAGTTGGGAGGTTTTATCCGTTACATAAACGACGTAATGAAGGAACCTGTACAACAGTGTGACCTATTCAACTTGTTGATCGGATCAATTCAGTGTTAGAATTTAGTGTCAGAATTAACTTTTACATGTGATTTTTTCTTTATTCAACTTTTCCCTTAATTTAAAAAAATTAAAAAACTAAAAAATCGTGAAAAAGAGAAAGAAACAAACCGTGAATGCTGCCTTGGGTTTCTGCTTCATTTGTCAGTTTGGCGAGACTCAAACAAAAGAAACCACAAGTGAGAATGTTGACATATATTTACAGTGTGCACCGAACAGACTGCTCTCATACCGATTCTGTTCTTTTTTGTTTTGACTGTTTGCTGGAACAGCGTCACATGTTACTGGATACAACATGAGCAAGAAGTGCAGCTGATAAATTGTCGTGGCTTTCCAGTCATACTGCAACTATCAAGGGCCTCTTCTGAGAAGTCCCTGCCTATTTCTGACTGCAGCCGTCTCAGCCTCCACACTTACCTGCTGCTTTCTGCAAGCTTGCCGTCTGTGGATGTAACTGCCTTTAGAGACAGAGAAGAACAGAGAGAGGGAGAGAGAGAGGGAACGAGAGAGAGGCTCAGCTGCCACCGCAAACTGAAACCCTGTGGCTCTGGGATCGAGAGGAGTTCCGCAGAGTTGGGGTTTCACACGTCGTTGTGTGATCTAAGATAAGTCACGCTCAGCTGTATCCTTCCTTCACTTAAAAATACTCTCTCACACACACACACACACACACACACACACACACACACGCGCATAACGGAAAATATTCCAGGACGTCGTGCTGCACGAAAGCCAGTATCGTATAGCCTCTTGTAATTATGAAAGTTCATGGCATATACGTGTTCTTCTGCATCTGTGTGTGTATGTGTGTGTGTGTGGGAGCAGCATGTGTTATGTCCTTGTACTTTCATACGTTGGTTCAACACCACTGACAAATAAAAAGGTATTTCTTCTGAAAGAAGTAGAAAAGAATGTTAGGATGTGAACATCTCAAAATCGCGGCTCCACTGCGGGTTGCAGGGACAGATCACGTTGTTTTTACCGTTTGCTAATCAATTAAACACTCGAGGGCGTTAAAGACGTAGTTTGACATTTTGGGAAAATACTTTTCTCCGCTTTCTTGCCGAGCATTGGATGAGAAGATGGAGACCACTCTCATAAGTGTGTGCTAAATGTGAAGCTACAAGCAAGGAGGCGGTTAGCTTAGCTTAGCACAAAGAATGGTAGCTAACAGTGAGAAACAGCTAGCCTGGCTCCGTCTAAAAATATTGCGAATCACAATTATTTTGGACGATAATGACTCATGCCTACTCGTAGTAGCTGTAAAGTTCACCAACTAACACAATATATCTGTGTAAGAATGAAGCTAACCAGTTGCCAGCAGTAAGCTACCTTAAAACCATCTTTCTCGTCAATCTTCTTCTCTAAATTCCCCAAAATGTTAGACTGTTCTTTGAAGAAGTGTCTATCTTTTAACTCTTCTGCATCGTACAATCTTCCATGGAGACACATTGTTTGGTGCTGTAGCTCTTTGCCTCACAATGTGTGAGACAGATTAAGACCATTACAGGGATACATTTGGAGGCTAAAAGTTGCTTTACTTTTCAGATTAAAAACTCTCTTTCTACATTTAGTTTTCATGCATTTCGGTCTCTTGTTCAAGTACATGCTTTTATCCCTTTTACGTAAGGACAACAACCACCCTCTTTGCTCTGATGAAAGCCCCGTCTGCACGAGAGAGCACCGGAGCGAACACACTGAAGATGCATTTTCTTCAGGTCACGACGTAAACATCAGAGCTCGGCCTCGCGGCCTCTTCCTCTACAAGACCCAGGGCTGCTCGCACGGTCAGCAGGGACCTTGTTGTCTTTTGTCTGGTTTTTGTTTATTCCCTGCACAGTTGAAAGAGAAGAATGGCTCTCTGTTTGAAACATTACCTGATGGATATTTATGCAGCTGTGAGGCTGTAAAGAGGACCTTTGATATCTTATTCAGGCTTCACACACACACACACACACGCACACACATACACAGATAAGTCCTCTGTGAAACCCTGAACAAGCCATCAGTGGACAAGTGAACACACACACACATGCGCACATCACACTTGGAGGTGCTCTGCTGTCCATCCCCATCAGCGTGGGGCCGCCATCGGAGCTTGACCCCGTGACCCGGGGGAGGGGGGGTAAATGGCTCGGAGGTCATGGTAAAAATAAACGCTGGAAACCGGGTAAACAGGATGTGTAAACCCACCCAGACATATGGCATCCACTAATCAAACGCCACTGAGCTGGGAGAAGGAAAACAAGTGGAAATCATCCATCATCGAGCTACGAGCGCGCGGTGTTACTACTGTCATGTACGAATGGATCAAGCTGCTTAGCAACAAAACCACCTCCCGGAGCCGAGAAAGTGTCATCAAATGTACATTTATTTATTTTAAGACAAATACTTTTGAGAAGGATTTTTATACGTCAAAGTACAAGTTCCCTGTCACCAATCACAGCAAACCTACAGTATATTGTGCCTCCTTACTGCCTTTGTTTGTGTTGGGATCACTAATATCTTTGTATATTTCCAATATTACTGTAATTTATTGCAATTATTTGTATCTTGTAAAGTGTGTAAGGATTTGACAATCAGACTGGATTGCCATTTTGGTTCACTTCTTTCACGCCTGCCGACATTGTGCTCACGTCAGCTGATTCCTTGTTGGGAACGAATGTATTGTGTTTGTGTTTTTGCGCTAACCAATCAGAAGCAGGGGGGACGTAACCATACAGTTAAAGTGTTACAGCTGCATCTGTCTCATCCACACGTTCTGTCAACGTTATTCTAACGTCATTATTTCAATCAGTGTTAAGCTTGAGCTTCAAAGTTCATTCTTGACTTTGGAAATAACAGGTGACCAAACAATGCCCGGTGCAGCTTCGTCCCAACTCCACTCGACCCACTTTTTGGTACCAGGTCCTGGTCTCTGTGAAGAGTCTCTCTGACCAATCAGTGTTTTAACTCCACCTTCTGGCATCCGCTCAGTTCGCTTGGAACCTCAACCAAGGTGGCACTCAAGAAAGTACCAGGTCACGGTGCATTACGTTTGGTGAGAGAAACGATGTTGTCGGTTTAAGTATCTTTCAACTGGACATGCTGGACCCCTGCTGGAACAATGACGGGCTTTCTCAAACTCTCTGCTGTCCCTTTGCGCTGGCCTCTGCACTTTGAGTGTTGCTGATGCTCACAGATTTAGCACTTGGGAGGTTTCTGGCAACTGTCATATGTCAAATGCTCTATTCGCTGGTGTAATCCACCTCCCCCCCTCTCTCTCTCTCCCTCTCTCCCTCCCTCTCTTCTGAGAGGAAGATGTGGTACCTTTCAACTGTTGCTCCAGTGCCCTTTAGCAGCTGTGGGGGTGAAATTGGCTGAGCTTCCTTCACCTCTTTCTGCATCTCTCTCTCCCCGGCTCACGTATGAAGACGCCCCCCTGCTTTACAGAGCTGATCGCAAATTCACAATCTTTGGGAATTTGCACTTTGTGCGTTTTACAACCTTGCAGATTTGCATGAAAGTGACTGTTGGACAATACAGTAAGAGGTGACCTACTGAATATAGTAACACACATGCTGTGTTATTTTCTGTTCATCTCCCCTTGACAGCCTCTGTAAACATTAACATTAGCACAGTTTGAAGTCTCCAGAGCCGCACACCTACAGCAGATACTCAGGCTTGTCGCCTAATTAGGCCGGTGTCTTGAGTTAATCGTGAGAGGTGTAGTGTTGCTCCGTGTTGTTGTACAAACGATGGGATTCCTTTCGCTATGAGCGCTCAATGAAAAAGGGCAGACCAGCGGTTTGGATGCCCTCCAACAGGTACATGCACGGCAGCCAGAGTAAGAAGGGCGTGAGGGGAGGAGGGAGAGAAAAGGAGGGCTGCTCATGTAAATGAGTTGGCCTTTCTCCAACCAGGAGCTGAGCCGAGCTGTGCGCGATCTCGTCTTCCCCCGTCTCCCCGAGACCCCCCGGCAGGGCAGGGATCTCTGCTCATCAGCCCCAAAGTATGTGGGACAATATACTCCGTGTTTGGAAAAAAACGAAACATTTTGACAGCCGTGTCTCTCTCTTCTCAGTCTCGGGGCTCTCTGTCTTTCCCCCTCTTTTCTTGTTGAGCACGTAATGAGGAAACACCCGCTGTATGCGTGGGTTCCACATAGTTTCCACTGAGAAAAGGTGAATTTCAAGCCTCCTCCAAAAGAGCGACGAACTCGACTGCAAAAAAATGTCTCTGCTAATGGTTGTTTGTTGAACGCTGGCTTGTTAGCGTCAGAAAAGTAACGCTGGCTCTCATGCTGTATAACAGCCCCGGCATAATTAACATTAAGATCAAATAACAGACTCCAACCTAACCTGTTTCATGCTCTATCCCTTTGTTCCACACTCCCTTGAAATCCCATGTCAAGCAGCATCCACATTTACATTCCATTTAACTGTAAGTGGAGATAATTGTGTGCAAGTGGGTGAAGTTACGAATGCCTGATAGGAGCGCGTGTGTGTGTGTGTGTGCGCGCACAGGCACACGTGTACCGACTGCGTGTAAATGGTGTTTGTTTGACTTTGGGGGAAGCCCTGTGCCCATTGTTCATAAAACCCCATATATGGTAATGTAAACACAGCGCTTCGTAACTCCTCTGGAGCGTGCGCACACAAAAATGAATGAACACAGGAAGACCCACTCCGGCAGGAAGTGGCAGCTGCTGCCATGGTAACAAACTGAAACCCGAAGCAGCAAAGGGAGCGAGAGACTCGCCTTTCTCGCTGCCTTGACGTCATTTCTAGTACGCTAGCGCCAGAAAGGCAGCAGCTGCAGAGCAAACAAAGATACAGGGAAGTTTTGGGTGCTTGCAGAAAAATGACAGAGACAAGTCATTTTGCCAGTGTTGTCCTTTCAAGGAAATCATTGCACTGGAAAATCCCCCATATGTTCACCGCTATCAGGGACAGTGATGTAAAAGCAGCACTGACAGCAGCAACAATAACAATAGCATATTATCAAAAGTGTGACTGATGAATATGCAAATGTCCTCTGTGCTTATGCCAAATGAGCAATATGGTCACACGACACATTTTCAAACTCTAGCAGTGTCGCCTTTACAGCTTGGTGGCGTGTGAAACGAGTGCAGCTTCCATTGTTTACACAACCGCTGGTTTAGCAAAGCTGTGCCTCTCAGTTCTGGGCCGAGAATGCAAACCAGTTTGATGCCAGCGCAGGATTTTTACCAAATAAATGATAAAGGGAATATGTGAGCGATTGTTTTTTAGCGAAATTATGTTCCGTGTGGCTCCAGAGGGCGAGATGCGACGGAACAAAGCAATTATCACCACCAGCTGGAAGGGCGCTGAAGATGGCGCAAACTGGGAAATGGATGAGGACTTGCGGGCGTGCATGCATGCATGCATTAGGGACGGAGCAAAAAAAAAAAAGCCAGAAGCGTACAGCTCATGCTGTCAAATTTTTTAGGTCATGGCTCATGTCATAGCCCTTGATGCCTTCAGGGCTGAAGCAGTTCACTTATTCCTTTCACTCTCTCTGCAGGAAAGCTTTTTCCTAATTATTTAGAGCAAGTAATAGAAAGTAGCTTTGCTTCCCTCGACTAAATCAGTTTTGCTTCTGTTCGTCACTCTGCTGACCCATTTAGGGCGAACAGTCCTTGTTGTGATGAATGTAAAAACATCAAATAATTCAGTGTATAAAACAGGGACATTGCACACCGACTACCCAGGCTGGTGATTTGTTGCCAGTCAAAGAGCAAAGTGTCCTGGGCCAAGGAAAGGACTCCCTCGTGGGCTTCCCCTCGCCTTTCACCCCCTCGCCGCCTAATTAAAAACTCTGCATCCATACAAATTTATCCAGCGCCGTCTCCACAACAGTCCCTCCCTCATTAGCCTTATCCTTTGCAATTAGCTGTTGTTGCTTAACGCTGCTGATGTAAACTAGAATTGAGGTTTGAAGAAAGGGGGTCAGATTTCGTTTGGCCCTCAAGGCTAAATCCATAGACAACAAACCTCTTTGAAATGGGGGGGTAGGGGAGGGGGGGGGGGTACAAGTGTGCGTCTACACGGTGGGTGTTGGTGAAGGGGGGGAGGGGGGCTTATAGGGAATGAGGCACGTGCAAGAGGATAGGGGGCTTAAGAGGAGGTGTGTATGCATGCAGATGGGGAAGGTTGGGGTAAACCACCACCACCCACTCTGACCCTGTGTGGTTTGTGCGATGGGATTCCCAGTTTCACACACACACCTTTCGGACAAACATCAGATTTTTTTGGCTCTATAATCATCCAGACAGATTTTCCCCGCCCCCCCCCCCCCCCATGCACCCTCCACCTCTTCACAAACCCCCCATCATCCCTCTCTTCCTACAATACTCTGAAAGCCGAGGGACAGGTGCTGGTGCCTCGTGGGTTTTAAGCTCCTCAGAAATGGTCTTCCACTCATTAGTCCCTTGCACATACCACCCCCCCCCCCCCCCACACACACACACACACTGATGGAATACCAAGGTTGTTATTCCATGTCTGTCAGTGGTTATGATTTATGATTGTTAATCTCTCAGAAGAGCCATACGTTGAAACATCTGTGTCTGTCTCAGTAAGTAGCATTCCGGGGTGTCAGCAGTTGCGTTGCCAAACTGTGCTTTTGTTGGAAGCATTTTATCTCAATTTGTTCGGTCAGTGGCAGACAAAAGACAGTGTATACGGTTGTACATGGATGTGTATGTATGTGTGCGTTAATGTTAAGGTCAGGAAACCAAACGGAAGCGAGAGGCAGCCACACCGAGGTCATCGTCCTCAGTATTGTTTCTGGGAATTTGGGGGGATTTTAACAAACTAGAAGTTCCTGTTTAACCCTAATATACAAATTGCATGTGGCGTAAGTCTAACTCGAGTCCAATGCTGTTAAAGGTGCTCAATACGAAGTTGAGAGCATTTCCAGTGCCTCCACACGAGCCAGCGGCGCTAACAGGGCTGACAGAGCAGTGGTTTCCCGAGGGGGAATATCTTTTAGCTAATAGTCGCTGGCTGCCATATTAATGCTCCAGATATTAATAGAGAACCCACACATGTGACTGTTTGTTGGCAGAACATGAACAATGAATGGATTCATTTCTCCACCAGAGTTAAACTCTTGGAACTGTGAATAATTTCTTAAAATGTCATCTCTCAGGAGATAGACTATAAATGAACAAGAAAAGATCAAATTTGCAAATATTTCTCAGAAGACTGGAGTTTGGATACTTACACTGAGGGCTATAAGAGGCACACTGAACAGCTAAGTACAACGACAAATTTAAATACAAGTCATGTTCCGTGTATCAGCAACCATATCTCCTGCAAAATATGATTATGCTCACTTCCTATGACTAAATATGCTTGGGAGGAATTACTGTCTCGATTACATCCAGGAAATTTGTCTTACACTGTGTGGTGTGGATAATTTGGCTCACAACTCTTTTTCATTTCAACAACAAATAGTTATGTTATTTAGCAAGCATTACCATCTTTTCTGAGCCTTAAACAAGCGCTAAGTTAGCCTATAGCAACATGTTCGCACAGGACATTAGTATCTAACCACGACCATGATCTTTCCCTGACCTCAACCAAAGCTTTGAGTTGCCTAAATATAGCCCTAAAAACAGTAATCATGCATGAGTTCAACAAAAAGATGGAACATATAGTCTACTCTGTGCCGCCATTCAAGATGTAGTTTCTGTATCGTGTCGTCCAGCAGCAGAGGAGCCGTGAGTGACACATCACCAGCCCTCCAGTAGATCCCACTGAGTGTGATCCAATTGTCCATGGTGGGATCAGTGGATCATCCCGGACCCCCCTGCTAGGTTGCCCTCCCCCCAAACAGTGAGGGGCCTCTGGTACTACAGGGGGGCGATGATCAATAGGGATTGTGTGTGTTTGATTGTCTGTGTGTATATATATGTGTGTGTGTGTGTGTGTGTTTAAGTGAGGTGAGGGGGAGGGGGTGAGTGTGTCTTTTAGTTCAGTGCTATGGTTGTGACTGATAGGGTGGCGGGCCCCAGCGTGTGCGGGGGGCCCGGGGGACCGGCTCTGTATTGGCGGACTCTGTAGAGAGGCTCTCTGCTCCCCCATCGATCCCAACATGTCAATTAGACGGATTCAAATAAATGTGCCCTCAACCTCAGCAGGCCGGCCGAATGCGGAGCCTCCCCGTGTAAACGACACCCGCACATCGGCCCCCGTGTCACCGGAGCCGAGGCGATACCAAAGGGCCTTCTGGGTTGGGATTGAACGAGAGCTTTTCAGCTGCACGGGTTGTTTTTCACCGTGACCCCGGCCTTTTGCCTGCGAGCAGTCAGACGATGTGCGTGTGCGACACCGCAGACGTCACTGCAGGTGAATTATACTTTAACGGCGCTGACTTTCCCTTTAGTTTCTCTCGAAAAACCACACGGCCGTTCACAAAAAAAATGAAAGTGAAACAGTGTTTTTGTTTTGCAGAAAAAGAGAAAAAACAGATAATTTGCTGAACAATATGTAGAAACCTAGATTGGATGTGAAAATCAGCGATAATGTCTCTCTGCAAAGTGCACAGAGGTGTTGCTTCTGCAGAAGAAGTTATTTTAACCATTATGTGTGTAAATTACACATAATCGCAAAGGAGAAAAGATCCTTTTATTAGAATAGTTTTATCATGCCTGATTATTCGATGGTTATGAACATAAACACGTAGAAGAGTTGAAGTATATATATATATATATATATATATATATTAGGGGTGCAAAAGATCACAAAACTCACCGGGACACACACCAACGCAAAAGGCCAGATGAGACTATAAAATTGACTGTGTCCAAACAAGCCCACCATTACAGAGACAGATCGGAGGTGAAGCCTCTTGATGATAATGACGGGGAGAAGTGAGTGACCCCCTGACTGGTGGTGATAAAACCGATACCACCTCCTTCCCCTCCCCTCACTCCATCACACCTCCCGGTCCATATTCACTCCCATCCATCAGCCGTACTAAACCCGACTCTTCACACCTCCTTCCCCCGAGTGGACACGCCCCGTCCTTCGTACACCAACCCCCTGCTCCGTACCCTCTGCACTGATCAGCAGGATTTACTGTGCACCCGTCCACAGTTCTCAGCCCTCTGGGTCGATCGCGGTCAAATTCAATTTGTAAGATATTATGTATTGATCCCTCCGTCCTGGCCCCCTCCCCACCCTCTGTGCAGCCCTGGCAGGCACTCATTGACCCAAATGCACGATTCCTTGGATCATCGTCATCGTCACAGAAGGGTGGCGGTCTGAGCCAGTATTCGGGTCGGCGGCCTTAGGCCTTTGGTGGCGACCCTCTGTTACATCTGGTAGTCCTGCACAACACCCAACACTGCGACGCAGGAATGAAGGTGCCGCTCTGGTGGAAAGAATGCATCATAAAATGTGTTGCGACACATGCTCAATGCTCAAGAGGCCTCTTTTATGAACATTGGTCAGCGTGAAATGTTTGGTTGAATCAGTCCAGTCTTCTTGGCCTTTGATAAAAAGTATGTTTTGAGAAGCGACTGAAACGGAAAACAGATGGATTTAGCCTCCGTTCTGCCTATTTATATAGCTCTGCTTTATGATTTATGAAGAAGCAATAACCAGAACCCCCCCCCCACACACACCGCCATTTAGCTTAGCCAACAGGCTCTAAATCTTTCAGATCAATAGTTGCTCCCCAGTCTCTCCATCAAACCCACGAGTGAATAATTCAAATGAGATAGTTAAGCCCCTCGGAATATAAATTGTGGAAGACAGAAATAAAGAATTCCTCATTGTGATTTGGACGTGGGATTTACGGGCATAACATTCACCGTGGTGAGCTGGGGTCGGAGAGGAAGGGGCCATCTATAAATTTGCAGGTTAAATCAATGACTTTGACTGGATGAATTGAGATCTGAAAAGCTTTTATGACTTTCCTATTACATTAACATCAAATATTCAGGAGGCCCCGGATCACTTTCCCATTAGGCGGATCGCGGTATTACAATGTTGTCAAAACAAAGCAGCAACCACACGTTCACACACACACACACACACACACACACACACACACACACACACCAGCATTGCAAAGCCTCAGACCCAGATTCTAACATATTTTGGTGAGGCACAAATGACTGACACATAAAGAGATGAGCGGAGGTCCTGCATGGCTGCCGCAGATAAGAGAAATAAGGTCACATGCTAACAGGGGAGAAAGCGCCGAGCCAAGGTGAGCAATGGCTGTGACATTTCACAAACTAGGCTAATTCCTCTGAAAATATAGAAAGGGCACGTTGCACGTTATTGCGTCTCGATGGCGATCGTGTTCAAAGCATATCAGAGTTGCTCTTTTTCGACCTCCTTTAAGCTCTTTTTAAATAGTTCCTCGCCATGCCCAGTAACATTCCATGTCGGGGAGACACAAGCCATCACAACGAGAGCTGTGCATTCTAAAACAAAGCTCGAAAAGTGGATATCCACAGAGGTCGCTGAATGGAAGAAAGCTAAATAAATCTTTAAAGAGCAAAATGCGGTTTGAATTCGTATCTCTGCCAGACGCTGCAGAGCAATCCATTGTCTCGAGCTGAGGACATGAGGGACCCTGTGCATGTGGACTTAAGTGGGAAGCAACGCATCCATGCGTGTATGTCTGTGTGTGTGTGTGTGTGTGTGTGTGTGTTTGTCAGAGGGAGAGAGTCCCTGCGGGGTGAGTGTAGGACTGTGGAGTTTCCTCGTCAGCGTGTGGGATTCCCTCTGTTTACCCCTCCACTTCCTGTCCCAGCAAGGAAGCATGAAACACACTCTCCGACTCCCCAGGCAGGAAACACGAGCCCGCTCTGCTGTGTGACTCACATCATGACCTTCAGCCAAACTGTCTTCACACGACAGTTTGAGGGGCGCCCGGGGGGGGGGGGGGGGCGGGGGGGACATTTAAATGCTCCAACAATACGAACGTGCACGCTGACGGTGTATTTATACGTCCCCATCAGCGTGGAGTGTGTCAAAAGGAAAATATAGTCAGCAACTGTGGGTTGATGCAGAGCTGTGGACATGTTGACAATATGACGATTCAAATTCATCAGCGTCGTATCAACAGCTCAGTACACTACTACACTTGTAACACATAATACTGTTACTCAGTACCCAATACGGACTCAAATATCTGGATCAGATATCGGTGACAATGGTGCAATCTGGTATCCGACACCATAATATTCGGGAAAAAAACAGATGCAAATGTTAGAGGAACCAGTGGCTATAAATGATGTGGAATAAAAAATTAGTTTTGCAATAAAATTGTAACTGATGGTACATGAAAAGTCAGGGGATCACCAGCGTTATGACTGATTATCCTGAGGGGACCATGAATATCTGTACCAAATTTAATTCCACCCATTCAATTCAGACATTTCACTCTAAAACATCCACCTCATGGTGGCGCTAAAGGCAAAGTCAGGGGATCACAAACGTCGTTGGGATTCATCCTCTGGGCACCACGAACGGCCGTATCAAAAATGTTTAGCATTTGTGATGCTGAGGTATTTAACAGGATAGTACCGCTACAGCACTAAAGGAATAGTATAGAGATCACTCAAGTTATGAATATATTCATGGATATCTCTGCCATATGTGATGTCAATCCGATGTTTGAGTCTCGATCAGGGTTCGGGCAGATCGTCACTCCCACACTGGAGTCATACTGCTAGCATGGCTAAAGAGCAAGACTTTAGAAAGAAGTTTTCCTTGAACAGGAGGATTAATTTCTATTTTTGGAAATGGCTACGGCAACAAATCTATTTCCACTTTATCTCTGTTCTGCTTTTCTTCTCTCCACTCAAAACAACTCGGCACAAACCCTTGAACTGTGCCACGATGTATAAGCTCTGACTGAGATGACTGGCTGTTGTTTTCCTTTTCGGAGTCGACTGTCTTGGGAAGCGTGCTTCCTTCCTTCCTGCCCTCCAGATTGCTGTCTGAGTTTGGTGTCATGGGCCGACAGTCAGAGACAGGGGGGGGGGGGGGCCGGCGGTGAGCCTGGACTACATCAAAACACAACACCGGACGCTGCAGCCGGAAGACGAGCAGGAACCGTGAAGCTCTGCTCGGTTCTGTCACTGTCTCCCATCGGAAAGCTGACCTAGAACGGAGCAGCGCTGCATAGGTGGGGGGGGGGGGGGGGGGGGGGGGGGGGTGGATATCAGAGCTGATGTCAAGTGGCAACTGTATCCTCATTCCTTTTTCTTGGTGCGGGGCAATTACAAAACGCAGTACGTGCCAATTTTTCAGAGGGAAAAGGTTATTTTCAGAGGATGGAGATAGACTTTGCACTTGACCTGCGTATAATCAAAGAGCAGGACAACGAAACCAGGTTCTCTCTGTGGTTCCCCCCCCGCAGCTTTTTGACATTTAGCAGAGCTGTCTTTTGACTTCACGACTTGTGAATGAAGAGAAGAGGTAACGTGTGCGACTGTTGTTGCGTTCAGCCAATCCTCGCAGCCGTCTTTCATGTTGTGCTGATTTCTATGTTCGGAACGGACAGATGTAGAATAAATGAATGGGTTCCGGCCAAAGATCTGGGAAACCTTTTATCAAGAAAGAAAAGCATATTATATTTATTGTATAAGAAACGATGTGTGTCCGTGTGCCTTTAAAAGTCAGTACTTTTTTAAAAGTCATTGATTGATGAATTGGAAACTGCATTTGTTCACAAACTGTAAAACATTTCAAACTGTAATCCTAACATGTCAGACCTGAACAAGACCAGACAGGACTTAAACCAAACCAAGCTAAACGAAGCCGGTCCGCGACCAGAGGACACCGGCCCAGACTGGACCGGATCAGAGCCGTCAGACATCCATCCCTCTGCGCAGATCGTCTGGAAGTATTGATCTCGCCGACTGATCCCAGGCTCAGTCCATCTGCCTGATGCAGACCTTTAATGCCACAGAGCACACAGGACGAAGAGGGTGGGGTGGGTGGAAAACGGATTGGAACGATAAACAGATAAGAACAAAGATAGGATGCTACACCAGGATCTGTGGGCAGCGTAGGAGGGGGATCGACAGAGTCTAGCCCGGCTAGTCCGGACAGCTGGTGTTGGTAACCAATCTGCCCGTTGCTGGTGCTTTTTTGTAAAACACGAAACCCATGCAACCCGATAGCATGAATTAATAAATGAACAATTTCTCCTGCAACGGGGGCCCCCTGTTCCACAGGGGTTTCTTTACACGGACACAATAGGTGCTTAGAGGGGCCCACAGGGGTGTTCATTCCCTCAAGTGCTAACTACACAGACCACTGCATGACTGAGAACCACTTGATCAAATAATGACACAGAGAGCCGATATCCTCGCCCATGTAGCCTTCGGAGTATTAAGCAGTGTGGGATCTGTGATTAGCGCTTCTTCGTTTCTTTTTTTCCCGGTTGTTTAGAGCGGGGCCGAATAAGCAGTGTGGGTGGTGAATGAGGAGCCATCAGCTCAATAGCTCGAATGAAGCGAAAGCTCTGCCTCCTTTGCTTTTCACCCCACGGCAATGGGAACACCTGCACCGAGGCGAGTGCGCGGTGGGAGGGGCGGAGGGGACACAGTGTCAGGGTTAAGGGGTGGGAAAGACCAAGGTGAGCAGAGACACTCTCGTCTCTTAAATTATAAGGCTGCAGCTGGTTAGCTTAGCATAAAGGCCGGAAACAGGTGAGAAACAGCCAGCATGTGTCCAGAGGTAACAAAATCTAAAGATCACTTATAAATGATGATCAATGATGTAGTATTTTGTTTGCGTTCGAGCCAGGCTAGCTGTTGGATTCCCCCAAACGCTGAACGCCTTACTTCCTGGAAAAAAGACTCATACCAGACGTCTGTTTCGCCATTGACAGCTGCAATTGATGAAACCGATGACGAAAGGTGAAAAGAATGAGACCAAGGCATTGTGGGTGCTGAGTGAGCCTGTCAGAAGGCTGATGTATGGCAGGGCAGATGCAGCGAGGGGTTGGGTTGAGGGGGCGGGGGGGGGGTAATAGGCTTTGCTGAGGTAAGCTGGCAGTCGGGGCGCAGAGCGAGGAGAAAGAACACACACACACACACACACACAGAGACAGAGACAGAGAGAGAGAGAGAGAGAGAGAGAGAGAGAGAGAGAGAGAGAGAGAAGAGGAGCAGGCATGCAAGCTATGTGATGATTATCAGAGAACACAGGGGCCGTCTGTTCTCCACCCTGCCCGGGCTGGGAGGTGCAGGGCTCGGTCCCTGAGCAGGTGTGCAGGGGCCGGGAAACACAGGGGAAGGAAGGGGGGAGGAGGCAGCCAGGGGAGATGGAAAACTAAAGCAGGAGAGTGAGACAGATGAGAAAAGGCAAATTGGAGAAAGACAGAGATGAGTATTGATAAAAAATATAAAAATAAAGCATGAAAGGTCCTGACGAGGTCCTCCTGATGAGGTCCTGACGACATCGCGGCCGCGAGCGATCGTCCGCCGAAGATGAGAACAGAGATCAAAATAGGTGGAGGAGAAACAGCACGCGGGCTTCGCTGAGAGCTGCGCGGCTCAATAATGAGCTGAGACGCTGGAAGACTGTTTGCCTGCCAGCATTCGTCTGAATGGTTAGACGTCAATATAGGAACAGCAGTGCATCTGAGGAATCGGAGGGATCAATGAGGAGAAGAGGTGAGTGTAACCGGATCGCTGTGACCCTCTGCTGACCCTTCATCACCAGGACGGACGGACACACACACACAGTCACAGACCTGTCACCCCCAGACACACACTTACTCCTCTCCCTCCCTCACAAATGCACATGCACACACACTCAATTGACCTCTCACCTCATCGCTTTATTGTCCCACCAGCTCTTTCGTTCATATTTCTTTCTGTCAGGGCGTATTACACCGATGTGTGTACAGCAGAAGAGGAAAAAGAGAAGTATACGCCTTCACACTTTAATTTCAAATCCCAAACTGTAAGGTTAGTCAGCGGAAGTTGGTATTTTAGATGTGATCTGTGGCTAAATTGACTGGGCTAATGCACTTTTGCACCTGTCACACGACTAAAATCACAACCGTGAGTGAATAAAGTACACTTGTGGTGTATCCGTGTACACTGTCACAGCTCGTCCGTGTACTTTATGGACGCTAAAACTAGGCCTCTCTTGTACTTCTCTTTCTGAGTGCACGTGCAAGCTTTGAAAAGGGCAAATAATTGGCTAGTGACTCCGCAGCGCAACATAATTAAGCACAAATAAATCAGCAGAGACCAGCGTAGTGCCTGCCTGTGCACACACACACACACACAGATGCACACTGTTGCCTTGTCAGCGGCTGCTGCTGGTAAAGAGCGCAGGCTGTGGGAGTGCAGGGACATTTCTCGCTAAGGGAAGTGGTGGGTTTTCTGCGGCCTCGTTTTAGCCCCTGCGTGTTGAGAAATGGCCGAACGCTGCTTTCATTTCGAAGCCGAGAGGCGCGCAATTACACTCCGCGGGTCACGTGACCGAGACGGCACGGCTTTTCACTGCACCACCAAGGCCCTCCAAGGCTGAGATGCCGAGAATGAAAAATAAGGAGTCGACCCACTCTGCTCCTCCTCTTGCACACATTAAGATAAACACACACACACACACACACACACACAGGTCTCTTGCCCTCTGAATGGCTTCCAGGCCCATATGTGTGCGCAGCTCATCTTTGCATTTATCAGTCTCACGGTATAATGAATACCTCCTGCTGGGATGAATGGATTCGCCAATAACGCTCCAAATGTGCTGGAGCTATTGTGGCCCCGGCCCTTAATGCTCTTATTGTTCTCCGTTGTATTTCCTCCATTGAAAAAAAAGATCAATATCCAGAGCGAATAGATGACCAGCAGCATCAGATGAAAACAACAAACACTCATTTAATTGGTGGAGGGTTGTCATTAATCTAGACCCGCGTGTGCGCCTCTCTTTGTCTGCGCACGCTCATACTCTGTTTGAAAGTGCTCGATTTTATTTCTCTTCTCTTCTTCTTCTCCTCTCAACGAACGGGCAGCGCGTCTTTTTCTGGTCTGGGAGGACGTTGATGAATTGCCCGCGAGGCGAGCCGGAGAAGCACAATTAAGATTCCATCAGGATAAAGGTAAAGGTAAATAATTTACATGAAGAAGAAGGCTCAGCTCGACCAAACATTCCTCACAAGTGGAGGAAAGGAAAAGAAGAAAAAGCCCCCCCCCCTCTGGAAGCTGGAGGAGCCGGGCCCGTGAATTGTTTGTGCTTTTAATTAATGAGCCGGGCAAATGTTGGTGTACGTGTGTGTTCGGATGGGGTGAGAGTACTGAGGGGCGGTAAAGAGGAATGATGTGGTGGGTGGTCGAAGGAGGAGTTTGCTCATTAAAATGGCCGGAGAGGCACAGACTGTCCTCTCCTTGTTGAGGTGTTTCTGTGTGTTCGACTTCACTGATCAACTTGTGATTCAGAATCAAATTCACCTCAGAAAGAGGAAACATTTTGAGAGTGCTTTTGTAAACGGGGGTTTGGAGGTCAACAAATTCTGCTTATCTGTGTGCAGTTACTTTGTAAGAATAACAACAAAATATTTTAAGCTGGAACTTCAATTAGAAGGGAAAAGGTACACTGACACCATTTTATATCTTTAACAATTATTTACAAAATCATTATTTAAGAAAATGTCACTGATGTCACTGAGCTTTCATAGTTAGTTACCAATAGTTATGGTATAACAGTTCCAACTGCAGTCACTAAAACAATGAAACTCCGGGGAGATCGGGACACAAGAGAGAAACTAACATGGAATGAATCAGAGACATAAACACGTCTGCGTGAAAAAATGTCCGTGGAAAAACGATCTGCATGTGAAACATTGACGTCGGACTGCATTTGTTTGGCAAGTTTCCAAACCAAATTTTTCCTCCCACGATACACTCGGACAACATTTCTAGATTGACAAACCGCATAACAATTAGGTTTGTTGGGAATGTACATTATTGCAAACGTTCATGTGCTTCCTCAAATTTCTAATGCCGGGCCGTCTCCTTTTCATTTGGTTAAGTAACGCTTGAGTGGCTTTTGGCAGCACGCAGACTTCAGCTCCTTTTTTTTAAGCTTACAAAAAGGGAAACAGGCAAAGAGGAAACAGTTTGAGTGAAGCTCCATCATCTCAGCAAATATGTACAGTCCCTCCCTCTCCCCCTTCAATGACTATTTAAGGTTATTTAAGGTACGTTTAAGAACAAGAAAATTGTACGGTTGTCCAAATGTCCGCAAATATTTAATGAGTAAAAACCCTTTGACCTCTGACCCCTAGTTTGGGAAGCACTGGATTAAACTACATAACTGTATTTAGAACCCAATTGACCAGCAAGAACAGTTCCTTACGAATCAATGCATCACTAACTAGAAAAAGTAGAGCGCCGATCTCCGTCCGGTGTGTCTGCATCGACCCCCCCAATCTATTTTTCACTGGCCTGTCTCACACAACAGATGTATGCAGATGTAACAGAATGTATGCAGACATGCATGCATGTATGCAGACATGCATGTAATTGTCTTACCAAGGAGTGTAAATCAAGACAGGAATCTCCTGGCTGAGATAATAATATATGACATAATAAAATAAGATTCACAAGGGACATTTTTCTTTTGTCGTGCACGATTTTGAATGAAGGGATGTTACTCGTAATGGAGTACTTTTACATTGTAATGCGAGTACTTTCACGGAAGTAAAGGATACTTATTTCCAAAACTGCTGCATCATATCCTGCATCAAGGTACAGTGCAGCCATGGCACAGATGTTGCATTGCAAAGCTTCAGTGACGTCTTTAAGATGTGATCACACCTCAGTTGGAGTTTGTGTCCTCTTATCCCTCATCACTGATGCTTGATTTGCTAGCAGAGCGATGCTGAATGCCACATGACTCCTCACAGGCAGAGATGCCCTTCACTTGATGGGATCAATCAAACAACAAGCCTCGGAGTTTCAAGTCGTGCGTGTGTGCAAGCACGTACACATTTCCTCCGAGTGTGTGTTTGCATATTTGCACAGCTGTGTGTGTTTATGTACGCCAATGTATGCGTGTGCCCACGCTTGCTCAACATGAAAGTTCAAGTGTGTGTGTGTGTGTGTGTTTGTGTGAGAGAGAGAGAGAGAGAGAGAGAGAGAGAGAGATGGTGTGTGGGAGGGATACGTTTTGACAAAGTTCCCCATTTTTCAGAAATAATCACTTGTTCCCGTTACAGAGAGAGTCGTGTGACTCCGGGGCTGCGTCTCCGTGTGTCTCTCTCTCTCCCTCTCTCGCTCCCGGTGCACCCGACCCTTGTCCTTGTGGCTGCTAACGAGGGGGTGTGGCTGTCACTGGAGGCGTTGGGGGCTAAATTACCATATTAATTAGCTCATCCTTTGACCGACAAACACAGAACTGAAATGTCACCACACTCACTTCGACCATAGGAAACACAATTAGCAGTCATTTTTGTTTTAGCCCTGTGTTTCTCACTCCATTTCCTGCTTCTCCGGTGGTGGAAGAAGTACTCTACTACTTAAGTAAAAGTAGAAAATACCACAGCCTCAAATACTCCATTACAAGTAAAAAGTACTGAAGGATACCCTGTGGACAAAAGCAGTCGTTTTTCCGAGTATCAGAGTCCCTTTAGAGAACCACAGTCTGCCCCGAGCCGTCCTGATACTGGTTCTCCAGTGCATCCCTTTCCTCCAGCAAACGCAGCAATATGGCCTGTCCCTTGTCTGCATCTGCATTTGGGTCCACAACCACAGCCCGTCACGGAGCCATCTGGCCCGAAATGGACTCAATTTGGTGCGTGGTTCGCTACAAGCCTCTAGCCTGTTCGTGGGAACCCACCTGGTCTTGTGAGGGCCTCGTAGTTTCCAGTTCGCTCGCCATAAGTCGGTAAGCCTCCGGTCCAACCCAAGAAGGAGGCATGGGAAAAGGAGAGGTCAGCTACCCAAGCTGCCTAGCGACCCAAGGTCCCAAGGACCCAAGGCTCCACGTGTCCTGTCGGCGGTCTGGCTGACTCCTGTTCCTGTTCCCGCTGGGCCCCAGCTTTCCCCGGTTCCTGTTGCCGCAGGGCGCTAGCTTTCTCCTGTTCTAGCTGCCGCCAATCCAGAACTCCAGTCTCCGGAGTCCCGACCATTCCATCACCGTCCTCCTCTCTCTCTCTCTGTCTTTGTCTCGTCCCTGTAAGCCTTGCTGCTTGTTTGCATTGCGAAGCTCATACGGCAGCATGTAGGATGGAGTTAGTCATGTTTGTGTCTGACGTGAACACGCTGCTAGGGCCAGCATGCTGAGCTAAAGTAGTATCCTTCACTCACACGTCTCAAGAACAGCAGTGAGGTTTCACTTCCACACACTAATGATGTCAGGCTCAGCAAAACTGCAGGGATTTCTATTTTGACAGGCGTGGTGTGCTGCCTCCGAACCAGCCAGTGTGGTTTTTTTTCATCCTGACCTCTCCCTGAGCATCCCCTCTTCTCCCTGCACCATCCTGCACACACACACACACACACACCACCACGTTTCCACCCAAAGCACTAATTACACTTGGATGGTGTTGTTATCATTGCATCTCTTTCAAGATGACAAGATGCTAAGAATATACTTCTTTTTAGCAGTGAATTTTGAATTGGCGGTAACTGGAGAAAAATGACACATCAGCGACGGCAGCTTGTGACCCTGAAACGAGAAAGTGTGCGCTCAGAATCTTTTTTTTGTATCAGTTATAATTAAACTCGTTTCAGTGCTTCACCCTTATTAACCCTTCCATACCTCATCGGAGTGGTCTCACCTACAGGACTGGGTTTCACCAGCTGTTCATAAAAGCATAACTTTCATTTAGTCCTGCCTACGTTCTGAACTAGCTAGTTTGAAACTTGTGATCTTTCTTCAGATGTGTTGACCGTATTCAATTCACGTTAACAGGGTGATATGTTTGAAACTTTTTTCAGTTAGAGTAGTCAGCTATGAAACAGTCATACCTAGCAGTTCCCGGGTGCTAAATTCCAAATTGGCCGGCTGCTCGCAGCTAACGGTGCTAACAGCGCAAACAACAGCAACAGTGCTGACAGTGTTTACCTGAGGGGGAACCCGAGGGTGGGTGCTACGCTTCCGTGACGACGCCGTCGGTTCGAACAGTGTCATCAGCTGCAACCGCAGGGCGGCGGCCGTTAGCTAGCAAGTGGGGCACGCTCACATGCTAAAAGGCATGTCTGGACGGACCTAGACCTAGTGTGCGTGATGCAACCTGCTTCATTGAGCGATGATGGTGAATCACCACTCACATCATAGCTCGACTAAGTTTGAACCAGAAACAGAAAAGAGAGATTTAAAGCCGTCTGCATGCCACTGAGGCAGAGTAACTCGTGTGAGACACTACCATGTGTATGCCATATGCATATTTCTTTTGATCCAAAAATCTGCAGTGTACTGCAGCACACCCCCTCACAACACCATTCCTCTTTTGAATTACTGTCCATGCCTTTGTGAATTCCTGGTGCAGGCATGAATAAGTCAAACCAGAGGGGCCTGTGTGGCTCAGATATGCTCTCAGAATGCTCTCATTATTTTGACATCAAAGACGCTGTCCAGATAGTGTCCTCACATGGGTCATCGCTGGAGGTAACCTTGGAGCTTCCTATGCATGCCTGCAGGCCAGGCTACACGTGTCCGTGTGCCGACGATCCCTTTGGTCTTTGCATCGGAGTAGGAGATCATGGAATAGAGCAGATGAACACGGCAGTCTAATGCTGGACAGGAACTAGTTTGTCTCCTGTGCTAATATCCTGCAGCCAGGCCTTTGTCTCATTTAGCTAATGGATGAGTGGAGTAATTAAACACAGAGGTTGGTTAGAAAAGGGTGGCACAGGAGGAAGTCACTGTGCTAGTAGTAGTAACTGGTGTATTACCAGGCGGAAATCTGGAAATATTGAACTTGCGGAAGTGCCTTAAACTTGCATTCTTTCTACGAGCCAGCAGGGGGCAACTCAGGTTGCAAAATAAAAGTCTGATTGTATAGAAGTCGATGAGAAAATGACCCTATTTCTCACTTGATTTATTACCTCAGCAAAAATTGTACACACGAGATTGTGGTGTCAATCACGAGTTTCAAGTCTTCTTCAATACAGCACGATGTTTATTCATTAAATTATAATCCCGTTTAGAGTCAAATGGAAGACAAAGCCACGTAAGCTTTAGGGTGCGGCTGCTTTATGATTAACAGGTCGCCACCACGACTTCTCGTTTTCAACAACCCTTCCACAGTGTGTTCTCAGCTCATGAAAGTTAACTGGAACATTTGGTTGTTCTTAGCGCCACCCTTTCGTGTCACATCTGGTTACAAAAAAACAAAATGGAGACGGCCAAAATGAGGAACTCAAGGCTTCAAAACCGTCGTGGTGACTGCGTCCACTTCTTATATACAGTCTATGCTTTTAACCAATGCAATAGCAAAATTGAAAACGAACAAACGGAAAAAAACGAATAGTTGTATATGTTGTGTTTATATGTGCATCAGGCTTAAACCCCTGTCAAGTGCAGAGTCTTCACCTTCCAGAGGAGCTACAGATGCTACTCTTCATCGATGGAATTATTAGGTATCAATAATGATACGTTTTATTCATCAGCATATGTTGTCGTGTGTACGCAGTCATGTATAATGTAATGTGTTTATGTGTGCACGCTGGTTCTCCCGGGGGCCTTCACTCGGCCCCACCGGTGTAAGAAGTGGGTCAATCCCACAGCGTCGAGCGGTGAGAGTCAAGCCGCGACGGGTCTATGAGAAGCTGAGCGAGGGAGGAGGAGCAAAGGGCCCCCGTGAATCAGAGGCAGCATCGCATGCAGCAGTCAAAGCATCCGCCGGACGCATGCGGCGTGTGCGCAGTGTACACTCTGCAGGCCGCCTACGTGGGTGGACTGAGCGTCGAGCTAATCAGATGTGTTATTTGCACGGGGCCAAAGCAAGGCTGCTCACTGAACATGTGAGAAATCTCGTCTTGGACGTTGAATCTCACCTTCACGCCCGCCACGCTTGACGGCCCGTCGCACACGGCCCGATTCAGACACCTTCTGAAGGACGCGTCGAGGGGCCGAGGGAGCGCGAAGCCTTCAGAGCAACACGGCGATGCATCAGAGATATTTCATGTCTGCTATCGGCCAATATTACAGCCAACGCTGATTCACTCTGTTGCAGAGTTGTTTTCTTTAAAGATTCAGAATGTGTTTCAGAAATACGAAACAAATCTGACAACGCTGTTAAGTTCTGAGCTCTGGCTCTCACTTTGATTCGGTTTGCACGGTGGGGGTGTTGCTCTTTTCTTCTCCTCTTTCCTCTCCATCCCGAACACAAGATGCCGTCAGAAGTCTTCTCCCATGGGAAGAATGCGACAGATCCCACATTGTTCATTGTTGTTTGTCTCTTCTTGAAAAGAAAGGCAGAGAAAAAGTAAAAATAAAACGTCACGATGGTGTGGGCCAGGACGGGGGGAAAATCACAAAGATCATATTTTCATCTTCTTTGATGTGATGTGTTAAGAGAGGGTTTTGGTTGAGTTGGTGTGTGCATGTGTGTGGGGGGGGGGGGGTGACGATGTTTGCATGAGTGTGTCATGACAGAGAGTGGGGGGGGGAGAAAAAAACAGTGAGAAAGGGACAGTGAAAACGAGAACTCGAGGGAGGAGAAGGGTGTGTGTGTGTGTGTGTGTGGGGGGGGGGTCTACAGTGATGAGAAGCTGTCCTTGAGGGTTTGAGATACATAAAGGGAGGAGATGCTCCATCCAGCAAGAGTGGGCTGTTTATTTACTGCAAAGAAGCTGTCTCCCTCCTGGGCTTTCCAGGGGAGCTGGTCCCCATCGCGACCACGGCTCCAGCAACTCCCCTCCGGCTAAACCCCCCAGTTAAGCTCCGCCCAGCCAGGTGGGGGGGGGGGGGGGGAAGAGAGAAAAGAAAAAAGAGAGAGAGAGAGAAAAAGAGAGAGAGAGAGAGAGAGAGAATCTCCTCCCGTAGCCCTTGGCTGCGTTCTCTCCGTCTGGAGCTGAAAACGGGGGTAACCACGCAGCGCCTCTGCCTCCGCACAAAACAAGCACAGTCCTAATGCCAGAGAAGTGCTTATTAAATCACAGACAAACTGTGACAAACTGTGCAGCCAGTCAAAATAAGAAATAGTTTGTTGTTGGTGTATTCATTCCACATGCTTTCTTAACCTCCTCCGAATCAGCCCGGGCTCTCTGTCTTCTCGGTTTGCCCCCCTCCTCCCCCCCCCTTTTCCCTCCTTTCATCTCTCTGTTTGTGAGAAATGGCGTGTGGCTGAGGCAAAAACATGGGACATGACAGCCAAGCGGCAAAAACACATGCAGATGTGACAGTATGAGAGGGCCACTGGAGGGCAGAGAGAAGGAGGGAGTATTAGGGAGAGAAAATGACAGGCACGAACAGAAAATCTAATAGAACCGAGTCGAGACATGGTGAGAGAAAACAAATATTGTGCAGGAGGGAGAGAGAGAGAGAGAGAGAGCGAGAGAGAGAGAGCCTGAGGGAGGAAATATTTGAAATGGTGAAGGAGATTGTTAGTGTGGAGAGGGAGGGAGGGAGGGAGGGTTGGGGTACACTGTGAACAGCAGATTGTGGGGGCGCATGATGTCGATGTGGCCTAGGTCCCCGGTGCCCTCCTGTTTCATGGCTCTCACAGCCTGTCAGTGAAAACAGTCCAGCCGTGTAGACAGCTGTGCTCAGGAGGCTGCGGGGGCGAGAGGAGAGGAAGAGGACGAGGAGAGGAAGAGAAGGAGAAAAGAAGGAGGAGAGGAAGAGGACAAGGAGAATAGAGGAGACGGAGAAGATGAGAGGATAGGAAGAGGATACGGAGAGGAAAGAAGATGAAGAGGAGAGGACCTTTGCTTTTCATTTTGCTCTTCATCTTCAATGTCCTGACATTTTTTCCACCCAAATGTCTGAGCTCTGCCATATTTGTTCTATTTATCTGCAAAAGTCCCAGAGAGGAAACAAAAGCCCGACAATGTTTACTCGTCTGTTTGTTTAGTGTGCGCTTGTTTTTGCCGCTGTCAGTCACCTCTAACCATGCAGACTCAAATGTCCCCCCTCCGTTGTCTGCGCCCCGTGTTAACCCGCTTCCTTGAGGCTATGGTGCATTTTTCGAGAAACGAGTGTGTGTGTGTGTGTGTGTGTGTGTGTATTAGAGGGGAAGAAACCAGAGATGGAAGCTTTGCATTGAGCGATAGACGGGCAGAACTGCCACGCTGCCACTTCCACTTGCTGGAGATCAATCACAGGTTCTATTGGCCCCAAAAAGTCCTGGCCACGGGCTAATGGGACGGATTCATCTTCACTCCCACAAACAATACATCTCGCGACGTGGAGGCTTAAAAGAATATGACAGCTTGTCATCCAGAGCATCTCTATGCGTTAGTCCCTTTTTGTGTTCGCGTCCTCAACATCAGAGGGATCAGATCAATGCTCTCTCCTCTTCCCTTTGAAGGGACAAGTGCTGTCCCGCAGGCCTCCCCTCTTCCTCTCCCTCCCCCTGTCTAAACCCTCACGAAGGCCTCCGCTTACCTCCCCGTCTCCCTCCACCTCCTAACCGCCCCCCCCCCCAGCCCTTGTTTACGAGCCTCTCCCCTGGAAGGACAGGTTAATAGACGACCTGGCTCAGCTCAGGCCCGCCTGGTTCTCGTTCGCTCCCTAATAAGATATTTCATCTCCTGCCTGCCAGCGGCAAACCTCTCCCCAAAACACCATGTTCAGTGTGTGTGTGTGTGTGTGTGTGTGTGTGTGTGTGAGCAGAGTGCCTCAGCTTTATGGTGGCCTTGAGGTGCAAACACGGCCACATTTCACTGAAGGAATGATCACATTGCACAAAACACCTTGTTATTTTACACACACACACACACACAGTTTTTACATTGTTTCGTGTGTGATCATTTTACAAGAGACCAACAACGTTTGGCCATGAATCAGACTTCTTACTGTAATCAAGGGTGAAAAGATTCCTTGAGAATCGTGAGGATTCCTTAAATTTTATCGCGACGTAAAATGTAGTTTTTGGCAAGAAACTTGAATAAAGTTGTGTGAACGAGATATTTCATACAGATGTGATCCCAAATCCATTCAGAATTAAGAGGGTAAAGATGGTGAGTAGCCTTCTCTTCTTGTTCTTTGTGTGTTATGTATTTTCTGACCTGTTTCTCACTTTCTATCGTGCTCATGTTTTCTTAAATGTTTTTCTCCTCAGGGCCGCCGTACACTCCATCCCGCAATCAAACAACAGACCAATGAAACACAATCGTCAGCACACAAGGTTACTCTGTAAATCAGCTCCCGAGGACACAATAATAACCTCCTGAAGACACTGAAACACAGGGACTGTGATCTTTTTACTGGGGGGGACGGGGACGAATGAAAGACAGGAACTGGAGGAATGGGGAGCCAGGCCTGGCCCGTAATGCCGGGGCTTTTGGTGGTTTAAATCACCTTGACTGGCCGAGCACTAAAAGCAGGCCGACTTCCTCCCGTCCAGTGGGAGACCAGGGAGGCTCGCTGTAAACAATGTTCACCTCACCCTCTGGAACCCTGGGAGGGAGAGGAAACGGCATGTCCTTGGGGCTTCAACTTTGACCCCTCCTCCCTGATGAAGTGCGGGCCCTGCCCTGTGGTGTAGACTTGTTTGAACTCGGGTCCCTAATGGGCAAAGGGTGTGTGTGTTGTTTTCGTTGTGGCCTTTGTGTTCAAGCTTCTTTTTGCAAGTTGTTCTTTTCAGTATAATGGAACACAATTATATGATTGCAAATAACCATCAAAAAAATGTACTGATTTTAGTTTAGGAGACAAACTCGAGAAATTGTTAGCTTCCTATTGCAATAATGCGGAACCCAAAGGAATCGAATTATATTTCAGAGAACTAATGTTACTTTTATTGTTCTCTCTGTGCAATAATAAATCTAGGAGAAGAGCATTACTGTTTTATTAGTTGTCGTGCTTCATGTGCAATCTTCCCAACTCTGTGTTTTTGCAGAATGAGTGAGTGTTTACACAGACCACGCTGATGCTTTGATAGATGTGCCGGGAAATGACCTATGTGTAATACCAGTTGCTCTGTTCATTCATATTCGATATGATACTTGGCACATGATCCATCAGCAAAGCACAATGACCTTTACCATACTGGCGAGCAGCTTCTCACTCTGTGTTTTAGATAAGGGAGGATTTATGCCCTCTGAAACCGCTGTGTGTGGAGGTGAACTGTGACATTTGGTGAGGATTTAAGGGCTATTCTGCCCGGCAAAAGTCAGGCGTATAATTCAGACCTCATTTCACCTCATTTAATCTATTTCTGCAGGCTGGTCTCAAAAGCTTGGAAAAATATTGCTCCGTAATTCGTAGATATCCCACAAAAAATATTTTACATGTTATCCATAAATTGAGGAAGTATAAAGACTGCAAAAGCACACACAGGACAGACGGGAGGTGGACGAGGATGTCCGACAAACAGTTCGCTCCTCGTGGGGAACAAAAAGTCAACGTTGATGTTTCTGTCACGTAACTTGCGCACTTCAGTAACAGCTACTGGGTTATTTTAACCCAAACAATGATCATTTCCTCAACCTTACTAAGTACTTTTGTTGCCTAAACTGAGTATTTCACGATCTATTCCTGAATCGAAGTATTTCGCAATCTATTCCTAAATCAAAGTATTTCACGATCTATTCCTGAATGTAACAGAGTATTTCACGATCTATTCCTGAATCTAACAGAGTATTTCACGATCTATTCCTGAATCTAACTGAGTATTTCACGATCTATTCCTGAATGTAACAGAGTATTTCACGATCTATTCCTGAATCTAACCGAGTATTTCACGATCTATTCCTGAATGTAACAGAGTATTTCACGATCTATTCCTGAATCTAACTGAGTATTTCACGATCTATTCCTGAATCTAACTGAGTATTTCACGATCTATTCCTGAATCTAACTGAGTATTTCACGATCTATTCCTGAATCTAACTGAGTATTTCACGATCTATTCCTGAATCTGAGTATTTCACGATCTATTCCTGAATGTAACAGAGTATTTCACGATCTATTCCTGAATCTAACCGAGTATTTCACGATCTATTCCTGAATCTAACTGAGTATTTCACGATCTATTCCTGAATCTAACTGAGTATTTCACGATCTATTCCCGAATCTAACGAAGTATTTCACGATCTATTCCTGAATCAAACTCAGTATTTCACGATCTATTCCTAAATCGAAGTATTTCACAATCTATTCCTGAATCTAACTGAGTATTTCACAATCTATTTCACAATCTATTCCTAGACCTAACCAGTAGTTTTGTTGCCTAAACATAACTGAGTTTCCTGTGGAGATGGACTTTATTTTGAAAAGACGGTATGCTTGTAACAAGCTGAACTTCTTGGCTTGAGGAGTAACTTTGGCTCGGGTTTCATATGAGGATACGTTGATATCTGTGAGTACTTTCTCTGAGGTACAGTAAGATAAATTGCCAGTGTTGTGCCAATAGCGCAACAAAACCTAAGATGGATACATGAAGAGTTTATATAATTTTACTGCGGGGGAAACTTTTTTTTTTTAATCAAACGTAAACTCATCTAACAAATACCCACCAGGCGATAAGGCGTTAAAAATAACTCCATGTAATAGCATATTCGGTGTTGCCTCACTGATGGGCAACGAGCTCAAATTGACATTGATGTTCACTATAAATAACAGATGCACATGAACAAACAAGCAGGATTTGAGATTTTCCACTTCCCTTCAAATCCTCCTGCGGCGGCTGTTAGTCGAGGTAATTAAGAGTCGTCTCCGTTTCCACGGCACATCTGAAATACAAGCCGCCTTTGTACAAATTGATCCGTAGGACGTCCCTCATACTGCGCCCCGGTGTTCCCCTAATTGACAATGCATGTGTTTCCATTTTTGGCTATTTTACATTTCAAATGATGGATGAAAGACGAAGGCTGCCTTCTGCCGACGCAAAAGAAGCACCTTCAGACTGTGGATGTAACCTAGCAACCGGGGAGTCACTGTGTGAGAGAGCACGGAGAGAGAAGAAGAAGAAGAAGAGGGGCTTCCTCTTGAGGAATAAAGAAAACCTTTAAAACGCATTCTAGTTTATTCATGCCTTTGTTTTGTCTCTAGAATCTTCTTTTTGTTTTGTTTTTACATTTTACCTTTCATTTGAGGGAGGACAGTGTAGAAATCAGGGGACAAGAGACAGCAGGGTATGACATGCGACAAAGGTCCAAATCGTTACTCGTGCTGTAACCACTCAGCTACCAAAATCGCTGCTTGACACCTTTGTTTGTTCGGCTATTTTAGGATCTTTGAGTAATCCTCTCTCGCCCAAGGATTCATGTATTTTTAGGCTCAGCTCATGTTTCCTGCCTTTTTTCTTTGTGCCTGCTTCATTTGTGAGCAGCGCTTCACCCTTTTCTATTTCTGCCGTGCTGCCTGCATCTGTTGCACAGAACCGCATGGGAGGATGGATTTGTGGGGAAAAGGGGAAAGGGAGGACGGTGGTGTGTGTGTGTGTGTGTGTGTGTGTGTGTGTGTGTGTGTGTGTGTGTGTGTGTGTGTGTGTGTGTGTGTGTGTGTGTGTGTGTGTGTATGTGTGTGAGAGAGAGGGCTCAGGAAGAGGGGAGGAGGGACAGAGGGAGTGTTTTCCATCTGCTTTTTGGCTGAATGTATTCTTTTTGTTTGAGGCCGTCATGCTGGGCAACATGTTTGTTTGTGAATATGGCTGTTTCACCATCTGGACTCGTACTTACAGAACACAGTCTTTGTCCTTGTTTATACTACATTTGTGCTGGCTGTGTGCACAAACTCCTTTCAGACGCAACACAATTGTGTGTGTCGTCCTCTGCAGTTCACCCTGCAGAAACACAGACTGGTCTTGAGTGTCAAGATGTATCAATGTTACCCTGCTGCTACTATTATGATGAAAACCACAATTTCAGGTTTTCAAGAGCAAAGAAAATCACTTCTTAAAAAAAGTAAAGCTGGCGATATTACATATTTTTGTCATTGTCAACAAAAGCATTGTCCATGGAAAAAACAAACCCAACAACGTATTATTCCGTCTCTCAAGGCTTTCCGACTCATACGTGACAACACATTTGTTACTGCCGAAAACAAACTTCTTTAAATGAGAACTCCACAGATTTAGCATTGCACTCCTATTACAATTTTCTTATGGCACGCATTCTTCTTCCCTGTCAAAACCTGGCCCCTATATTGCCCACAATGCAACGCAGCCAAAGACATTCAGAGTGTTTTATGCTAGTAGCGGCTAATGTAGCCTTTGTGCAACTTGTTCACATATGCCGTAGTACTCCCCTCACATCCCCTTTTTAAAACAGGCCACACGTATACATACGCAACATAGATGGTGACGGCTGAGCCAGCTAGCGGCTAGCGGCTAACGGCTAACGGTGCTGACAGCACAAACAGCATAATGGCAACAGTGCTGACAGAGCTAACGGTGTTAACCTGGAGGGGAACTGGAGGGTGGGTGCTGTGTTTCTGCGACGCTGCCGTGGGTTCGCGTTATCAGCGGTAACTGCCGTACGAGCGCAGTGCAGAGCGGTGGTGATTCGATAGCCAGTAGGTCACAGACACTGGGAATCACATGCACTAACATGCACTAAAAGGCCCGCCAACCGAGAAGCTCGGATTACAACACACACAAAGGGAGAGGCGACTTCCTTCGACATTACTCCACTATACGTTCACATGGCAAATTGTTCTTTGCAGCAAATGTGAAACGGGAGTAAAAAGCGTATTTGTTGGAGACGACTGTCAGCAGTGGATTTTGCGAGCAATTATTTAAGGCGGCAGGATGGTTTGTGTGGGATCGGTGCCCATGCTTATCATGACGAAGAAACAAGTCACTCAGTGCAACAGTGTGGGTCGTTGCTGTGGTTTTATTCATTTTCGGATCAAACCGTAAGGCTGAGGCAGATAAATGAGAAAATCATAGAGGGGTGCTCAGTGGCTCAGTGGCTGATGTGTAGCTCTGCGGTGGCAATGTGATCCTTATCGTCATTGGCTGGAGAAAGGTCAAAGCAAAGGCGCATTGGAATAGGGGAATAAATAGGCAAGCATACTGCAGTGCTCGGGGACAGTCTGCCTGCCAATGAAGTCCCAATCTATTCCCCTCACGCTCCCTGTTCACTCCCATTACAGACCTCATCAGCATCAAATCCCCACGAGCAGCAGCAGCACGCCCTCCCCCACAAACAGTATGCTGCCTCTTTCTCACGGACGCACAAACAAACAAACACACACACACACACACACCTCATTTGCAGGGCGTGCAAAATAAGGAGGGCTATTTGTTTAAATCTTGGGGGCAGTCTCTCTGAGTGTACATGCATTTCAGTGTGCACGTATTGTCCCCGACTCTGACCTGCAAATAACGGCAGCCATTGAGATTGTCACATCAGTTTTCATGGCGGTCATTATCTACAAGCTTAATAATGCAGCAATCTGAACGGACAACAAGCCGTCATTCCTCAAAACAACCTACTTTTTTAACCGGAGATAAACCTTTATTATGTACATTGATAGCACACATTATGGAAGATAGTTTCAAGCTGAAATGTAACTGTACTCCCCTCAATGCACTGTGCTCAGAAGCCTGCAGTTCAGTTGGAGGTTTCGCTGAATTCTTGTCACGTGACTGTTGGTCTCAGGCAAGTTTTTACAGGATCTGGTCAGAGCAGACGGTTTATTTGCGGCGAGTTTTGAAATAAGACCTGCAGAATAAAGTGTTTTTGATGAAACATCGCAATTTTAAGCGTTGTTTCGGCTGCTTTTTAGGATGGAGGCGTTCGACACACATGATGTGTTCAAGGATCGTTTCGAAGGACCGTTCGAAAGATCGAATGGCGTTTTGTTTTTACAGCTTCTGGTTATGACAAACAGTGTTGAAGATTGTTTGTATAAAAACTTGCTTTTCAATCAGAGGATACAGGCTTCAATAAAGAATAGAATTAGGAAGAAAAACATGATGCTTTCATGCAATAAATGTGATTGTTGGTTTATTTGCCTGATGATGATGACCGGCTGGAGGTCATAGTTTATATTAACCGCTACATCACTGCCCTTTCTGCCCCGTTCCTCCGTCCTCCCTACCTCTTCCCCTCCTTCTCACACCTCCCCGTCCCACCGCCCTGAGGCAGTGGACCGATGCCTTAGCTACATCCAGATGAGACACACCCCCACCACCTCCACCTCCACCTCCACCTCGCGGTCCTACTCCCCTCTCTGTCCACCTCAGCTCGGCTCAGCTAACATGACAGGCCGGGCAGATGATGATAAATGCAGAGGAGGAAAAGCAATTACTGGATCAGTTAGGTGTAGTAGGGAGCGCTCAGGGCACTCATTACCAACAGACTGTGGAGTTCGGGATGCGCACACACACACACACACACACACACATGATGTGCATCTCCACCGGATTCGATGCATCAACAACCAGCGTTGCATCTGACAGAGTGATGATGCTACTGTCCTTATTTTGTTTCATACTTACGTTCGTCCAAGTGCATTGAACCATGAATCATTATCCATTTAACGCAGCGGCGTACAAAGATATATACAGAACACTAATGGCGACAAAAAGAAGATCAAAAGTGCCAAGCGGATGACAAGGACGCTGTTACGGACGCACGGCATGAATGGGCGAAGAACAGCGCGGCAATGATGTGCCGCGCGTTTGTCGATGCGGACTATAGAGCTGTGTGACGAGCCATCTGCACACCTGTCAAAGCCGAGGAGGCCGATGGAGGATGAGGCAGCCTCGGTGATTGACAGAAGCACAGAGGTTGTCATAGGGATAGCTGCAGTCCTCGCTGTCCCCCGAGGAGGATGTGAGGAAACATTAATAATAAGGGAAAGACCCAAACACACAGAGAGGGAAAGAGAGCGGTTGAGGAAAAGGAAGGGATGATTTGTATTTACCCTGCAAATGCACACACACACACACACACTCTTTCTTGCAGGCTAAAACAGAGGCAGTTGCCCGCGCTGCGTGTCTATGCGAGTGGTGGGCGGTGAGATCGCAGGTCAGGCCCACGCAGTCCCCATTCAGCCGTACAGTTTGCAGCACACATGGGCTGCACAGAGGCCAGAATGGCAGACGGAACAACAAAAGAGCTCATGCATGCATAGATGCAAAAAAACAGAAACACACACACACACACACACACACCACAAGGCCCCACCCCCTTGCACTCTTTGCTTTTACATTGCTGCCCCCTTTCAGCAAAAGACATGATTATTGCTTCATCAATAAACCGTTAAAAAAAGCTAACTGTGTTAGCTTGCTTACAGTCAATAAAAACACAACATGATCATGCACATGCATTTGGTTTAATAGGGAACGGTTTTACTTTCACTGCAGCGCTTTCCAAAAGGCCAACAAGAGTTATGGAGAGAGAAAAGAGAAACCTGTAGCTGTGGACAGCATGATGAGTGGTGTTTAAAGACTGTTTGTTGCCCTGAAAACTTTCCTTTTTCTCAAAATGTCCAGCCACAATTGCACAAGACTCCGTGAGTCATAATTGTGGGTTTCCATTACCACTACACACAGCAAAACATGGGATTACAAAAACAGCTGCTTTCTGTTGGACGTCTAATCGCTGGTTGCATTGCGGTTCGCAGTGATATCACTTTCCAGAGGAGGTGTCTGTTTGACTTGGATAATGGGCATGTTTGCTTGTGTCAGAGGAGGGGCGTTGTGTCACATGTCAGACCACATATTGGACCGGACAGGATGTCCGAAACTGAGTTCACGCTCCGGCGCCGCTGGGAGAGGTTGATGTAGCTGCACCGTAGGTGGCGGAGATACAGGGAGTCTCAAAAGTGTGTTTGCAAAAGTGTGTGTGTGTGCGTGCGTGCGTGTGTGTGTGTGTCAGAGTGAATGTTTGTGTATATGGGCGAGTGGGGGTGGCAGGGCTATAATCTGCTCCAAACTGCTAGCGGGCAGAGGCGAGGTGGGCGAGACAGTGATACAGAGAGAGAGAGCGAAAGAGAGTAAGGGAGGAGAGGGGGGGGGAGTTGGCAAGAGAGAAGAAATACAGAAAGAAAGAAAAAAATAACAAGGCGAGAGGGAGGGAGGGAGAAGGCGAGGTGAGCAGTGTGGATTCGTACGGATGCTCTACAGCTACTGTACCCGCTGTCCTCTCCCACCCAGTGTCATGCCGGGGCTCCGTGGGCGCCGGCGAGGCAGCTAACTCCTCTGACATTTATGCCGCTCTCTCTCAGTCCTTCGGTGACGCAAGCCTCGGCCGCGGCCCGCTGTCAGCACGCACAATGGCCTCCGGTGGACGAGGGAGACGCTGGACGGTGCAGACGGCGGACCCTAACCGGCCCCCCCCCCCCCCCCCGAAGAAAGCCGAGCCATGGTCCTGCATATTGTGTTGTATTTTACAGTATGTCTTGAATAAAACAAGGATTAGTGTGGGTGGAAGAATCAGTTAACGGAGCAGTGCGGAGGAGAGGAAGGAGATGACGGAGAGGAAGAGGAGAGGGAGCGGAGAATTGAAAGTGCATGGAATTTACAAATGTTCCACTCTTCCATGCCAAAGTATGTATGCACTTTGGTTTTAAATGAATTCACTTAACAATATCAAGTGATACTTACAAACAGAATACGGCAACTTTGCAGGAGTTTGGCTTGTTCATATCCGACATCACCACACGGAAAATAAGTATTTCACTATTCTAAGTTCTACATGTCAAAAATCACTGCGAGGTTGAAGGAATATACAGTAAATAATACAGTAAATACATGTCTCACTATACCAGTGGTTCTCAAACTTTTTCTGTCGCGCCCCACTTTGGAGGAAGAAAAATGTTCATGCCCCACCGCCCGAACAAAATTGTAACAAAATGGTCTGTGTTGAATTTTTATTGAAACAACATTTTGTGACTCCTCCATCTGTGCTTTTTCAAACAATAGAACGAAGAAAATTGCAATCACTTTTAAGCAAACCAGATTGCTCCATCAGACAAAAACAAATAAAATGTGCGATCACTTTGTTAGAACAATGCAAATAAAGTGATATCTGTGCAAAAGAGAACTACAATTTGGCAAAAAATAGCTTATTGCAATTGGCTGCAATTAACCTGTTTTGCACTAAACATCTTTTCAAGATAACAATAAAGTGCAACCTGTGAAAGCCTAAACAAAACAAGTTCAAATATTTGGCGATAAAGAGTTTTACACTGCATATGTTTTCAACAATAACGTCCAACCTGTGCATATCTCATAATAATGAGATACATATCTCATAATTATGAGATACTAAGTAATAATTATGAGATAGTAAGTCAAAATTATGAGATGCTAAGTCATAATTATGAGATGCTAAGTCATTATTATGAGATAGTATCTCATTATAATGACTTACAGGATCTGTAATTTTTCCTCAGAGTGGCGGAAACAGGCATCCATACTTTTCGCCATGTATTTATTTATTACTTCAACAAAAAGTAATAATTCTGCATTTCCCCCTGCGCCCCACCTGTAATACCAGCTGTGGGGCGCGCCCCACAGTTTGAGAACCACTGCACTGTACGAACACAGCGCCAGCTACCAACGACAGCTGTTTGTTTGGCCTTGTGTTGAGAGTACCGCGGTGACACAAATAAAAGTTTCAGGGAAAAATGAACCTGATGCGCCAGATGGTTTGTTCCAAAGGACAGGCCTACATATGTATTATGATTAGTTCTGATGGACTAGCATTGAGGCTCACACTGATCTGCCCGTCACTGTGTGCGTCTTATTTTTTGTCACCTCATACATTGTGTAGTTACAACACTATACAGTTATAGGTCAACTTAAAGGAATACCCACAAAATGGTCAACTTCAGACTGAAGACTCCCGAGACGTTTAGTTTTTCGTTCAGGTTCATCTGGTCCGCTGTCAGTTGAATCACTTTGCACTTGCTTTTGTTTGTGGTGTCGACGGGTTCGTCAAACTTTTCACTCCACATTCAAACAACTTCATTTGCTTCACCAGTGTCTCTGAAAACAAAAGCCTGTGGACCTGCGAGAAAACGCACGCGCAGACGTGTCTGGTGGCCGTTCTGACTGTAACTGCAATATTTAAATATCAGCAATGCAACAAATACCAAGAATGTATTGATGTTGGGGTGCACGTTTAACTGTTTGCGGTTCCTCACTATGGCCTTTATTACTTCAATAATCCTCAAAAACCACCCAAAACGTATCATCAAAAGAGATTTAAACAGGATATCAGTGGAACACGTCATTTGAGCCGTGACAGCAAAACACTTTCAGTATTTTCTGTGCGTGAGCTCCTCCTGTGAGAAACGGGTCACCCTTAAAGACACTTGCTTGTTACATGTGTGTGTGTGTAGCTGTGAACTCAGCACAAACGCAGACAGGATGTAAGAACCAACCGCCATTATTATTCTCACTAAAACTAATTCCCACTAAAAGGTTACACCTGTACTTCGTTTGTCACGCAATCGTCACTTTTACACGTCCACTGCAAATATACAGACGTGATCGTACTGCACATGTTGCGCTAACATTGTTACATCATACGTGAGTTTTGGCCCCAGACTCCAGGGTAGAAACCGCAGGTTTCAAGTCTCAACACATGAATGTGTGTCATTATCTGTCTCCCCCTCACATGTGGGAGGATCTAAATGGCAGGTGTACGTTTGAACCGGTTGTGTGTTTCTCGTGCTCATAGTCGTATAACGTGCAGAGTCCTGTGTCTTCGCAGGACGGCCGTGGGGCCACGGTTCCACTCTTTGAACTATATCGCACCTTTTTACCTCTACGCTCTCTCTCGTGTCTTCCCGTCTTGCACTCCGCACCGATAATTGCACATAATTGAGGAATCAAAAAGGTGAACGCGCTCGCAGACACAACCCGAACCACCTTACACAACTCCCTAACGTGTAATTTAAGCCGAGACAAAGTGGAACGCACAATCAGGGGCATGATGGCACCAGACTTAAGCGATGAGGCGGCCCCGGAGAAAAACCCAGAACTCTATTTTGACAATAGACAGGCGGTCTCCTTGCGTCGCAGCAGACACTCTCGTCATTCCTAAATTGCTTTTGCAAATGACTGTAAACAGAATGCAAATATCTCTTTGTGGGTTTTAACGCTCGCAGCTTAAACATGCAAATGATAGATGGAATCCATTCTCTCGCAGAGGGTTGCTCTGTTGACTGTTCCAGTCGCTGTCTGCACACTAACTATTTCTCTCCCTCTCTCTTCCCACATGCGCAGCATCAGCACTCGAGTGTTTGTAAGAGTGGCATCACATGCTGGTTCCTTCCATCTTCTTATGATCCTTCTCTCTCTCCACTCTAGCCAGCATTGAACTCACAGACCAGGAAGATGAGTGTTATTGCCGTCCACCGGTCACTGATCAATCTGAATGAAAGTGCTCTTCTTGTTTCTTTCTCTCCGATGTCAAATCTTTGAGTCTGCAAAAGGCCTCGGTTCAAACAGAGTTCACGGTTGGAATGGAAAAAATCTGGAGGGATGTCATCTTGGTTCGGATGATCGGAGCGGGCGGCACTGACCGCTCGGAGATGAAATGGTGAGACGAGGAGTGTAAAAGATTGATTGAAACCATCCCTTTAGTCATCGGGGAGTGATGACAGGTGCTTTCAGAGAGACTGAGAAGAAACAATAGATTCCACTTTGTCACAATACTACTTATAAAATCACTGAAGCAAGGGCGAACAAACTAAACGTACTGTGAACAATCAAGAAGACAACAAATGTAACCGGCAAAACGCCATAAACCAACCTACACAATGCAGAGGAGGAACTGTAATTCAATGTATAAGCAAATATCTCATATTGATGGACTACTTTATTGCCTTTGTACAAGCTCTGCTAAGAAATAAGTTCAGTATTTAGTGCATTACACTGAAATGAAGGTTGAATATCCTGTAAACAATTTGATTTGGCCGCAAAAAAACCCCTGAAATGTATATTTTTAAGACCTCCGGTTTCTAATGCATTTAAAAATAGAAACCTTTGAAAATCCTCAGACATGTTAATAGCGCTTTTATCAGTAAACGTGACGGTCATGGCTGAAAAGCTCTGATTGAGAGTACTGCTCGCGTCAGCTTCACTGCCCGCAAACATAAACTGAGCCTGGCGCCCATCCTCCGGGTTGAAGACCTCGCTGTGAGCAGCGTTAGCTGCTACCTGCTGGCCCACACGTCCCCGTGTTCAGAGCCGCGTGCGGGCAGGCAATCCCGGCTGTAGGGGTTGCAGCTGTTGCATTAGTGGTTGCACATGAATTCTGTACAAACGCATACATGTACACAGACGGCGAAATGAAGATCGAAGACAACGTCCCTGTGATTGAGCTGCAATCCGCGACCCCCTCCCTGCAGCCTCCGGTGCTCACCCAGACAGATCTAAATGATATTGACAGTTGAATACATTTTCTGCATGAAATCATGTCAGCTCGAGCATGCCCCCCCCCCCCCCTCACCGCTACAACCCACTGAAGTGCTAAATAATTACATTAGTTTCCAGAGGCTAATTTAACTGAGAGCAATAATTCTGGTCCCATACGGCCATAGCTGTTTACATACATCACATATCGGCACGGTAAATGAAAATGAACCACAGGTTAGTACCGCTGCATCCTGATGTATATGTTGATGGTGACAATCAAAACTTTGGAATGTGTTGTAGTCATGGGAGATGTTTGTCTCCGGCAGAAATTAAGACGGGTAATTATCTCGGTACTTTGGTATTTCACTGGAAGAACTGCCATAGCAACCGCGCTGATGAATAATCAGCAAACCCTCCAAACACAGTTGCCTGCACACGGAGAGAAAAGAGTTGCCCTGCGCAATCATGCAACAACTAGATAACTGTGCCAAGTGTTAATGAACAGACATTCATCAGGGTGCCCAGGATGACACACATGTGCTTCGACATGCAAGTACCGGTACACATGGGATGCGCAGTTCAACATGGTCAGCATTGCCTGCCAAAAATTGAGTTCCCATTAAAAGCATTGTGAACTGTATTGTTTTTTTTGCGTCACAAACACATTAATAATCATAGTCCGCCGATGTCTGCAGAGGGAGGAAGTAGTAAAAAAAAAATCGAGACAGAAGATCAACATTGTCTTTATTTAATTCATGTCTGTATGTTAAATGATGTAACGTAGTCATTTTAAGCCAAACTAAGATTTTGTTTTACGAAACCGAACAAAAGCAGATTGTTTTGCTTTGATTTAATTTCCAACTTTAACCATGAGTGTTAAAAACTGTTTAAAACTGACCGTAATCCAGGAGAAAATACGTTTCCCTCGAAACATAATAGAGAATGCAGTGTCGCTGCGTCGGAAAGACGGGGTTGAATGGTCGTGCCCCAGGTCCAAATAAATAGGAAACTCTACGAATACAACATCACAAAAACAGCAGAAATCAATACATAAAGCAAAAAGGAATTCAACACAACGATATAAATATAAATACAGAAACACTAAAAGCAAAGTCAATCATGAGTCATGTCTCATCTGACGCTACAGACTTCCAATAGATCCATTCATCATGATCCGTCTGCAAAACAGTGCAAAGTTATGAGGCTTATACAGCTTTTATGCCTGTTGAATGGCATATTTAGGGCCTTTAATAGTCACCGTTTACTCCTTAGGACCCGTTTCCCATGGAGCTACAATAACATTGTAATTTATGACTTTGTGAGAACTTGTATTGCTGTTTAATGACACTGCAATTACAGAAATAACACAGTATCAACATGCTGTATAACTGGTGTGTTGTTAACGCCGGCTTTGACCTTTGCATGTTAGCAGGCTGCAGTGCAGCGAGGCTGTCGGGCTGCAGCTTCCCGAGACGGGTTTGTGTGTTTATGGTGGAAGACAGTGAGTTGGGCCTGACTGGTCTTTCCACTGCTGGAGTTTCTGCCCCCTGGTATTTGGAGCAGCAAACGTCTGATTCCTGCGCCTACAAGACTGCATTCTCTTTATCGCGCATGTGTGTGTGTGTGTGTGTGTGTGTGGAGGGGGTTGATCTAACTGCATTATAAAGAGCAGTTACCTCATTGAAGAAAAAGAAAGAATCCTCTCAAAACGAGACACTATTGGATGACTCCATTCGTGGAAGACTCAATGTGTTTCTCTCTTCTTTTTCTTTTTTTTAAAGTGGCCACAGTGTGTTTTCATTTTTAGGTCATTATCACATAGATTTTCCGGTACATTGTCATATTTTCTTAGAAAAGTTGCCTTGTGTGAAACAGGAAGTACAAGGATTGGAGAGCGGACAAAGGTCATTGGCTGCAGGGTTAAGGCAACACGGGTTAAGTCTCCTCTCACTGAACATCGTGATTGAGGACAAACAATTCCCACACACATTCAGACACACACACACAAACACACACACACACAAACAAAGAGTGTGCTGATGAGAGAGCCAGGGGGTCACCCTGAAGGATAAATGCTGAAAATGATAAAAACAGTCCTTCCTCAACACAACTCTAGATAAACACACACACACACACACACACACACACACACACACACACACACACACACACACACACACACACACACACACACACACACACACACACACACACACACACACACACACACACACACACACACACACACACACACAACTAAACAAAGACTGTCTGCACAGCGACAAGAGTTGTGGCTTTTTTGTTTTTAGGAACCAAAACTGTGTTCTGAGAGTCAAATGTGTTTCCCTGTCTGAAACTTAGACACACATGTTGGCTTCCCCCTCGCCGCTCATCATCGTTCCGTCGCGCCGTCATTACCCCTGACCCCGGCCCTCAAAGCAGCTTTTCCCCAAATGTGCCCGTCTCCCTCATCTCATCTGCGCTCCCCTTGGCAGCTGTGTCAACACCCACGGGCCTCCAGCCTTAAACAAACCATCCGCACAGCCATTGTAAAGCACGCCGCTCCCCCTCGCTGCAGGAAGGCCGCACTGACGACTCTATGGACGCCGGCAGTCAGTCCCCTGAACAACATTGATTTTGTTCCAGTCAATCCGGGGAGATTGCAACGCATACGCATACGTTTTAGCATTAATTGTTGCTGGGCAGACTCTGGTGGGCCAAACGGCCGGTTGGTCCTGTGCGTGTTACGACAGCGGGGAAACATGGGTGTGCTGTCTGTTCGCTGGAGCTCTGTGGGAGGCCCAGCTGTCAACCACAGCTCAACCCCGGACCGGACAAACTTGATCCCTGTCCTACAAAGAAGGCCTTCGCCATCATTCCAAACGCTGCATTCAGCAGTAATTAAGAATTAAACATTGAAAACCTTAATTTAGCTGATAATGGGAAACAATTTTCTGCCCTGCGTTGATCTTCTTTTCAACTATATTTGTTGACTCCATCCTACTGCTTGGCGATAGCTAAATCATGGGACCGCCCGCTCTCCCAGGATCCAAATCCCAATGCAGTCTACTGCACACACACACACACACACACACACACACACACACAGCCCCACTTTTGCACATCATTCTTAAAGCAAATACTAATAAAATGTGGTATTATACGGTTGTTACTACAATCTACCGGCATCAGAACAGGAAGTCGGTGGTAGAGTAATAAAGCCCGCCTCTTGCTCGATTTGATTGGCTCCCTGGCTTTGGAGTTCGGCCTGAAGGGACATGCTGTCAGTGTTGCCGACTTGCGGACTTTCTTGGAGGATTGAGCAACTTTTGGAGCTGGTGCTGCTAGCTACTTTCAATGGAAAAGAGTTGCCAACATTTAGCAGAGTTTTTCAGTTGGGCCATTTAAAAATATATATAGCTTCTCTTAACTTCTCCAGATTACCAACACTAGCTTTAACAAACGGGCGAACTTTCGGCAAGACAGCTAGAAATCATATCTCCCAAAATGTTAAACCATTCCATCAATCATTTCTTTGGAAGCAGCATTTCCTTGTCCACCTTATGAGCTTTTGATTGCTGACATAAATTGATATTGCAGGCTGTTCGTACGGTCAAGGAACCGCTGTGTGGATGTTATTCTAGCGGTCAGGCTTTGTTTACCTTTCATTTGAACATTTTCCTGTCTCTCATTCCTGAGTTTTGTATGTTTTCCCTTCACCCCGCCTGTTGTTTGGTGTCATAACAAAGTGATTTATATTCCCTCCTCCCGATAGTTTCCTCATCCTCTCTCTCCTTGTGGATCATTCTGCCGTTTATGTTTCCACTCCATCATTTGTCTCCCCTCGGACGGCGCAAGGATGCGACGAGGCCTGCTGTTCTGCTCCGTGTGATATGTGTGTGTGTGTGTGAGTGGTTCTGGCAAGGGGTATGTTTCAGAAAGTATGTCAGGAGAGGTGTGAGCTTGCAGCATGACGTCCGTGACATATCTCTGCTGATGCAGGTCTGCGAGTTTGCATCTTATACGATCTGCATCACGCTGCCTCCGTCTCTATGGACACAGATTGTAAAGGAGAGGTGTGTGTGTGTGTGTGTGTGTGTGTGTGTGTGTGTGTGTGTGTGTGTGTGTGTGTGTGTTGGGGTCCTGTGCTGCGCTGCTTTAGGAAAATACTAATATACCAGTGAGCAGGAGCACTGCCAGCACTCTCTGTGTCAGTCCATGTCTGATTACTGGGAAAGACTTCTGGTTTCATGAGGTTTTGCTGCCGGACCTGCCGCGGGCTTGGCTTAGGGCCCTGACAGGGATCAAAGTGACATAGCAGCACTCACACCGGGCCACTCTCTCTCTCTCTCACACACACACACACACACACACACACACACACACACACACACACACACACACACACACACACACACACACACACAGTGGAGAAAATGTGTCTGGTTATAAAAGTGAATCATGTGCTCCCTCTTCGCCCTCCTGGGAGGATTCTCTGTCACCAAGTTGGCCATGTGTTGTGCCATTGGCTATACAGGGAGATTCTGAACACTGGTCACAACACTCACACACACACACGTTAAGACTAAGTACAGACAACCAACAAAGGGCACCGAGAGCAGATCTGACATACCGGTGAGGACCCAGTGCGTCGGCTCATGACACACGACAAGACGAGCTGGTCCGGGATAATAAAGATAAACATTTGCTCTTCAGGTTATTTCCCGAGCCTTGCGCTAAATTTAGACTTGGTGACAGCCAAGCGGCATCTCACCCAACCTGACCAACCTGAGGCTCTGAGCCATCTCCGATTGGCTCTGACCTTCCCCCCCCCCCCCCCCCCCCCCACATCACAGATATGATCACCTACAGTGTTCAGACCGCATGCCGACACACACCCGGAGAAATCCATGGACAGAACGAACGATGCCTTATTAATCGCTGGCCAACGAGTGCACATGAACGGATGCAGAGTAGAAGCGGCAACAGAGAGAAGAGTAAGAGGCAGAGCGGACCTGAACAATGCTCCTTTGAGGTGACAGTTGTGTTGCGAAAGCAGCCGAGCAGCAAGAGAAGAGAGGTACTGTCCCCGTTGGTGAAGAGCGCTCGCTGCCCTTTGTGTTCGCGTTAGAAGAGGAGGGGTGACTGCTGACCACATCAACCACAGGCCTTTAACTCACGGCGCAAGCACTTTCTGCATGCCCTTCACATTAGAGTGGCTTTAAACTGATGTCTAGAGTCCAGTGCAAAGAAAGGAGAAGAAAAAGGTAGACTAGGTTTGTAGCTTTAGGAGGACAAAAGCCTGACACTGGGGGCAGCACCCGATTAAAGTACCTTTACCTTGTTGTTTTTCTACCTCCTCCATCTGTACTTTGAAAATAACTGTGATGTACCTTTAAGCAATCTTAAGAGAATGTTGAGAAAAATTGAGTGGTGCCCTTTTTTTTGTATTTTTCTTTGGAAGTCAGAGGAGACGGACCAACTAGAAGTAGCTAGCGCTGCATTAATGACATCGTCCTGCACCGGCTTCCCACTGGTGAAGGAATTTCCCTGCGGTGATCATGATTCGCTCAACAGCGCAGTGTAATTGCTTTTTTTTTCTCTCTTTTTTCTTTGCTTCTTACTTAATTGATATTCATTTAAGTGTCATACAAACTCTTTGGTTGCGTCTGGATGCTAGGACACGGAGTATACAAGTAGAACTGTAGCCACGCCTTTCACCAAAAGAGATGAACATTTTTCAACTCTCGCCAACCAGAAAAAAAAAAAAGCACCGACCGAGCAGCGCTCAGCTCCTCTTCACGCAGCTGTAGCGTCGTGTAAAGAGAACGCGGTGCCGCCATTGCAAAGAATTCAAGAAAGAAAACAACGTTAACAGGTCGCGGCGGCCGCTTGCATTTGGCTCGTCAACGTTGCGGTTACTGCGGCGGCCTTCATGTAGAACATAACAAAAATATGATTCAGTGTCTGTATACGTCTGCTGATGTTGTTTAGAGCAGTGCAGACCACTTCAAATCCTCCTCAGCGTGGAATGGAAATGCCGGTAATCGGGGGGGGGGGGGGGGATTCTTGTCACTTTTTTAGCAAAAACACAACAAGCGGAGCTCTTATTCTCTGTCTCCGCATGGAGTTTGCAGTGTGGGCAGAGGGTGATGAATACAATGGAGAGAATATAGAGGAGAGGAGCGAGGGGGAGTGGGGATGGAGTAGAGCGCGTGGGTGAGCAGATAGGACTGCCGATGAGGGGGAGGGGGGCAGGTTAAGTTGGTGCCTACACAGGGCTCTATCCCACAGGCTCTCCTGTCTCCCACGCCTGGCCCCTCTAACCTGGCCTAGCTTCTGTTTAATGTCTGGCTCTGTCACACCTCGGCCCACTCCCTGGAGATCGGCACGTCTGCGGAGTGAAGTACATTTCAAACTAGTTCTCCAAAGGAGGGAGAGAGGGAAAAAAACCACACACACTGGAGAAGCCTTCAGCGCGGATTTCTTTTTTGGGCCTTTCATCTGTCAGGCAGCTTCTGCTGGCTCCATCTTTGGCTCGGTTTCCTCTTGAGCTCTTTTTTGTTTTCACTTCTGTTTCAGCTCATTCAGTCGTCCATCTACCTCCAGCGTCTTCCATCACAATGCTCGCGCTCTTTTAATTGACATTAACTGAATGTAAATGAATGATAAGTTATATTTACAGTGGTGGGAAGATTGACATTGTTTCATTGCTGAACGTGGGCCTGTTCACCGTCACTATATTTACGTTCCTTTACTCACGATCACAGGGAGTGGGGGTCGTCTGTAGGCTTTGCAAAGTGTGCAGATAAAGCAGCAGCTGAAGGGTCCTTTCACAGCCTGCCTTTTTGAAGCCTCGAGTTCGGCGATTTCGCCATCGCCATCTTGAATTACGGCCGTCACCGTGTTGTTTTTTGCAGCCAATGAACAGAGGTTACCATATTTGGAATATATTTGTAGTGACGCCATATACGGCTCTGGTAGCGGCAGCGACCTGTCAATCACAGTAAGCCCGCCCTAAAGCATACTCCACTTGATGGTATTATATATTTAGTCATGAACATTATGCTGCATTGAAGCTAGCGATTGAGACCATGAACTCATGTTTACAATGTTTACTGAGGTAATACATCAGGTCAGAAGTATAGGGTCATTTTCTCATAGACTTCTGTGACGAAATATATATTTTATCGCATCGCTCAATCTTAAGGTGTTTCCATTTCCATGGTTCCAGGATCGCTCGTCGTGCATTTAAACAAATTCGATGTCTCGCTCTGAAATACTCGTGGCAAATTCTTGCCAGCACGAGAGCCTGAACAGGATGTTCTGTCTGAACGGCGGATTCCCTCCTCGTTGCTCATCGTTCCCTCGCGCCGGCCAGGAAAACAGGTAATACTTCATCAACCGACGGTCTACATAATCACCGAGCTATTCAAATCCACATGAGGGCTGGATGAGCAGATTAATAGTATTGACAAATCCTAATTAGCGTCATGCCGAATCAAATGATTAATGTGAACAGTTGTTAAGGAGGCAGCGTGTGTCGAAATAGACCCAGAGGCTAGATCATACGGCAATAGACTATGACTCACACTAGCACCGTTTTAATGAGAAATAGACAGAAACAGACTGGGAGAGAAAGAAAGGGAGAATGACAGGAAAACAGAGAAAGTAAGAAAATGGAGGAAGAGAGAAAAAGACAGTGTTTTGTGTCTGCCTGCCTTCCCGCAATGTTTTTACACCTCGAGTTTTAAGCAGCGATGGGATTAGTTTGTAGGATTGTTGGCTTGCATTGTGTGCTGAGAGGATAGGCAGCGAAAATCCCTTTTTCAGCCGCCACTACTTATCCTTGTCACTGTGTTGTCTCTTTCAAACAGGAGCGCCTCGCTCTACATGCATGTAATCTAGGTGACAAGACAGAATGAAAAGAGAACCGAATGCGTATGAAGGGAGTGAAAATGGGACGGCTGACAGACGGAAGAATGCAGCGAGGTGAGAGGAAAGAGGGCTTTTTCCTGTGCTTTTAAAAGCGGGGTACAGGCCCATAACGCACGTGCGGTGCATTCATGTCCGACATCGGCGTGTGAATAATTCATCCTCAACTTCGTGCATGAATTATTGATGTCTGAAAGAAATACAGAAAGAGGCAGCAGAAAACAGCGGTCTCGAGGGAGGGAGCACGATGCAAGACGGAGAAAAAGAATTACGATTTCATAATTATTTACAGTTTCATTCCAAAGATGAAAAATGTGACATTCAATTAGATAAAGAATGATTACTGTGAAAATAATACATGCGGTTTAATGTATTGTTTTGTTAGCTGGCTCTAATTAACAAAACATTTTTGACAATAAAAACACAAATGTGTGGCTCGCACTGGAGACACTTGTGTGTGTGTGTGTGTGTGTGTGTGTGTGTGTGTGTGTGTGTGTGTGTGTGTGTGTGTGTGTGAGAGACAGCAGAATGATATGGTCGCCCTCGTACAGCAGACACAAGCTGTCTCTCTCGATTATATCTCAACTGTCCAATCCTCTGCTTTACTACTGCATTTATCTCTACTGTGCATCTAAACTAATTCTGTTGATATTTTAAAGGTCCTCCATTTGTGAAATGCATTGTGAGACAGTGTACATCAAAAGCCCGCTCAAAAATATAGTTCATTATGGATGGATGGAAGGATGAATGAATTGATGGATGGTTGGAAGTATTGATGGATGCATTGATGTTTGGATGGAAACATGGATGATGTGATACATGGATGGATGTTTGGATGAATGGATGAATAGAAGGATGGATGTATGTTTGAATGAATGTATGTTTGGATATATGTTTGGATGGATGTTTGGATGGATGTTTGGATGGATGGATGAATGGAAGGATGGATGGATGGATGATGTTTGGATGGATGATGTTTGGATGGATGTTTGGATGGATGAAGTTTGGATGGATGGATGAATGGAAGGATGGATGGATGGATGATGTTTGGATGGATGATGTTTGGATGGATGGATGAATGGATGGATGAATGGATGGATGGATGACATTTGGATGGATGTTTGGATGGATGATGTTTGGATGGATGGATGAATGGAAGGATGGATGGATGATGTTTGGATGGATGTTTGGATGGATGAATGAAAGGATGGATGGATGATGTTTGGATGGATGGATGTTTGGATGGATGTTTGGAAGGATGGATGGATGATGTTTGGATGGATGGATGTTTGGAAGGATGGATGGATGATGTTTGGATGGATGGATGTTTGGATGGATGTTTGGAAGGATGGATGGATGATGTTTGGATGGATGGATGTTTGGATGGATGTTTGGAAGGATGGATGGATGATGTTTGGATGGATGGATGTTTGGATGGATGTTTGGAAGGATGGATGGATGATGTTTGGATGGATGGATGTTTGGAAGGATGGATGATGTTTGGATGGATGTTTGGAAGGATGGATGGATGATGTTTGGATGGATGGATGTTTGGATGGATGTTTGGAAGGATGGATGGATGATGTTTGGATGGATGGATGTTTGGAAGGATGGATGGAAGGATGGATGGATGATGTTTGGATGTTTGGATGGCTGGATAGATGGATGATGTTTGGATGGATGTTTGGATGGATTGATGAACGAATGGATGGAACAAAGGACTGTGATCTTCTAAAAGCCAGATATTCTGATTACAGAATAGAACAAAGATAACTCCCATCACTCTCTCTCTCCCATCTCTCTCTCTGTCTGTCTTTTGTTAACTTTGTTATCCCCTTCTGCAGCACCCAGAATGATACTTGTGTGTGCTTACGTATCTTTCAGTGGGTGTAGCTGTGTGTGTAGCTGTGTGTGTGTGTGTGTGTGTGTGGTGGCGGCTGTGCTGCCTGTTCAGGGAGGCACGGGGCCCAGACACTTGGAATCATTTAGTGAGAATTTCGAGTGTGGGAGGAGAGGAATGTGCGCCCAGATAAAAGAAAGAAAAGTGAAAGAAAAATATAGCAAAGAGAGGGGGTGGAGAGTGCGAGAGATAGACACAGATATAGACAGAGAGAGAGAGGGCAGGCAGGCAGGGAGAGTGTGTGGCAGGTGAGGAAGAGGTGGTGGGAAGACGGGGGGGGGATGTGCCACCTGAGAAACATTTGGAGTGGAGGAAGACAAGCTCAAGTCGAAGACGGGGGTGAAAAGGAGGGCAGGGATAGGGAAACAAAACGGTGAAAAGGGAAGCAGAGCGCAGAAGACAGATCTGGAGAGCAAATGACAGACAGTGGGAACAGCAGGGAGAGAAGAAAAAAAATGATTGGGGAAAAAAAAAAAGAATAAAGTACGAGTTGCCCACTCCTTACCTACTGTTCTCCATTAAGCTGATTCTTTTCAAATGGCTCTTGCAGGTCTCGCTTAGGGGGAACATCTATTCCTATCACAATGCTGCCTACACACACCGCACAGTGACAGGCAGAGCGGGAGAGAGAGAGAGAGAAGAGGGGGGCCACAACCCACAAGTATAAATCAACGATGATGTACAAAAAAAAAGATAAGTGGAAAAGGAAAAGGAGTACGTGCGACTGAAGGCACAAGAAAAAAAGTACATGTTATGTAGCTTTTATTATTAATAACACAGAAGAAAAATGTCTTCTGAAAGCTTGTTTTCTTACTGCGGCGCTCTCTTAGTGGTGAAAACAAATCTCTCTCCAAATCAACTGCACACCACTTTCATTTCTCCCGTGTGTTCATTTTGAATATCCACTTACACAAACTGTTGCGACCTCTTTTCTGTAGATCTGTCTTTACTTCTTTTGCTGCTCACAAATACATCCTCCCACATTCCACATCCTTCCCTTCCCCGGCCTGTGCCAAAGCTGACGGCCTCGTGTGAGCGTCCCTCACTGTTGCGCGTATGTGTGAGCCTCTGTGCATCTGTAGGTGTGTGTTTGGGTGTGTGTACACATGCTGTGTCTGCAGGAAAGCCAGAGAATTCCCAAGGAATACCAAGGACCTTTCCAAGGGAGTTCGGACATAGGGGTGCACCAATAGAGAGAGATATTTCCCTGGGGTTCGGCCGATACCAAGTACCGCTTTCATTAATGAGCTGTATGCCGCACCGTGTGGAAGAAACTGGGATCTTTCTTTTAGGCAAAATCAGGTTTGACTTAAGCAATGCTTTGCTAACTTTGTGAAACAGATTGTAACATACATTGATTGTTAAACATTAAAGTAATGTATCCGGTGACAAATCGGCCCATTGTTATCGATACCCGGGTACAGTTATTTCAGTTTGTATCGGGCCGATACCCGAAATCGGTATCGGTCCGTCTCTAGTTTGGACCGGAGAGCGGAAGCCACAATGTAACTCGAAATCACCTCCAATCGGAGTTTTATAAAATCAATGAAAAAAAAAGCTTTCGTGGATTCTTTTGAATGCTTGTAAACCTGATGTGGGGATAGAAATATTCAGACGGACCTCGATTTCAGTGGATTTCATGAAAATTAACTGATGTTCCAAAAAACTTTCTATAACAATCGGCATTTCTTTCTTTGATAATGATGAGAGAACATTTCTGGTAGTGGAAGGAGCATTTCTTGAAGCTCTGTCTTGATGCAGGTTTGATGAAAAGTGTCTATCCATGCAAATCTGCCATCGGCCTCCTGACCCAGCTGATGAGCTACGTGGTTTGATTGGAAGGAGCATAGCCCGAAAACAGAAAATCAGCAACCATTGTTCAATATTGACAAGGACCAATCCCCTGCCAGCAGGTCAAGAGGATCGCCATCCAAAATCAATCCCGGGGACTAACTTCTGCATCCGACAGGCCATTCCTCCATCTTCAAGGGAATAATATGCGCAGGCTTCGAATTAAAAAATGTAATGACGAATGAAGAGTTCCATTGATGGACGTGAGCCGCTATTGACCAGCCGGGGTCACAGAATGAACTGGGCCCAGCCGACCTTCCTGGCAACAAGGCGGGCACATTCAATCTCACTTGAAGCCCCTCAGCTTTGACCTTTGACTCCTGTCAATGCTCCCCTTGTGTGAACTCTCACCTCCCGGGGATCAATAGCTCTTGACCATCGCCTCGGGCCTTTGCCCAGAGCGCTGAGGGCGGTGGAGGGACTGCACAGGCCGGTGGGAGCGGGGTGCAGGCGGGTAGAAGCTGCTGACCTCAATGGGCAGGGCCACTGATCGATACTCATGTGGGACATTTGTACTGAAATTAGATCTGATGAGAGGAGAGGGACTATATATGGTTATGTACATTTAGAATCCAACAAAGCACGGTAATTGAATCCTTTCCTAAAACACTGAAATTTAGACTAAGAACTTCAAACCCATCCAACTAAAACTCAAGAGAAAGAGAAATCTTTTCAAGCTCCCCCCCCCAATCTATTTATGTCATACATGGATGCCTTTTCTCCATGCTTCAAAACTAGGTTTCCACATTTTGATCCTTTAGGTATTGTGGGTTTGTAGTTTAGTTTAACGCGTCAGATCGCTAATCCTCTTATGCTGGAATGGAGTAGCAGCGCTGCGTCTGAAAGTTGAGCTGCCCTGCGTTCTAATGAGCAAGGTAAAGTTCTTTGATCTTGGGTTGGAAAAGCTTCCTCAGTTCCTGCTTTGGAGATGATAGTGTGCACGGAAGCGGCTTTGTGGTCTAAAACCCTCCCAGCGTTTGCTTTGCTGTTGCTACACTTTTGGTATTAGGCTACTTACAAAAACAGCCATTTCAAGCCTCATTCCCATGTGCCTCATTCCAACGTTAGGCTTGAACCTCTGGATTTGAACACACATGGGACCACGCTGGCAAACTGCACACACTAATAAATACATAGTGTGTCTCAGTGGGTGTCAGAATGATATGTTGAGGGTGTTATAACTGCGGTGAGTCGTCAGCAACAGAACACTGAATGCAGAGTCTGAATACATTGTGCACGTAAAGGTGCGCTAGACAGGATGAAAACGGGAACACCTGAAGTGAGCGAGAAGGCTCAGTGGAAAACAGGTTTCAACCCAAAGAAAGGACTCTGAGACAAAGCCGGTAAAATAAAAACTTAATCAAGATCAAAAACTGGCAAAGGACATGTGACAAACTTGCTGCAGGAATGAGTCAAAAATAAAGAAATGAGCATGAATTTTTTTCACTTCCTGTTCTCTTGTCTCGAAGTCAATCGTTGTTTGGGTTAAAGCAGACTTTCTCCCTCTTTATACTACGTCAGTTGCTCTGACGGTCTAATAATGACACCGATGGGTTTACATTGGGTTTAGTCAAAGGCCTGGGGCACATACAGATGCTCAAGCGTGCCTGGGGTGGTTGGATTCAGATGAGTTTTCTTCTGTTGCATTGTGCAAGTGTTTCAGTACTAGCATGTGTTTTTTGCTTTGTTTGTTTTCTATGTGTGAACACGGTATACATTTTCTTCGTTTGCCTGTGCTTTGCCTATTTGCATGTGTTTTTCTCAAATTGAGATGTGTCGAGCGAGCACTGAGCTCTCATGGCCACTGTACTCTTCTCCACCAGTGCTACGTTTACGCTATTATTTATTCATCATCCCATAAAGCATCACTGGCTGCACAGGCTCGCTTCATGGAAAACAAACGTGGGGCGAAAAGATGCTTTTTCTTTCTAGATCGTTTTAAAAAAAAAAACCCTCTGACGGAGACCATCTTAAGGCAATTCATTATTAGTTGTGGCTAAAGTTAACTTCAAACTCGTGTCCCAGAAAGCTTCAGACACTTCAGCAGCCAACATTCGTTGTGAGAGACAGGTGCTCCAGTCTGGCTCTAAGCTTATTCATCCCAGAATGTTCCTGGTACAAGAATATAACCCTCTGTGTGTGTGTGTGTACATATATATATATATATATATATATATATATATATATATATATATATATATATATATATATATATATATATATATATATATATATATATATATATATATATATATATATATATATATATATATATATATATATATATATATATATATATATATATATATATATATATATATATATATATATATATATATATATATATATATATATATATATATATATATGTGTGGGTGTTTGTGTGTGTGAGAGAGTGTTTGTGCAAGTGAGCATGTGTGTCTGTTTGTTCTCTCGTTTCCCATATCTCATGTCTGTGGTTTCACAGACAGCAGGGCCCATCTCACGAGAGCCGAGGCATGACTCAGACCGACGCAGACTTGTGGCTGGCGGCTGTGACTCAGAGAGGGTTGAGGAGGGGGGTAAAGGGAAGGGAGTTAAGGGGAGGTGCGATTGGGAGGGGGGGTAGAAACAGGGAGAAGTGGAGGGCGTCATAGATGGGACGTCTTCTCCCCGGCTCACCCAGGGCAGCAGAGATGAGCAGCTGGCCGTGCATACATGTGTGGCAGCATCACTCAACGCACAGACGCGTGCAGACACACAGGAGCAGCTGAAAATAGCAAAGCAGAGGCCTTCCACAACATCTGCCAATTATCTGGCAGAAAGCAGGCCTGGGCCCAGGATCAGAGTAGTCCCAGCTGTGGGCCTGGACTGGAGGATGGCACCGATAGAAACAGAGAATGAGATGAGATGAGCGCGAGAGAGAGAGCGAGCAACGTGAGGAAAAAATGGTCAATAACAGACAAAGGGCTTTTACAACAAGCAAACTGGCTCCCAGAGCGTCGGGCGCATAGATCAGTCTGTCATAAACACACCGATTTATTTTATCCATATGTGCCGCGGAGAAAGAGCCAGGGCCCCAGCCGTCCGGCTGCATTGACAGGAATCACAATATCCTTGACAGTCGGTCGGTTTGCCCACCTTCCCTCCGTGTCCAAACCCTTTGGTCTCCTCTGCGCTCAGAAAAAAAGAAAAAAGACAAACTAATTTCCATACAAATGGAGTGAGGGCCTGCAGCCCAGGGACCCGGTGGAATTGCAAATATTTCATCTTTGCCTGGGAGCCTTGCGCTATTACTTCTCGGCCATTATCCTCTCTTTCATTCTTCCTCTTCTTCTTTACTTTCACTCTCGTCTCTGCTCTCAAGCGTACCCACCTCCGCTACCCACGCATGCTCACATTGACCCTCCGTACCTCCATCTATCATTTGGTTTGTTCCAAATCAGCCATCTGACAAAAAAAGACATCCTCCCACAACAACACAGACATTCACCGCTCCCTCTGTACAGTCAGTCAAAAATAACTTTACTACCAAAGCGAGACTCAGAGATGGAGACTTGGACTCAAGTCGCACTGAAGTCGTGCACAGTGAGTTGCAATTCAACGTGGACTGAGCGTCTGACTGCGAGACTTGACTGTGTGACGTTACAGCAGACTATAAACTGTAATTACTTGGAGACGCAGTGCGAGTATACAATACGGTTATTGCAACATCGGTTCCGGTTATTATAGTTGCGCCCTGTGATTTTCCGTGACGCACGGACAGAATCACAGATCTATTTCTTCTTCTTCAAATAAACTGTTGAAATTTTCGTCTTCCACCACACGATTCGACACTTTTCTGAAGACAACATTTTCTAAAATCGTAAAAATAAAACAGAATCTGGGGGAAAAAATAACAATAATTTCATCCGGCCCCATCATGCCTAATAATGCATGCGTAATATTAACGTCTACATCCATTTTTAGGAGCGAAATACAGTTATTGACTTTAAAGGAAAGCTTTTATTGTATTTTTTTTCATACTGCATTGAAATATCCAGTTTACAGTTATCATATGTCAAACAACCAATCACTGCTGATACCGTATGCTTATAGACAAAGGAGTGATGGTGCTTTACATACGGCTGTGCCCTGTTCTAAGCAGACCGGATGGCTTGCAGCAGATGATAGAACGTTCATTAAAACCATGAGAGACAAACATGACTTGCAAAAAATAAATAAATGATGTGAGCATTTCTGGCAAGACTTAATTCAAGCTTCCAGTCCAACGTCTGCGTTGAACTTTTGGGGTGAACGCGGTCATGAAGTGCTCAGCAGCTCAGCCAGAAAGCCCCTTCTCTTTGATCTTCTCCTTCTTCCTTCTTCTTGCAGCATCCCTCCATCCTCGCCTACTTTGTAGCATCTGCCCAGTGCCCACATTCTCGGACAACACACGGCGTCCGGCAGCTGCCGGGTCATCATAGGTGCCGTAGCACAGATTGCCTGGCGCTGGCCTCCTACCCAGGCGAGCTGCCAGTCGCGGACAGCGAGACAGCAGGGAGGCGCCGCGGAGGGGAGAAGATTTCACAGGCTTCACGTCGGCACAGTAACCCGTCCTCTAATTCTTCTATTGCTGATCAAAAACCATGGCGGCGATGAATCGCCGGATATTAATCCATACATGGATGGTAACGGCCAAATGAGTATCGGATTGCCGGATTGGAATCAATCAATTAACATTCAAATTCAAATCTGACATTTTAGCTACCGTGGAGACATCGATGGGGGCACTGGACCTGCAAATCTCTTCAGGATTTACGATTCCTTTCAGCTTGCAATCAAACACACCAAACTTCTCCAGTATTTGCTTCCTCGCTCAACATTTTAGTCTCGAGAGGAAGACCCTGGCCAGGAGAAAAGGAAGTCCTTTACATGGCTGATTTTACTAGTACACAAAGGAGAGCAGAGGGAGGACAGGCTAGGCCCCAGATGGACAGTGTGTAATGTTGTTAGCTATAGTTAGTCACACTGCCAGCAGCTCTCATTACATGATCTAATTCTCCCTCTCCATCTCCTATTTCTCCAGCACACACACACACTCCCACACAAGCCAGAGAGGATGTAGGGAGTGCCAGGAGGTACAAGACAGACGTGTGTGTGTGTGTGTGTGTGTGTGTGTGTGTGTGTGTGTGTGTGTGTGTGTGTGTGTGTGTGTGTAGGTGGTGGAGCTGCAGCACTACCAGTATGTGTTCAGGAGGCAGGACATCCTCACTCAGGAACCTCCAGTTTTCCAACATGAGAAAAGCATCAAAATTGAATGAAGACATTAATAATTCAGTGACAGCTTTCTCAGAGAAAACAGGTTTTCTGAAACGATAAAAAAAAAAAAAAATCAATGCCTGCATGCCTCTCCTCTCTCTGTCTCCATTTTTTTCCGCTCCCCATCTCTTCATGCATGCGTGGAGGAGAAAGGAAGAGGGGGGTGGGGGGGGGGGGGGGTGGTGGAGAGGATCAGCAAAAACGTGGCCGTGTGCCTCTTTGTCTGCGCTCCATGTGTGGGAGCTTCTGTTGGTGTGCTTCTGTCTGTGTTCTAGCAGGGTGGACATCAGCCTGCACTGCTACTCAAGTCCAAATCCCCCCGGAGGCAGGAGCGCCGCTGCTTCAGCCTCGCCACCTCCAGACTGGGTCAGAGGAGAGGAGACGCCACGCGGAGGGTGGTGCGAATCTCAGCGGGGCTTTCGGGGTGATAGGGGGGTGGTAGGGGCGGGGGGGGGGGGGCACGTGCACATGTCAGCGTACGCCCATCTGAGCGCACAAACACGCACACTGAACAAAAGCCCCAGCTGTGAGACAAACAGGCTGCTGGACGTCGATGTGTCGGGTCAAGCAGAAGACAGCATGAGCTAATTATCACCTCTGTATGAAGCTGTCTGGAGAGGAGCGGGTACACAACCAGTGCATGTGTGTGTGTGTCAGAATGTCAGACGCACCACTGTGTCTCTGCTTGGTGTGTATATGTGTATATATGTATATATATATATATATATATATATATATATATATATTTACCAAGATCACCAATCTTTATGACCACACTGCCTCTCCCACTTCACCCGCAGAGACCCAAATATTAAAAATGACTCAAATCTGTCATGGTTCTCTTCATCTTCGCTCAGTGGTCGCAAGGAAGGCTTTTCAGATTTTCCTCCTCGGCCATTTGAAGTTGGAGGGGAGATGGCAGCGAGGCCGTGTGGGCGGGGTAGTTCGCCAATGTTTTTTAGGAACACTTGACTCGCAAGGTCAGTTGGTTGGGACACTTTTGGCTGGAAAGGAAAATGTAAATAAGTGACACAGATTGGAGGAGGGCGGTTTGTTTTACAAATCGTTGACGAAATGGCAAAAATATCATATCACGATTATTTTCAGGCTGGATCACGATACGGAATCTTATCACATTTCT